>NC_138771.1:565682105-566217006 GCF_965119305.1 Pelophylax lessonae | reverse complement strand
CGGAAAGAGAGAAATTGTAGACCTAGATGCTGCCTGCCCTTTCCTGGGCCCTTCTGGCAGCACAAACAAATGGTCGGTCTTCTGATTCTGAGTTGACATCTTCAAATAGACCTTAAATGCACATACTACATTAAGAGAATCCAACAAATTTTCCTCTACTTTGAGGATTTGGAAAGAAGGAAGGCAGTATAATGTCCTGATTCAAATGAAAAGGGAACACAACCTTTGGCAAAAACCCTGGGTGTGGATGTAGAATAACCGGATCTTGATGAAAGATCAAAAATGGCTCCTTACAAGAAATAGCCGCCAACTCAGATACTCTTCTAGGTGAAGTTACTGCAACCAAAGAGACTTTCTGGTCAAAAGAAACCGAGGAATATGCCTAATGGTCTCAAAAGGCTGTTTCTGTAGAACCGCCAAGACCAAATTTAAATCCCAAGGACACAACGGTGCTTTAACTGGCGGAAGTTTGTGTAGCACCCCTTGTATAAAGGCTCAGACCAAGGAATGCGAAGTAGTCGGTCTTTGAAAAAAAAAAAAAGACTGACAAGGCAGAAATTTGACCTTTAATAGTGCCTAAGGCTATCTTCATATTTACCCCTACTTGTAAAAAGGCTATAATTCTCCCGAATTTATATTTACGGGGATGCCATTTCCTGGCCTCATCCCAAGAAATATAAGACTTGCAGACTCTGTAATAAATGTCCCTAGAGACTGGTTTCCTAGCGTTTATCACGGTAGAGACTGCAGGACCAGATATACCCTACTCACTCAAAATCCAGGATTCAATAGCCAAACCATGAAAATTAGAGATTGTAAAGCAGGGTGGAATATCGGACCTTGAGAGAACAGGTCCAGATGCAGAGGAAGAACTCAAGGCCTTCCCACCACCAACCTGAGAATTTGCATGTACCAAATCCTCCTGGGCCAAGCAGGAGCCACCAGGATTAATGATTTCCCTTCTTCCTGAAACCTGCGCAGAAGTCGTGGCAACAGCTGAACCAGGGGAAAGGCATAGATCAGGGATAACTGTTCCCAGGGAGTCACCAAGGCATCCACTGACTGCGAGAGGATCCCTGGTCCTGGACAGAAATTTGTCCAACTTGAACCTGGATGCCAACAGATCTACGTTCAGGACGGGGGACCCCCCCCCCCCCCCCAGTGTTGACAAATGAATACAAAGATCCCGGGATGTAAGAACCATGCCCCTGGAAACATCTGCTGGCGACTCAATCTGCCTGCCAGTTTATCAGTGGAATGAAAACCCCCGACCGGCATGGAACAAATTTCTCTGCCCAGGATAGGATGTGACCCACTTTCTTCTGGGCTGACTGACTATAGGCCACAGCCGTGGCATAGTCGGATTGTACCTTGACGGGGCAACCCCGAAGTCTGGGAGTCAAGTACCTTAATGCCCGACAAACCACTCAGATTTCCAGGATAATTTATGGGGAAGCTCCTAACCAGGACTATTTTCCTTGGACAGTGGCTTCCTCCAGAACTGCTCCCCAGCCGGAGAGACAGGCATCTGTAGTTACCACCTTGCAGACTACTGGAAGAAAGGATTTCCCCCTCTCCAAATTCCTGGCTACCAACCACCAACCTAGACTCTGATGTACCCTCGGTACAAGAGAAATGCGACAATCTAGGGCCTGGATCCTTTTGCTCCTGCCTGACAGAATGTTGTTCTGTAAAGGGCTGGCATGGAATTGGGCAAAAGAAACTTCTTTGAGTGAGGAAACCATCTTCCCTAGCAACCTCATACAAAGATGTACAAGGAGGATAACTTTTCAAGGACTGGGTTCCCCTAATTATTGGGGCCACTCCCTTGAATCTATAGGGTATCCTGCCGGAACGCCTTTGGAGTTAGTTTTACCAAGGATCTGGATCCCAGGGTCCAGTGCCCAAGAGGGTCGTATTACAGGCAATACCTAATTTCCCTTTACCGAGGCTCAGGTACCATCCTTTTAGTCTTCCACTTTCAGATGAATCCAATTGCCAATCCAGTTGGATCCAGAGATCTTAACTGGGATTGTAGCATATTCTTTTTTTCCTTCTTTAACCACTTGCCGACCACCCGCAGATTTACTGCGGCAGGCTGGCTCGGCTGCGCGCAAACAAAGTAGCCCTACGTTGGTCGCGTGCGTGGTGCTGGGGGGCGAGCACGAGCTCCCGCCCCCTCTAGGCATCGGGGATGCAAATCCACGGGACAGGTGGCCGCGATTGCTGCCGGGCATCCGCGATCACTGCCAGCTGAGAGAGGACGGTCCGCTGTTGTAAACACAGCTGACTGTTCTTCTCTTTGAAATAATCACAGAGCGCCTGTGATCCTTCTATATAGGATCACAGCTCTCTGTGGTCATTTCACTAGCCCACCCCCCCCCCCCCAGTTAGAAAACACTTTAACCCTTTGACCACCACTGTGTTAACCCCTTCCCTGCCAATGTCATTATTACAGTAACAGTGCATATTTTTAGCACTGATTACTGTAGTAATGTCACTGGTTCCCCCAAAAGTGTCAAAAATGTTAGTTAGGGGTTTGATCTGTCTGCCGCAATGTCACAGTCCCACTAAAAGTCGCAGCTCGCCCCCATTACAAGTAAAAAAATAAATAAAAATGACAAAATATCTTTCCACTAGTTTGTAGACTTTTGCGCAAACCAATCAAAATACTCTTATTGTGATTTTCTTTACCAAAAACTTAGCAGAATACAAATTGGCCTAAAAGGATGAAACATTTTGATTTTGTAAATTTTTTGGGGGGGGGATGTTATATAGCAGAATGTTAAAAATATTGTTTTTTTCTAGAATTGTCTCTCTTTGTTTATAGCGCAAAAAGTAACAAAAATCGCAGCGGGGATCAAATACCACCAAAAGAAAGCTCAATTTGTGAGAAAAAAAAAAAAGGACATCAATTGTATTTCGGTACAGTGTCGCACGGCCGCGCAATTTTCCTTTAAATTAAACGCAGTGCCGATTCGCAGAAAATGGCCTGGTCATTAAGGGGGCAAAACCTTCCGGTCCAGACCTGGTTAAAAATATGGAGCGCTTCTCCAACCATGACCATCATCTCTAAGACACTGGTGAAAAAACCGAGGTACTAAATAGAGGGGGGACTTCCTGCCTATTTTGGTGGCCAGTGTCCATTCACCTATAGGTGGCATATAACCCAGATAGTAACTATTATGGCTGCTCTGTGTCGCGGGATACATAATAAAGAAAAAACTTTTCGCCTTTAGATATACTTAAAAAAAATTGTGTTCCCTATATTTATAGCAGGCAATACCATTGTAAAACAGTTGTTTTTTTTTTTTTTACTATTTCTGTACAGATGAAATTATGCTCCTATATCATCCTGGCCATCAACAATTCTTGCCTTGGGGGGGGGGGGGATTTCATAGATTGGTTTCTTCTCTTGTTGACGCCACTTGAGGGAATCTTGTCCTCCTTTACAGTGCTGATTTAAGACACAAATTTCTGTCTGTCAGCACTATCTTTTTTCTATAATAAACACACTTAAAGATAATCCCTTTTGGCAAGAATTTCCCCTCCCTCCCTTTATGCGCCTTTGCTGTCTATTTTTCTCAATCCTTTTCATGACATAGATATTGTACAACCTGTAACTGGTAAATGCTTATGTAGCAAAAAAAAAAAAAAAAAAGAAGAACTTGTTCAGATATCGCCCAAAAACCTGAGTTTGGCTGTTTCTTCACTATCCAATCAACAGGTTAGTTGTGGGGAGAGGACAACACTATTCCTAATGCCCCATACACACGTTCAGATAATCGGACGACTTATCGTTCGCATTTTGCTGCATGATACTAACATCAAATTCAACAATGCATACATACCTTAAGATTTTTGTTGTACGATTCTGTAAAAGCTTCCTGGTTGCATAGCTACGTTTTAGATGGTGCAAAACAAATGGCAGCCAGGCTTTTTCCGTGCTATTTTCGTTTTTCTGAGCGGTCTTTGTCGATCGATTTTTAGCGGACGCATAGTGTACTGATGAAACGATTGTCGTTCGCGAGGCTGTTGTACGACAGAAGTTTTCCTGTTTGTCCCTTCGCATTTTGTTGGATGAACTGTCGTGATCGGCTGTCGAAAGCTGTGTACTAACAATCAGATTATCGTGCGATCAGGTCGAAAGCGAGTTTTGTCGTACGATTATCAGAACGTGTGTACGGGGCATAACTCTTGCAGAAAGAGTGGTCACCTGCCTGGCTGTGTTGTCGGACGTTTGGTGTTCACCTTTTAAAGGAGAAGTATAGCCAAAGCTATTTTAGCTATACTTCTCCTATGGATCACAGGAGTGCAGTTAGTTCTGCACTCTTGTGTACTGTTTTCAGCCGACAGCGGCTGAATCCTGACTCCACAGATCCGGTCCAGGCTCGGAAAAGATAACGACCATATGGTCGGGATCCACCCAGAATCAGCAGCTGGCTCAGCCTCCCAGAGAGCCACTGAGAGTTCAAGCCAGTCACTCCCCTCCCAGCTCAGCACTCCAGAGTGCTGAGAACTAAGCGATTATCGGTCTTTGATCGCTCAGTTCTTAGTGCAGAGACAACGGGGGATCAATGCTGCATCCACTCGGGTATCTTTTTTTTTCCCAAAATCCCAAACTTTTCTTTTAAAGCCTATCTCAGGGGAAAATTTAAAATCCTCACTTGTAGTAGGCTGCCCTCACACCGCAAGGGTTAAATGCTGATTTAGGTCTAGAAGACCAGGAACAGCAATTATTCTTACTTTATCCTCCAAACCTATGGTAGTGGGTGCGCTCTTCTAGTCCCCAGCTTGTGAACTGTCCTTCGCTATCCTCACATCCAATGCAGGTCTATACCCTGCACTAGACTTGACATCAAATGACCTGCGACCATGGGAATATTGGGGAGAAGAGGCTACAGAGACTGGAGCCTGTGGGAAGGCTGAAGAAAAAAAACTGTTAACCCTTGCATCCACTGCCAGGGTAGCATCTTGCCAATACCTGGAGTTCAACTTTAAAGTTAAACTGCAGGAATTCTTATTTTTGCATACTCACATTGAGCCAGCTTGGTTGAATGCAAGCATGCATACCAGATATCCGGAGGGCTGCTAAGGATGCAGTAAATCCCCTTAGTAGTCCAAGCTACATACAGTGATAGCCGTGATCTTCTGGGTTGAAAGAACACTTTGTAGTTTTCTTCCAAGGAATACTAACATTCTCTGATTGAACAAGTTAAAAAGAAGGGGCTGTGAGGTCATAATCTCCACCTCAACCAATCAGAGAACACCTTGCGTTCCCTGAAAAAATACAAGGCGGTTTATGAATGGCAGAGGTGCCAAGCGTGTGAGGTCAGTGTTCAAGGATGGGTCCTAGACAGGAGATCTTTTTCCCCTCTATTTGGGTTGTGGTCCCTTTAAGAGAGAGTTTGATAGACATTTTTAGTACTCGGGGGTTTTCGCCCATGCAGGGTTAGGGGGTAGTCCGGTCCGAGAAGATTGATTTACAGTATTCTCTGGATTGGCAAGTCCTTTTGTTGGGACCCAGAATTCAGGAGGTTTGGAGAGGTTGTGTGTAGAAAAGTGCCTCCAAACCGTGATTACAGTGGCTTTAGTCCAGGGTTAACCCGCTTGCTAGGGAGTTTTGAAAAGCAGCAGAAAGGAATCAGCACATTAGGTAGTGTGGAGTATCTGGAGACTGAGACTCCGTATGCTGAGCTTCTGAGGCTTGTCTTGTAGCCAGAGTTGTATAAAGTACTTGAAACCCATACTTGAGTAAAAGTACAAGTGCTCGATCAAAAAGTGACTTGAGTAGAAGTGGAAGTGCTCGATCAAAAAGTGACTTGAGTAGAAGTACTAAAGCATTCAACATTTTTTGTACTTAAAGCGGAGTTCCAGCCATTCACTCACCTGTCCAACGATGCGGCCGCCCGAAGCCTCGATCCTCTCCCTCGGCATCACTGCTGTGGGCACCCGGCTGTGAAAGTTTGCGGCTTCACAGCCGGGTGCCCACTGCGCATGCGCGAGTCGCGCTGCGCGTCTTGATTGGCCGGTAATCTTCTGGGACCTCTGACGTGTCCCAGAAGATTGCAGGGAGGGAGGGGGAGAGAAGAACTTCCGTTCAGGGCGCCGCGGCGCTCCGAGCGGAAGTGGGTACCCGTCAAAACTAGGTACCCGCTCCCCCCCCAAAAAAATGACATGCCAAATGTGGCATGTCAGGGGGTCAGGACTCCCTAAAGCGGAAGTTCCACTTTTGGGTGGAACTCCGCTTTAAGTATTGCAAGTTTTTTTTTTAATTTTGCTACTCAAGTACTGAAAGTAAAAGTACAAGTACTGGATTATGTAGTTATTTAAGAAAGAAGTCAAAAGTTTGAACATCATATTGTTTTTTATTTCTTCAAATGCAGCTTTTATTTATACATACAATAGCTTTTATTTTCGTATGCGCTAATACACATGTTTTGAGCTTCATGAAACCTGCCATCTACTCTTCTGGCAGTGGTAATTTTTATAATTGTAACGAGTAACTATGCAGCACAAAAAAAAAAAATATTGGAGTAGAAGTATTGAAATCATTGAAAAAATGTAGTGAAGTAAAAGTGGAAGTAGGAGAAAAAAATTCTACTCTAGGAAAGTACAGATACCGCCTTTCGGTACTTAAGCACAGTAATGAAGTAGTTCTACTTAGTTACTATACATCTCTGCTTGTAGCCCAAGGTGGGATTGAGATCCTGGCAGTAAGCCATTTTCCGTGGTCTTCATTATACCTGAACTTTGGACTGTTTTGCTGAAGAAAGCAATTTGTTTTTTGGAGAGACCAATAAAGACTATTTACTTTTTTACAAATCGCTGGCTGGTGATTTTGAGTCCTCCATATTACAGTATGCAAAAAATATAAAATTTGTATACATTTGTGGAGATTAAATGTTGTAAAGCTAACGTGCATGCTCAAGATCCCCTCTACCAGATATCAGACACCACTAGATGCCAACCATGCATGGCTGCCTGCAAGTAATTTAAACGCACTTTAAGCTGTGAGCTGGTAACCAACCAAGCCTTATTGCTAACTTTTAAGAAAGAATGTTGGCAAGAAAAGCCAACAGAATACTGGGATGTATAAAAAAGGGGATTCACTCCAGAAATAAAGAGATTATTCTCCCTCTCTACAAGACTCTGGTCCGGCCACATCTGGAGTATGCTGTCCAGTTCTGGGCACCGGTCCTCAGGAAGGATGTGCTGGAACTGGAAAGAGTCCAGAGAAGGGCAACAAAGATAATTAAGGGAATGGAGGACATCAGCTATGAGGAAAGACTACAAGCACTGAACCTATTCTCTCTGGAGAAGAGACGATTGAGGGGGGGATATGATATCAATGTACAAATGCTGTACTGGCAACCCTAGCATATGGAAAAACCTATTCAGAGTAAGGGAATACAATAAGATACGTGGCCACTCACTAAAACTAGAGGAAAGGCGGTTTAACCTTAAAATACGCAGGGGGGGGGGGGGTCTTCACTGTAAGAGCAGTAAGGATGTGGAATTCTCTTCCGCAAGCAGTCGTATCAGCAGGGAGCATTGATAGTTCAAAAAATTATTAGACGGGCACCTTAAAGACCACAACATACAGGGGTATACAATGTATGATTAACAGCAAACACACACACACATCATAGGTTGAACTGGATGGACTGATGTCTTTTTTCAACTTCACCATGTAACTATATAAATATGATTTATACATTCCAAAGCATTTATGAAGTTTACATCAGAAAACAGGGAGACAGAACAAAGAGTGCTGAATTGTATGCCAAAATTCATAAAAACTCTATAGTATGTTCTTCTACATATGGTAACCCCAGCGATCTGTATTTATAAAAAAAAAAAAAAGAAAAAAAAAAAAAAGAAGAAGAACACACTAGCAACTTACTAAAAATAAAAGTTATTTTAAGTGACTTAACTTTATACATCTCCATCACTCCCATTTTCGCCTCACAGTACCTTCAAATACCAGGGTGACGCCAATACAAGTTACAGGCCCGGGGATTAAATACTAAACACTCTGTCTTGAGGCCCAGTACAAGCACATGAACTGAACCTCACATAATTCTCGTTTAGGTTGCCCAGCAACCATGCAGTATCCATCATGCACTCCTTTGCAGTTTACATCAGGCGCAGTCTTGTAAGGGCCTAAGCAAACAGTTGTCCCTCCTTTGTATGGGTTATTCATACCCTGGGTTTAATGTCCCAGCCATAATAATGGCAGCCACACACAATGCAGAATCCCAGACAATATCTGCCAAACGGTCTGCAAAGAAGACTGAGCACACACATGATGTGGGATTTTACATCACTCCAAGCTTAGGTTGGATGGTAAAGAAAATAAAGACTTTATATCAGTTTTTCTCAACTGTTTTACCCTAGAGGAACCCTTGAAATAATTTTACGATCGCAGAGAACCCCTGCTTTAAAATGTATTCTATTAAAAAAAAAAAAAAAAAAGAAAAAAAAAAAAAAAAGCTCATTGTTTTTGGGTTCATTACAGAGGAGATTGGGCAAAGACTTTTCCGCAAGCTCCTCCTGCTTCCATCCTTGACAGAGTTTACTGCAGTTTAGGATGCCACTGTTCCGGAGTCAATAATTCAGAACTGCACATTTGTTCTAGGTTGGTCATACAATGCTTTGAAGCAAAAGGATCACCAGGACAGTCAAGCAACTAAATTTCAGAATGACGAGGTCAGAAAAGGCAGCCTTCTTGCTTTTTGACAGGTTTCCCTAAAAGCCGGAACGTCAGCATAAGACCTAGTCAGCTGCCATTTTTAAAAAGGGACAAGACACTACTTACAAATTCTGGTATATCAATATTCTATCAAACATTTCAGACAAAGTACATTTAACTGTCCTTCTACGTAAATCCATAGAAGAAGTCATCCCCAACTGCTGCTCTTACCTTCCATATAATTACAGTGAAGCTGCTGTGTGTTTTACAACAAGCCTTTGTGGCATTTGCGGCTATGTTTAGGAAGATGTACTTTGTGAATATTTGTACCTGGGTGTGGTGGAAGCCAAGAACACAAAAGTGTCTTTTAAAAACTATTTTAAGTGCTTTAAGCTTCTGAAGCCACAGAAGACTTAAAATATGGTTGGCTACCCTTCTTCATTTGAAATGAATTTGTGTGATTGCTTAGAGCAAGAAATGCTGGAAAGCTTCTCCTAAAAATGGGTAAATGTGTAATAGTACACTGGAGAGAAATGTTACTTCAGTTACAAAAGGTCTTATCCTAACACGCTAATTGTTGAAGTGCTTGTAAACCCTTCCTTATACCAAGTGAAGGGGACTATCACCAGGTGATACATGGAGATAAAACAAATCTTCCTACATAACTTGTACCTGTTTATCTGCAGTCTTGTCTACACCTGTTGCTGAATTAATAAGCTTGTGTAAGAGTTAAAAAAAAAAAAAAAAAAAAAAAAAAGGGGGGGGGGGAAGAGCTGGAGTTAGATCTCTCCTCACTGAGCTCGGCAGAGTGTAAGAGCTGATATTGGAGGGAAGGGACACAACACACAGGAACAAAGCTGAGGCTGCCAATCTGTTACCATTTTTTTTTGGTGTCAGGAGAACTTGTCAGAAGTGATTCATGCGGATAGAGAACAAAGCCACAGACAGAAAAGACACTTTGTGCTCTTAACTGAGATAAGTACACACTATAGAGCCGGGGTCCTCAATAGGCGGACTCCGGGCCGCCTCCGGACCCACATGGACTTAAATCTGGACCGCCGAACCGGTCTCCTTCCTTCTGTCATCAGCGGGGGGGGGGGGGGGGGCAGAATGGAGAGGATCGGAGTGGCTGTGTCTTACACTGGCAGCGCTGCATGATTACAAAAAGCCGAGTTCTTCTGCTTACCCGACGGAGAGGATGTCCTACAAAGTCACTGGTCACTCTTCATTAATGGGGGCATGCACACTGGTCAATCTGCATTAATGGGGGCATGGGTCACTGGTCACTCTTCATTAATGGGGGCATCGGAGTGGCTGTGTCTTACACTGGCAGCGCTGCATGATTACATAAAGCCGAGTTCTTCTGCTTACCCGACGGAGAGGATGTCCTACAAAGTCACTGGTCACTCTTCATTAATGGGGGCATGCACACTGGTCAATCTGCATTAATGGGGGCATGGGTCACTGGTCACTCTTCATTAATGGGGGCATGCACACTGGTCACTCTTCATTAATGGGGGCATGCACACTGGTCAATCTGCATTAATGGGGGCATGGGTCACTGGTCAATCTGCATTAATGGGGGCATGCACACTGGTCAATCTGCATTAATGGGGGCATGCACACTGGTCAATCTGCATTAATGGGGGCACGCACACTGGTCAATCTGCATTAATGTGGGGCACGCACACGGGTCAATCTGCATTAATGGGGGCACGCACACGGGTCAATCTGCATTAATGGGGGCACGCACACTTGGTCAATCTGCATTAATGGGGGCACGCACACTTGGTCAATCTGCATTAATGGGGGCATGCACACTGGTCAATCTGCATTAATGGGGGCATGGGTCACTGGTCAATCTGCATTAATGGGGGCATGCACACTGGTCAATCTGCATTAATGGGGGCACGCACACTGGTCAATATGCATTAATGGGGGCACGCACACTTGGTCAATCTGCGTTAATGGGGGCACGCACACTTGGTCAATCTGCGTTAATGGGGGCACGCACACTTGGTCAATCTGCATTAATGGGGGCACGCACACTTGGTCAATCTGCATTAATGGGGGCACGCACACTTGGTCAATCTGCATTAATGGGGGCATGCACATGGTCGCTCTGCATCAATGGGGGCACGCACACTGGTCGCTCTGCATCAATGGGGGCACGCACACTGGTCGCTCTGCATCAATGGGGGCACGCACACTGGTCGCTCTGCATTAATGGGGGCATGCACACTGGTCGCTCTGCATTAATGGGGGCACGCACGCTGGTCACTCTGCATTGGATGGGGGCAAGTTTTGGGGAATGCCTTTTTTTGTTGTTGGCGCTCTGTATTTGGAATTTGACGGTCACTTTTCTGGACCTCGGACTGAATGGAAAATTTGTAAGTGGACCTTTCAAGTTTACATTTGAGTACCCCTGCTATAGAGGGATATGCTTTAACCACTTTAAACCACTTTTTTTTTGCCAGCGACATCACTGCTAAAGATTCAGCTGAACTGTCTGTCCTACACAGACATACACACTTGGGGGAGCTTTGCCATCACGTGATTCTATATTTATATTTCTTTTTTTTTTTAAATACGGAGTATACATACTCACACTCATATACGTGTGTAAGTAAATAAATAACAGCGCAAAGGCAATGTTTAAAAGGTGGGCGATTGTAATGCCTTTGCATCAGTAGGGCCATGAAGCACGAAGCTCATGGATACTACCTGCACAGAAGTGTTCTCAGTACTGGATGGTAACCTGGTGTATTAAAAATGGCCAAGCTCCACTTAAGAAAAGGATTGATAATCAAAAAAAAAAAAAAAAAAAAAAAAAGGAGGAGGATCAGTATAACCAATAAAAGACATAGGAGAAAGAGAAATAAACTAAAAAGACCTATAAACAGTTAAAATATGAATCTGAATATACATCAAGGAAAATGAGAGGAATGTACACGACAGAAGCATGGAGTTTGGTAAGGGGGGGTTGTCAGGGAATACAGGAGTGGAAAAAGCCAAACCATAAAAAACGCAGGAATGCAATGTAAGCAGAGATTGAGTGGGGTGAGATGCAGATAGAGGCTGAGTGTGGGATTAACATTTCAGAAATTGCTCATTTCTATTCAGATGGTCTGCAGTGGGCAGTAAATAAACACATATAGGGCTCACAGTCATCCCTGTATAACAGGACTAGACAGCCTGCAATCGATCATACAGTGACAGTACGGATAGGTCCCAGACAGGGTAGGCAAAATGACAAACATGGATTTTTCCCAGCCAACCACGAGGCTAGATGCATGGCCATGTATCCTTTCGTTAAGGTTTACCTGCTGCCCAAACACAGAGAGCATTTTTGTTATTTTGTTGTTTTTTTTTTTATGCCAATATTCCATAGAATATCATTATATGGATAGCTCACCTATTCACTGGGGTTCGGTGGCATTCATGACTATCCATTCAACTTTAAAGCCAGATTAAACCCACATCCAATAATGATTGTTAAGCTGCAATATATGTGGTGGCTGCATAAGTTTCCTTTTTTTAGGAATTTTTACCTGTTTTCACCTGGTGATCTGGCCAGTAACACACCGCCTGTATTAGAGTCCCCCACTCTGGATGAAGGAGCACAGGGGGCACCTTTGAACAGAATTGTCAGACTTGGGGAAGGGAGCAGAAGATGTATTAGCAGATTTAGCTACACTAACAAATTGAAGCCAAGCTTCAATTCACACTGCAGCTACATAAGCGGTTGCAGCGACAATTGTTTTTCCTATTAGGTTAAAGGTTTTTCAAAAACAAAAAATGAAAGCTAATCATTGTTAGCGAACCTGACAGTGTTAAATGGTTTGTTTCAACACTCTAAGGCCGGGTTCACACTGGTCCGACACCACTGTTGTGCGACAGTCGTTCCGACTTTGCCCTGCGACATCGGTCCTACTTTCATTAGACTTGATTGAACAGGATACGATTTTGCATCCACTTTGGGATTGTCTGACTTGTCCTTTGACCAATCAAAACAATCCCAGCGTGACACAAATTCCTTTTGCTTCTGCTGTAATCACATGGCGGATGGTTATTATTATTATTAAGGATTTCTATAGCGCCAGCAGTTTACGCAGCGCTTTACAATATTAGAGGGAGACAGTACATTTACAATACAATAAAATACAAGAGGATTAAGAGGGCCCTGCTCAGAAGAGCTTACAATCTAATGGGGTGGGGCAGGTGTTACAAGAGGTTGTAAGAGTAGGGAATGAGCTGATGGCAGATTAGTTGGCAGTGTGATAGGCTTCCCTGAAGAGATGAGTTTTCAGGGATCGCCTGAAAGCAGCTAGAGTAGGGGATAGCCGTACAGGTTGAGGTAGAGCATTCCAGAGGACGGAAGAGGCCCTGGAGAAATCCTGGAGACGAGGGAGCTTGAGAGGAGCAGAGAGGACGGTTTGGGTGATATTTAGAGACAAGATTGGTAATGTAGCTTGGGGCATGGCTTTGTATGTTGTGGTTAGTATTTTGAATTTAATTCGCTGGGCAATCAGGAGCCAGTGTAGGGATTGGCAGAGAGGGGAGGTAGACACTGAGCGGTCGGTAAGGTGGACAAGCCTGGCAGCAGCATTCATGATAGACTAAAGAGGGGATAGCCTATGGAGTGGTAGGCCTATGATAAGGGAGTTGCAATAGTCGAGGCGAAAAACAACAAGGGAGTGAATGAGTAGCTTGGTGGTTTCAGTTGTTAAAAAGGGGCGAATTTTAGAGATGTTGCGGAGGCGACAAGCTTTTGACAATGATTGGATTTGGGGCTGAAAGGACAGGTCAGAGTCCAGGATTACACCTAGTACCCTGGCATGAGGGGAGGGATTGATGGTTGCATAACTAATTTTTTTTTTTTCCAAAGATGGTTGCATAACTAATTTTGGTAGAAAAGTCATGGAGGGGGGCACGGGCGGGAAGAAATATTACCAGCTCAGTTTTAGTTTAGTTTGAGAGATTTAGTTTGAGGAAGTGGTGCGACATCCATGTTGATATGTCAGTAAGTTAGCAATGCGAGAGGAGACTGAAGGAGTGAGGTGAGGAGTAGACAGATAGATTTGAGTGTCATCAGCGTATAGATGGTATTGGAAGCTGTGGGCGGTTATCAAGTGACCAAGGGAGGCGGTGTAGATAGAGAAGAGGAGGGGTCCAAGAACAGAGCCTTGGGAAACCCCCACAGAAAGGGGCAATGGGGAGGAGGAGGTAGAGTTTGGGCAACACTGAAGGAGCGCTGTGATAGGTAGGAGGAGAACCAAGATAGAGCAGAATCTTGGAGGCCAAGGGAACAGAGTTTATGAAGAAGGAGCGGGTGGTTAACAGTATCAAAGGCCACAGAAAGGTCAAGTAATAGAAGTATGGAGTAGTGGCCATTGGTTTTAGCAGTTAGTAGATCGTTTGTGAGTTTTAGTAAGGCAGTTTCTGTAGAGTGCTGCGAGTGAAAGCCAAACTGTAAGGGATCAAGAAGGTTATTTTCACTGAGATAGGAGCTGAGACGGTCGTAGACTAAGCGTTCTAGAAGTTTAGAAGTGAATGGGAGCAGTGAAATGGGTCTTAAGTTGTTCAGGTTGGTGGGGTCTAGTGAGGGCTTTTTAAGTATGGGAGTGATCTGCGCATGTTTTAGGAGGGGAGGGAAGGTGCCACTAGAGAGGGAGAAATTGAAGATGTGAGTAAGGGAGCATAGGATAGAGTAAGAGGGTGTCCGTAGTAGTTGTGAGGGACAGGATCCAGGGAACAGGTGGATAGGTGGGCATCTGAAAACAGTTTTTTAACCTCTTCAGTAGTAGCCAGTTCAAAGGAGGAGAGAGTGTTGACTGTGCTGTCAGGCAAGGTATGTTGAGTGGGGAAGATGTGCACGCAGTGGAGGTGTCCTCACATATTGCATCAACCTTGTCTTTGAAGTGATTGGCAATCTCTTGGGCAGTGAGTGAGTTAGTGAGTAGAGGGGGTGGGGGACGAAGTAGAGTTAAAAGTTGAGAAGAGCCGGCGGGGACTGGATGACAGGGTAGTGATAAGAGAGACAAAGTAGGCTTGATTGGCAGCATGGAGGCATGAATTGTATGTTTGGAGGGAAGATTTATATAGGGTGAAGTCCTGCAAGCATTTGGTTTTACGCCATCGTCGTTCAAGAGCACGGCAGAGTCTCTTGAGATTTCTACTGTTGTCAGTTTGCCAGGGTTGCAATGGTCGGGGCCTGATTCTGCGTGTAGTTAGAGGAGCAAGTGCATCAAGTGATGACGAGAGTGAACTGTTGTAAACAGAGGTGGACAGGTCAGGTCAGGACAGGGGAGAGATTATGTCATGTAGGTGGTCAGTAGCAGAATAGAGGAGAGAGAGGTTAAAGTAACGAAGGTTCCTACAAGTAATTGTTTGCTGCTTGGAGGGATGGGTGATTTGAGGCAAGGATACAGTGAAACTGATGAGGTTCTGATCAGAGAGAGGAAAGGGGGTGTTGGTGAGGTTGCCAGCAGAGCAGAGATGGGAGAATATAAGGTCGAGGGTATTACCATTGGAGTGAGTGGAAGTGCGTGTCCATTGGGTTAGGTCAAAAGAGGAAGTTAGGTTGAGGAGTTGAGTTGTAGCTGTGCTTGATTGACAGGGATGTTGAAGTCAACAAGAATGATAGTGGGTGTTGAGGATCCGACTTTGATCGGCCTTCAATGATATTGAATGGGCTTAATCGGACCAAAATTGTGCCAGAAAAATTTTTCTTCAAAGTCGGACTGACTTGTCAGACCAGTTAAGGCAGCTCTAATAGGGAAGAACTGATTTGTACATGTCATTCAACATGTGCTCCCAAAGTCGGAGCATATGTCGTACCAGTGGGAACCGGGCTTTAATCAAGCATCACTGAAATGTAGGAGCCGGTTTTTCCCCTCAGCCACCGCTAGCATTGTCTCCTTTGCAGAGCTGACATTGGGAGGACGCACAGCTTTGAGCGGAGGGCGTTGGCCCAGTTAACTGATGCTTGCTAGGACCTCCCTGCATCCGAGCAGTTAACTGGGGCAGCTCCCACCCGCCATCCATCGCTGTGCTGCCTTTCTGATGACAGCTCTAGATCTTCTGTGCCCCCGCCCCCCTGTGCCCTGTTAAGGTAGTAAAGAGAAGATCGATCTCTCATTGCTATGAAGGACAAGGGAAGATGGGGGTGATGTGAAGGGGGCTCAGAAACTGCAATGTGAAGTAGGAAAAGGGGGCGATATAAAAAAGGGGGTGAGGACAGGAATGAAAAAGGGAGTAATATGAAGAGGGGCAGTTGGTTCTACAAAGGGGGTGACAGGAATGTGAAGGGGGCTGGGGACTGCAGTGTGAAAGAGGGGTACTATATCACCCCCTTCACAGGAATGTGATATGTAGGGGGGGCTGGGAACTGCAATTTCAAGTAGGGGGAGGGGGTGATATAAAAGGGGGCAGAGGACTGTAATGTGAAGGGAGGCTGAGCACTGTAATGTGAAGGGAGGGATGATGTGCAGGGGGGACTTAGAACACTGATGTAGTAAAAGGATTGAGAAGTGAAGGATCTGAGGCTAGGTTCACAGCACTGAATACTGTGTTCCGCGTGTAGGCTGGCCCCTTTATTTCAGTGGGTTGTCTTATACACAGAAGCGCAGCAAAAGAAGCAACTGACCATTTTTAAAATTGCGCCATACTAAGCTGCATGGTACTCTGGCACCATGTGGTTTGGCACTTGCAAAGAATAGAATTTTACTGACTGGACCTTTTAAATAAAATGGCATCCAAGCTTGCTAAGTAGGTGAGCATTGCTAGCTGTTCCCAGATGTATTGTGTACGGTGACGTAACTTGATCGTCTGTTTACGGCTCCCGCAGGCACTAGGTTTGTATCTGTATATTATACAGTGAATATCCTTAGACATAATGTTATACAATAATTTCATACTTTACAGGCTCGGGTACTACAGTATAACTGTTTTTGGAAAGAATTAGGATTTTTTTTTTCTGAGCACCAGATGTATTGTGTACGGTGACGCAACGTGGTCGCCAGTTTACAGCTCCAGCAGGCACTAGGACTATCTGCACATTTACGGTCAATATCCTTAGACATAATGTTATACAATCATTTTATACTTTACAGGCCTTGTTACTACAGTATAACAATATTTTGGAAATTAATTATGATTTTATTTTTCTGCGCACCAAGCTTGCAATGCCGGCACAACACAGACGACCTCATCATGACATCTGTCCATGAAAATATAGGATTTATAAACAAAACAAATCCACCCCATGTCCAACCACAGCTGACCAGCTGGCCCAGGAAAAGCTCTCATGTCAAAGAGCTAGGTTACGAGAATCACTGAAAATCCCGACGTAGGCCGGAGTGTAGGTGTATGCGTAAATCTGTGGCATGACTAAGATTATTTCCATGACTCCTTATCAAAACAGGAAAGCAACGAGAACAACAGGATGAGCGAGTGGGGGTGAGGTATAAAGAACTCCGATAAAATATTATTTATTCAGCGAGAAAAAAAAATAAAGGTTATAGGTGAGCAAGATACCATAGGAAGGAAGAAAATAAGAAGCAGATCAGGCCTGTTTTCAGGGGGTGTGAGGAAATTAAGGGCTTAATCAATAAAGTTGTATTAAAAAAAAAAAAAAAAAACACCCTGCAAAGCAATATAATAAATTCAATATAGCAAACAGTTTTCAGATTTGTTACAGTTAGGCCTCATGCAAATGGGAGTAAAAAAAACGCTGCTTTTACAAGGTAAAGTACATTTTTTTACGCCTTTAAAAACTGGGCGCTTAGATCCATATTTTAAGAGCAGTGTGTAAATAAGAAAATGCCCCAAAGCTGCGTTTGGAGGAGCAGCTTATGATTTTAGTTAGAAATAGGCAATTAGAATAAAGTTTTATTTAGTTTTCAAAAGTTAGGTAACAGACTTACAGTGCGCTTACATGTTCTAAAGTACCGTTCATAAGTCAAATTCACAAATATCTAGACACTTCACATAATAAGGCATGAGTCACATCCCAGCACTGGTGTATTATGCAAATTTTTGTTCTACACCTTGCAGGAATCCACTAACTGTTCTGAGTCTGGGCTTGCAATAGGAGCCACTCCCTACATCAGATAGTAAGGACGTCAAACATCTAACAAAATAACGGGAGCACAATGTGGGAAAAGGAAAACAATAAAAAGATCTCAGAAATGGGGTCCTTATTAGCGTAATTCACGTGTAAAAGCAAAAACACGCTTATGCGTGTAAGTTTAGTCTAGTGGTTAGAATACATGAATATTCTAACACAATAGACTGAGTTTAAGTTCAAACACTTCCAAAAATGCCATACACCTCTAAATGAGCATAAAACGCAAGATTGGAGGCATTTTTTCTGACAGCAATTTGTAGCATAAATTCATATGCCCGTGTGCATGTGGCTTAAACCAGTCTCATACCTGGCCACCAATTCAAACTGAGCATTTGATGAAAAATCCCTAAACAGTGAATGAAATATGCATGTCAAAATGATCTGTAAATTTAGAGCTATAGACTACTGAGGTTATAGAGCCCTTTCACCAGGGCTGGATTAAGAGCATCCTGGGCCTGGTGCTGAAGATTTTGGTGGGCCTTTTTATGGAAATAAATAAAACAAAAAAGCAAACAATTTTTTGCTAAGGAAGTGAGAGTGGGT
Organism: Pelophylax lessonae; assembly: GCF_965119305.1. NCBI lineage: Eukaryota > Metazoa > Chordata > Amphibia > Anura > Ranidae > Pelophylax > Pelophylax lessonae. Next base: position 566,198,638 of record NC_138771.1, on the reverse strand, counting down.
ACCTGTCAAATCTAGGTACCCGTTGCCTCCAAAAAAAGGACATGCCAAATGTGGCATATCAGGGGGTCAGGAGGCCTTAAAGCAGAAGTTCCACTTTTGGGTGGAACTCCACTTTAAACAGAATCTTAGGCTCGGCATACACGATACAATTTTCTGTCCAATTTTCTTGAAATTTACCTTCAACTATGTAGTACAAAGGCCTACCTAATTATATACAGGTGAAAGTGTGGTTTAGCTTTGACCTCATTATGTGGTTTGTAGTAAATCTAACAGAAAATTGTACAACAAAAGTTGAACATGTATGGCCAGCCTAAGTCACTATATACACTGGACACTCATGCCAAAGTTGTTGTACCCACATAATACTCATTATTATTGTGCCATAAGGGAGAAGATGGGAGAGAGACAGGGAGGAGGAAGGGAGGGGGGAGGGGAGATGTAAACCCTAATAAAAGGACATTTTAAATCCTGTGTATCAAACAATACTGCAATATAGTGTGGCACCAAAAAGAAAATATTACTCCACCCAAAACTGAATTTCGGTATATCTCTGATATTATGTGCAATACTATTCCTACTAATATTAAAAGGCCACCAGTCTCTGGGTTTAAAGTGTAACCAAAGAGAAAGCTTTTATTTATTTTTTTTATTTTGGATAGAGTAAGGAGGGGTTAGCCTGGGTTCACACTACTGTGATGCGGGAGCCGCCGCCATTCCTGTGTGGGTTCCCACATTGCATCTCCCCGCAGGCAGTTCACATTCCGCTCTGCGAACAGCTGCCAGTGTCAAAACAAAGGTAATGACACCCCCAGATTGGTTTGCAGATCGCAGTGCAAACTGTGAATTCGGACAGGAATTGGATCGCATGGGATCAGATTCCAGTGCGGGGAAAAAAAAAGGTTCCTGCAGCATTTTCTTGGGAATGCAATGGGAGTTTAGCCATACAAAATGTATGGCTGAATTCGCATTGCACAGACATCCCATGTGATCTGCATAGCAATGTGGTGCAAATCGCATGCGATGTCTGTGTTTGCAATAGTCTGAAACAAGGTTCATTCCCCTGTCAGCTTTTTTTTTCCAATCTGTGTCCCATTGAGGAGATTTCTCTTCACTTCCTGTCCCATAGCCAAACAGGAAGTGAGAGAAAATCCCTCCAAAGTAAGGGAATCCCTGGTTGTCACCAGAACTAGTGTCACCATTGGATGATTTCCCCTCTATTCCTGCTCTGGGGACACCCAAATTTAGGGCTTTCCTTTACTTCCACATTTGATGATAACAGTAAACAGGACAAATAGAGACAAACAGAGAGGGTAAATCTCCCTAAACAGGGACATAGGCAGTGATGGAAACCTGACAGAGGATCTAATACCTCTCTACTCCACTCTACTATATCAACAAACTAGAAAAAAAAAATTGCATTTAGTTATACTTTAACAATGATTTAAGCGGAGCACTTCACAGAACATTTTAAGTGTAGAAATTCACTTTGCACCTTATTTCAATTTTTTTTTTTTTAAGGTATTGCATGTATAGAAAATAAGATGAGAGCAGATTGAATACCTAAAGAGAGCGACAGAAATGAGGTGGAGTTCAAAGTGAACCATACTATTACCTGCATGAATTTGGGGGGTAAAAACATGCAGTGAAGAGGTATGATATCACCTCCTCACTGCCTGTCACTTTTCAGTTTAGTGACAGTGCCTGCTGCAAGTGTGTACAAGCCTTTGGGTTCACACTAGTGTGCTGCAGTTTGGCCGCATTGATCCGCAGTTTTCCTGCGTTTTACCTGCAGTTTTAGCTGCAATCCTATTGATTTCTATTAGGTTGCAAGTTTTTGCTGCATTTTCTGAAAGTGTACCAAAGATGCAGCATGCAGGAATTTTGTTGCACTTTCAGAAAATACAGAAAAAACATGCAACCTAATAGGAATCAATAAGACTGTGGCTTAAACACAGGAAAACTGTGGATACACACGCAATGGGGCAAACCAGTGTGAACCCACTTATAAGCACAAATGACCAAGTACTACCATAGGCTGATGACACAATTCTAAACACTTTGGCTGCAGTTTTAACAGCTAAAGCTGGAGAAAAAAAGTTAAAAAAGAGGTGGAGGGAGATAAGAAAGGAGTCAGGGGAGGAGTCCAGTCACTGAGCTTACATATGGAGGGTTCCTGGAGGTTTATCACTCACACATACTGTATATACTGTTCATGTTGTATCTGTCGGCTGCTCTGTGTATAAATTCCCACCCACACGGCTCCTTCACTTCACTGTACGGACTGGTGTGGGCGGGCACAGAGGGAGAGAGGAGGGAGAAAGCAGAGCCAATCCAGCCTCTCTCCTCTTCCATTTGTACAGGGGGAACTGTGCTCTGTGACACTGTAATATTCACACTGAGCCAACACATGTGCAGCCAGCCACCCCTACATTTACAACACAGCTTCTCCTGTCCCATAGACGTTTATGTTACAGGAGAAATCAGGCTCATGCTGCTGGCTGGGCGGGCCTATCTCAAGGGAGGGGGTCTGGTGCTGCAGCTCCAATAGCCCCTATGTTAATCCGGCCCTGCCTTTCACACTGAGGCTCTTTTCAAGTGCTTTGGCACAAAAAAATGTTCCTGAAAAGCTCGCAAAAAATTTTCCATTAAAATCAAAATGTTTTCACACTGGAGCAGTGTGCTGGTGGGGCAGGAAAAATAAAAAATCCTACAAGCAGCATCTTTGGAGCTCCTCAAAAACACCCCTCTCTATTAAAATGAATGGGAAGCGCCTCAAAAACGCTTTAAAAAGCACCTTAAAAATGGTTTTTGAATCAGTTTTTGAGTCACAGGTTCTTAAAAATGCGCACTGCTAGTGCCCTAAAACCACCTAAAAACACTGCATAAGCAGTCAGCTTTTTATTGGCAGTTTTCAAGTGCCTCAGTGTGAAAGGGTTCATATGCAAGACCTGCTTTTTCCTGTTCCAAGCTGACCTCACATTCTCCCTCCACATTGTGATCCTACCAGCTAGTCCTTTAATGTGACTAAGAACCCCCTGACCAATAGGGAGGCTTTATATCTGTCTGAATGACTTCAAGAAATCTGGCTGGTGCTGCTGTTGATTTACTTGGCTGGTGCTGCCGTTTATTTACCCATCAGGTTGGTGTAACGTGAGAATTACCTACCCGTGAGAAAAACCTACCCTCGTCACTTCCGGCGATGAACAGCTGAGCAGCGCAGCAGTGCGCATGCTCATAGCCCCGGATACCTAATGGAGCAGCTGAGAATCAGACTAGTGCGCATGCGCACTAGCATGAAACGAGCACGGTGTCCGTGAAAAAAACCTACCCACGCGGGGGTTACATAAAACAGCTGTGCTGCAATATCACTCATCTCCGCTTCTGTCCCTGTCACTTCCCTGCTCTCGGCTATTAAATATAAAAGCGGCTGGCGGCTCCGTGATTTATCTTTTCATACAACCGCCGCCGGTTTTATATTTACTAGCCGAGAGCAGGGAAGTGACAGTGATAGGAGCGGAGATGAGTGATATTGCAGCACAGCTGTTTTAATGTAACTGCTCGTGTTACATACAGTGCCGTGACCCGGAAGTGACGAGGGTAGGTTTTTCTCACGGGTAGGTAATTCTCACGGAACACCGGTAGTGAAAGGAGTAAAATGAGCAGGTTAGCAACAGGTGTGCTTTACTACTGACACCTGCATACACAGGAAGCACTATCCTGTGCCCTACAAGTCCCAGCATTCAATGCACCTGAGGAAACTCACTCCTGACCAACTGTTCTCCAATTGGTGGATATGGCACGGAGATCCAGCATCATTTTACACGCTAACCATTCTTCCTCAGAATAAACAGAAGTGCAATACACCGGTCTCTGGCAATACACACACCGGTGTAACGGACTATACCCAAAAAGAAAACATGATTTTGCTAATGAATGCGTTTTAACAAATCAGCTACCCTTCCGTTTGTTCTGCCCACCAGTTAACGGTTTTATAACGAAAGAAATTTGCGATACCATTATAAAATAAATAGGCGAAAATACGTGAAATTGAGTGCTACTAAAACATACAAGCACCCTTCATTTTAAAAAACACAAAAATCGGACACTACAATAGATTATACAGCCAAAACACCAATAACGCTACTTGCCGGGGCGACCTCACAGGTTGCGGCGTGCAGCTCGCACCGCGACCTCGGAGCGGCCGGCACGGACTTCATATCATTGAAGTCAATGCAGGTCGCTCCAGGTTGCCCCAAAGAAGCTCCGGACCCTTTTTCTAAGTCGGAGCGACTTGTGTCGCTCCTATTAGAACGGGTCCACAGCTTCTCTATGGCAGGCGACCTACGGCGACATATCAGGCGACCAGGTCGCCTGACAGGACGCCCTAGTGTGAAGGGAGTCTTATAACAATGTAACAATATACATAAAAATAAATATAGATAAAACACAATCATCAAATAAAATCCATGTGGATTATGTTTTGGTTGTATAATCCAGCGTTTCGCAACCTTTTTTCAGTCAAGGCACCCTCTAAAATTATGGACTGTCTCAAGGCACCCCATTCTAAAATGTAAAAAACCATTCTGAAACCTCAACATCCACACATCGGACACCCAACATTTGATTTATTCTTCCAAATCCAATACACTTTTGCACACTGGTAGTGACAGTGAGGGGCTAGAAGAGCCGGCGGCTAGAAGGTCATAATAGTGCACAATAAAATCCTGTGGCTTTGTGTAACTAAAAGGCAAGCTTCATCCATCTGCTGGCTTGTATATAATTTTGTGGCAATTTTTAGGCATTTTGTCAAGGCACCCCTGAAGAAACCTCAAGGCACCCTGGTTGAAAAAGGCTGGTATAATCTACTGAAGGGTAAGGTTTAGGTTTTAAAAGAAAGGGTGTGCTACATCGTATGCATAAAAAATTCTTGCTTGCTTATGAGTACAGAGAGTCCAGGACATAGTACTGCACGTTTCCTTCTAAAGCTCACTACACACTACTGCTTAGACAAGAACTGGCTTACCACAGCTCCTCCGATACTCAACTCCCCTCCAGCAAGGCAAGGTCTGTGAGCTCCATTGACAGTGCTGTCATCTTCTTACTGGCTTCCTTCAGGTTTTGGATCTTAAGCCATCTTGCCAGGCTGGGATGATACAACTCCCACACATGCACATTGGAGTTCATTCATCCCGACACTGATGTGTGCTGAGAATGTACACTGAGCTGTACCTTCTAAGACAAGGAAAAGGGTACGCAAGGAAGAAAAAGGTAAGAAGCTTTTATTGCAGAGAACTAGGATGTCTCTTCTACAATAGAAAAATCCTTACTGCTTGGAAGTTTTTAAAATCAGGGCTAAGCGCAAATCCTTGACTTTTCTTGGAGTTGCTGAGGATTTGTCACCAAGTGATTTCTCATTGCTACAAGTAAGGTCTCATGCACACAGGATGTTTTTTTTCCTCCCCTGGAAGCCTTTGCTCCAGGGGAGGAAAATGCAGCAAAGTGCCTGAAGCATCATTTTGCATGTGCATTTATGTATGCACACTAATTTAGAGTTAATGCATACTACTGACCAGAATATTAAATTTATTCTGGCCATTAGAACACATAAATGTGCAAACACATCTAAAATGCGTTTGCCATTGCGTTTCTTTTTTTCCTGCCCAAATGTTCCTGCTCCGAATGCGCACGTGATATTTTTCTGCCTGTTTACCCCCATGTGTGCATAGACATATAGGCTTTCATGGGAGGGGAGTTTAGAGGCAGAAACATTTTAAATGCCCTTAAAATTTGTGTTTGACACCCAGTGGTCATTAGGCCTTAAACTATGGGTGCTCTACCGGTGGCCCTCCAGCTGTTATGGAACTACAAGTCCCATGATACATTACAAGGTTGATAGTTGCAAGCATGACCCCCATAAGGCAGAGGCATGATGGGAATTGTAGTTTGGCGACAGCTGGAGGGCCACAGATTGAGCACTCATGCATTAAACTAATGCTACAGAATTGAGTTAGGGCTCATGCACACTCCAGCTCAAAAAAAAAGTTGCTTTTACAGGCATTTGATTTTATTTCAGCTTGAAAAAGCTTGTAGTTTTTTGGGCTCTTTTGCACGTTTTTTATTGTGTTTTTTTTTTTTTTTTTTTACAAACCCTCCCCTCGGCACATTTTTCTCTTGTTTTGTGCGATTTGGAGCTCCATTGAGCTCTTTCATGCTTCTTCATGCTTTTCTGAGCTTTTTTGTGTGTTTTTGGGCACTTGGGTGCCTTCTCTGCTTGAAAGCTCCTCTCATAAATGCGAGTTTGGTGGTGGTGGTGGGTTTCTGCCTGTAAAAGCATATACCTGTAAACTCCTGGTAAAAAACCATAGTGTGCATGAACACATTGGCTAACATGGAGGGGAGTTTCCAGGCAAAAAAAAAAAAAGCTCAAAAGTCTGTAGGAGCAGCTTCTCCAAGATGCAGTGTGCATGAGCCCTTGTTAGATAATGATTCCAAATTTATAAGTCATCACTTATAGGAATTGTATTGTATTCATGGCAAGCTTGTAAAATATATTTGGTTTTATAATTAATCATTATATGAATATGTGTGAATGACCTTGATAAGGTGAATAGTGAAAGTTCTTCAGCTGAGGCAGTAAAATGTCAAATATTTCTGGTGTATGTAGCTAGTTGGAGGATGACATAAAAAAAAAAAAAAAAAAAAAAAAAAAAAAAAAGGTATCTGGTATAGAAAGTCATGGGAAGTCAAGAATAGACAGGATCCATATAATACGAGGAATACATAGATTTGTTTAAATAAGATTAGTTGGGATAAGTGTAATCTCAGTCATAACAGTATTTGTATGCATTTACTTAATGTTGCATAACATGGTAATATGGGTTACTTACAGTATCTCACAAAAGTGAGTACACCCCCCACATTTTTTGTAAATATTTTATTATATCTTTTCATGTGACAACACTGAAGAAATGACACCTTGCTACAATGTAAAGTAGCGAGTGTACAGCTGAGCACGTGCACTCAACTTCTTTGGTCGACCATGGCGAGACCTGTTCTGAGTGGAACCTGTCCTGTTACACCACTGTATGGTGGCACCATGCTGCAGGTCAGTTTTTTAGGGCCTTGGCAATCTTCTTATAGCCTAGGCCATCTTTATGTAGCAACAATTCTTTTTTTTTCAGATCCTCAGAGAGTTCTTTGCCATGAGGTGCCATGTTGAACTTCCAATGACCACTATGAGAGAGAGAGCGATAACACCAAATTTAACACACCTGCGACCGCGTAACACTAATGGGTCACATGACATCTGGGAGGGAAAATAGCTAATAGGGCCCAATTTGGACATTTTCACATAGGGTGTACTCACTTTTCTTGCCAGCGCTTTAAACATTAATGGCTGGGTGTTGGGTTATTTTGAGGGAACATAAAATGTACACTGTTATACAAGCTGTACACTCACAACTTTACATTATAGCAAAGTGTTATTTCTTCAGTGTTGTCACATAAAAAGATATAAAAAATATTTACAAAAATGTGAGGGGTGTACTTATGTAGCACCCTACAGGTAGGTGCTAGGTAAAGGTATAGTGGGCCTTGTCTGCCTAACAGCAGGGCTGTGATTTATTAGTCAGGGTGTCATGGTTTCCAGGTGTGCCTGCTGAAGGGGGGGAGTCTCCCCACTGGCTCCTCTGAGGCGCTTCTCATAGGGTGGTAGGGGAAACCCAATCAGGGGACACATCCATGCTTGTAACTACCCCAGAAGGCAGATTGTGCTGCAAAGGATTCTGGGAGTGGGTATAAGTTTGGGGGTGGCACATGACATGATGTCTTTGGCGGGAGCAGAGTCCCAGGAGGGAGAGAATGGCTGTCTCTCCTCCTGTCAGAGGAGGAGGATCTCTGGGTACTGCCTGAAGATCAAGAGTGCTGCCAAGAACCTGCGGAGAGTCAGAGGGGTCCAGTCCCAGGAAAGCCTACACAGGTCGCGAGTCCTGAGGATTGCCCCTGGGGGTCTGCCTGAAGTTAGAGGGGACCACTCCGGAAGAGGTTCGGGGATCCAGTGCAAGCTAGTGGTGAAAGGGGGTACCTAGGTTGGAGGACCCTGAAGTTACAGAGGGGGGTGCATAGACAGTGAATCCCCGAAGAGTTCAAGGTTAAAGGGGGCGCCTGCAGTTGAGCCCTGAATTATACAGAGTGTGCCAGTTGAGAGTTGCAGCAGTACAGAACTTACAAGGAGCTTTCTCCTCCAGTGCAGGGCTGGAGGGAGCCATTCAGTGACTCTGAGCTATTGCAGTGTTACAAGTCAAGCAATTCTACAGTCCTGGATCTTCTGGACTAAAGTCGAGGATCCAACACAGTTTCAGTAACTACACAGTGTTCAAGCGTCAGGACGCGCTGGCAAGCGTTGGCTGGCGTCAAGACAGCGCTAATAGGCATTTTTGCCAGAAAAGTCCCACAACTGTATCTAGTTGAGCCTAAAGGAGTATCCCATTCATTCCCTTCTCCCATCCTCATGTATCCAACAACAAAAAAAAGATGCCTGAGTGGTCAATGTCTCAGTGCTCACACCCAGGGTCGCAGCTCAGAAGGGCTGGAGGGGTAACCGGTACCGATGGCAGACCCACATCAGGCCACAGGCCTGGAAAACCTGTTGCACTTACTTTTGTGAGACACTAAGTAGATCTTTGGTTATATGACATTAGACATGTTACAAGAACAGAGTGTTACATGTGGGCTTGTCAATCAAAGCTCATATATGACTTAATAAATTTAGTACCTCCTCTTCCATAGAAATAGCTGACGTTCGCAGAAATGATGTATTATTATGATGTCTACATGTAAGATATATAGCCAAGAGATCCATATTCAGGGGACACATGCACACAAGAGGAGAAGTCACACACATCAAACACAAAGACAGTTCATATATTTTTTGACAACCTTAAACAGGCGCATGCTCTCAGAAACCAAAAGACAATTTCCTGCTTCTTGAAAATGCTGCCAAGAGTAGAAGGACCTGAACGGACACACATGCCAGTACAGCCATGATTTCAAGCTTCACAAATATTTCATAAGAATTGATTTTATTTCTTATATTTTTACCTACATTGAACTAAACGGTTATACTTTTTACATTGTATTTTTGATGCTAACTGCATGTGACAATAAATTCACACTTTGTTTTTAAGTCAGTCTGGCTATGTATACTAATCATCCGGAGATGCCTAAAGATACTAAAATATTAGATATCTTCAATATTTTTCAGCCCTTAGCATGCTCATTACACATCTCACTACTTCAGCACTATCGGTCATAGAAATCAATGCAATTTGGACCATGTCTGATTAGAAACTTTTTATCAAGAGATGTCTAACTGCTCCAATACTCGGTTTTCTGTGCCGGGTCACACTTATGCGATGCGGGAAGGCTGCGAATTCGCAGCCTGTTCCCGCATCGCAAACGCACCCTTGGCAGTTCACACTGCCATATGCGATACGCTGGGGGTGTCAATGAAACGTTAACAACACCCCCAGTTTGATCGCATATCGCAGTGCGATCTTTACAGTTCGCACAGGATCGGATCGCACAAGTGTGAACCACTGTGCGATCCGATCCTGATGCGGCTGAAAAAAAGGGTCATGTGCGAATTTTGTGCGGGTGCAGTGCGAATTTAGCCATACAAAGTGTATGGCTGAATTCGCACCGCACAGCCGATTGCATGTAATGAAGGAGCAGTGCGCTCTGATATTACATGCGATCCCCGCAGCCACAAGAGTGTGAACCAGCACTCTCCGGATTTGTATCTGGCTACAGAGTTACTGTTGTAGCTGGCTACTGTGCTTATCTAGGCAGCTACAAATTGCTTGTGTGCCATGATCACCAACAGCTGCATTGTATAACCTAACTAGCTTCAAACCTTCAAAAAAATTCAGCTTCTTCAGTGACCAACAAATCACTTGACTGCAATGCATTGTTTTTTCCTAGCAAGAGAAACCTGGGGGAAGAGTAGTTTTGTACCTGTGGCAAATCCCCAGAATGACAATGGCCTAAGGCAGCTATTCCTAGGCTTTTAATGGTCTTTGTCCTCATGTTTGCCTCTTACACCATTGGAACTACACCATATTCCTTTTGTGCTCACTATGTAAGAGGGCTAAACTAAGGACTAAACTATACAGGATGATTGAGAAGACAGTTTGGGACCAAGAGGTGAAGCACAGACCCTGTCATGCCTGGGAAGGTACATCCTAAAGCAGCCATGCACAGCTTGAATTTCAGCGGATTCCTTGACCGAAACTCAAGCTGTGGCTGGTGTTTTTTCTTTTAAAGGCTAGGTTACCCTTTAGTAACATGGTACACCCTAAATTTGGATTTAACATTTTACTGTGCACCTCTCCCTGCACTCACAGATCCCCCCACCCCTTGACAGCAGGCAGGGGGGATCCTTTCCTCACACCCGCTGTCCCAAAATAAAAACAGCACAGCAGTTGAATGATGCAGTTGTGCAGGCAGAGCAGCTGCAGGGCTCTGCCTGCACAACTGCATCATTCATTCACACAAATCTTTGAAAGAATGAATGTACTACAAGTCACATCTTTCACAGCTTGTAGTTCTCAAACTACAAGGGTGCTGATGAGCACCTTCATAGTTTATTACTCTTCCTGCACTTTGGTAACTGTCTGCTCATACAGGAGGTACAGGCAGACCGCTATACTGAGTGTTTACAGGATCTGCTGACTGTGGGTGCAATGCCCTGCTGACTCAAAAAAAAAAAAAGAAGAAGAAAAAAAAGATTTATATCTATCCATCTATGTACATATATATTCAAATTATATATATATATATATATATATATATATATATATATATATATATATATATATATATATATATATATATATATATTTTTTTTTTTTTTATTTATTTGTGTGAGGCAAGTGGTGGTCACACCAGAATACTGACTGGTGAGGATGAGAATGCAGATGAGCTTCCCTGAGACGGTTTCTGACAGTTTTGTGCATAAACTCTTTGGTTATGCAAACTGATTGTTGCAGCAGCTGTCCGGTTGGCTGGTCTCAGATGATCTTGGAGGTGAAAATGCTGGATGTGGAGGTCCTGGGCTGGTGTGGTTACACGTGGTCTGCGGTTGTGAGGCCGGTTGGATGTACTGCCAAATTCTCAGAAATGCCTTTGAAGACGGCTTATAGTAGAGAAATAAACATTCAATTCACGGGCAACAGCTCTGGTGGACCTACCTTGCGACATCCGTAGCATTGTGCTGTGTGATAAAACTGCACATTTTAGATTGGTCTTTATTGTGGCCAGCCTAAGGCACACCTGTGCAATAATCATGCTGTATAATCAGCATCTTGATATTCCACACCCGTGAGGTGGATGGATTATATATCGGCAAAGTTGAAGTGCTCAATTTTAGGTTGCTTCAGTTATCCTATATGTTCAAATGTAATCGGCCTTTGGTCTTGAGCATACTGTAGCCATCATGAAAAGACAGCATATCCATCAATCCCAGCTAAAGCATTTAGAAAAAAAAATTCTGCAGTTTTCTGAATATATAAAAAATCATGATATTTTACAGATACAATTTACAGAAAAAGTCACCTGTAGAGATTGTTCGGTTCCTTAAGTCCACAACACGATCTATCTTGAAGAGAGCCAAATCCTCCTCATCCAGGGCAATATCCCCAATAAAAGCAGCTGGAGAGAGAGAAGAAGCCGGTCAGAAAATCTGATTAAAAGATATACTTGGATATTAAAAGTACAATTAATATGAAATTACAACTCTATTCTTTTTTAGTCCCCGTTCACACTAAGGCGACCTGTGAGGCGACCTTCTCGCCTCACAGGTCGCCGTAGGTCGCCTCCCATAGGGAAGCTGCGGACCCGTTCTAATAGGAGCGACACAAGTCGCTCCGACTTAGAAAAAGGGTCCGGAGCTTCTTTGGGGCGACCAGGAGGCGACCGCCATAGACTTCAATGTTATGAAGTCCGTGGCGGCCGCTCCGAGGTCGCGGCGCGGTGCGAAGTAGCATCGCTGCTATGTGAACGGGGCCTAGAAGATGCATCACCAATGAAAACTCACGCAAGCCATAATGAAAAACATGAAACAAAGTTGCAAATCACTACCTCATATTAAATAATTGTAACGATACAAGACACAAAAATACTGAAGTGTCCTGGCGAAGGTTTGAGCCAAGATCCTCACCGCATGCAATATTGCTAATCACTAAGCTACTGTTCTGCTAGGGCTGGAAGGGAGGGGTGTGAGAAGCAGCAGCACACTGATCTTCCCAGTGACTGGCTGTGCAGGGGGGGATGTATCAGGACAAGTCTGATCATTGGAGTGCAGGCTGAGTTCCCAGCATAGTTAAAGAACTGACCACGATGCGTTCATCTTGCTTAGCGTGGTCAGTTTTTAATAGGAAAGCAGAGGGACTGGTGGGAACACCAGGGATTTCACACAAAGGAAGCAATACAAAGAGGACAGGATGCTTTCTCATACAAATACATGGTAGAGCATGCACATAGCAGGAATATGAAATGCTAGGTTAACATATTCTTTAAACTTCCACCCTTAAGTTTTACCTATAGGGAAGCCTATATTAAAAGGTAGTGTAAATATCTCCTAAACATGCACAGTTTAGAATATATTTACAGAGCTAGCAGCCAGTTATGTCACTGGCGCATGCGCTCTGAAGGAACGGCCTCCTGTGCCATTTCTTCAGAGCAGTGTGCCGTGACTGGCGTCTCCCGCACGCATGCATGACGTCTTTGCGGCTCCGGCCAGTCACAGAGCTGCAAACCCGGAGGGAAGACCGTGTAGAGATGGATGCTGCCTTCAGTGATGGCATCACATCGCTGGAATGCTTCGTTTTCAGGCAAGTTTAACATAATGTGCTAGTATGCAATGCATACTAGCACATAATGTCTTTGCCTTACAGGTAAGGAAAAAAAAAAGTGCAGCTCTTTACAACCGATTTAACTGTCAGGTGTGTCCTTATGGATCTACCCTCTAAATGACTAAATTGCATTTTCCAAAAAGAAGCATAAGGGAAAAGTTCATAATTATGTGCTTAAAGCGGAGTTCCACCCTAAAATTATACTTACCTCCATCTTCTTGCTCCGGGTCACCTGAAAAACAAATGGATAATAGCAATTTTTTTTTTTTTTACTTACCTTGTTTAGAAGAAAATATACTCACCTAACTTCCTTTTCCTCCCCTCGGCGTCCACGGCGATTCGTCACTTCCTGGATTGCAATGATTCCTGGGAGCTGAACGTCATTGCTCCAAGGAATCAATGCGCCTGCACCGGCCCCGACGTCAGTTCCGGTGCAGGCGCCGTCATGGTCATGCCCAGAAGCTGTGCAGGGATGACGCTGCGGCACCGAAAACGACGGCGGGCCGGTGCAGTGCATCGTGGGACCGAAGACGACGGAAGAGGACACAGAAGAGGGTCACGCTGGCTTCAAGCTGCCCACACCTGAGATGGCAGCGCTGGACAATACTTTTTCAAGGTAAGTATTTCTTCTAAAAAGGTAAGTGCAACCCGGGACAGATCAGAGGCTACCCATTGTGGAATGCACTAGCCCTGACTGTCCCGGGGGTATTTTAAAAACTTTCCCAGGGTGGAACTCCGCTTTAACAACCTAAATTTCCTTTTGTTTTCTAACTTTAGAAATAGGATGGAATTGGATTACCATGGACAGGATCTCTCTTTTTGTTTGGAATAGAGTATTGAAGAGTTAAAATGTCTGGCTTTTATTTCTTTCTACAACCCCCAAAGGAGAAATTTTCTCTCACTTCCTGTCCCTGCTAATACAAGAAATGGAGGTCACCAGACGGGATAATCAAAGACAACAACAACTATTGCCAGAAGTTCTAACCCTTTCCTTTTTCCAAAATGAAAACAAAAAGTTTGGCTGGAGTTGGACTTTAAAGGGCCAGTCTCTACCCAAGAGTTCTGTTTTAGTAATAAGTAAAGCCTGGAGTTTGGGTGTTCCAGCCCTTTCTGTAGTATTCTCTAACCGAACAATAAATTAAAAATTCAAGAGAAATGGACCTGTAATGGGCCACAGTATGTTTGTACATCCCAGTACAGAAATCTCATCAATGGAATCCCTGAGAGATAGAAGTACAGTTCGGTCCATAAGGCCCCTTTCACACAGGCGGACCGTTCAGATCCGCCTGTCCGTTTTTTTGGCGGATCTGAACGGTCCCCCCATGCATCTCTATGGGGGAATCGGATGTCAGCGGAGACATGTCCGCTGACATCCGATACGTCAAATCTGGATGGATGAAAACCCTATTTTCCATCCATCCAGCGGATCGGATGAGAACGGACTAACGTTCCGTTCCCATCCGATTTCCCCCATAGAAATGCATGGGAAACTGACAGCTGTGTCTCCGCACACAGCACGGAGACACAGCTGTCATCCTGCTGCTCAGCGGGGGATCGACGGCTCGATCCCCCGCTGAGAAAAACGGAATCCGTCCGATGGACGGATAGTGTGAAAGGGGCCTAAATATTTTTGACACAATTAGATTTTTCAGGTGTTTACCAAAACATGTTTAAGCTATAGTTATATAATGGATATGGGCTGAAAGTGCACACTTTCAGGTTTGATTTGAGGGTATATACATCCAAATAGGAGGAATAGTTTAGGAATTACAACTCTTAAGAATAGCCCCCCTTTTTTTTTTCAGGGGACCAAAAGTAATTGGACAGTTGAATCAAAAGCTGTTTCATGGCCAGGTGTTGGCTATTCCATTATTTCTTCATCAATTAAGCAGGTAAAAGGTCTGGAGTGGATTCTAAAGCTGGATACACACTATCCAACTTTTGTGGTTAGATTTGCTTCAGATTTACTTTTTCTATGTAGTGCAAGGGCCTGCCAGATTGCATACACATTGAAAGTGTTTGGGTTTGACCTCATATTATATGGTTTTGGTAAGTCTAAAGGAAAAGGTCTTCAGAAAATCTTATAGCGTGTATGGCCCATAAGGCTGGCCATACATGTTCAATTTTCTTGTACAATTTTCTGTTAGATTTACCACAAACCACATAATAGGAGGTCAAAGCTAAACAACACTTTCACTTGTATCCAATTAGGCAGGCCTTTCTACTACATAGTTGAAGGTAAATTTCAAGAAAATTGTGTAATGTATGGCCAGCCTAAGTGTGGTATTTGCATTTGGAATCTATTGCTGTAAACCTACTTTGTGCGTTCAAAGGAGCTGTCTATGCAAGTGAAACGGGCCATTGTAAGGTTTCAAAAATAAAAAAAATCCATCAGAGAGATAGCAGCAACATGAGTGACCAAATCAACAGTATGGTACATTCTGAGGAAAGATCGCACTGGTGAACTCAGCAACATAAAAAAAGGCCTGGACGTCCACAGAAGACAAAGGTGGATGATCGCAGGATCCTCTCTATGGTGAAGAAAAACCCATTCACAACATCAACATCCAGACAAGTGAAGGACACTCTACAGGAGGTGGGTGTATCATTGCCAAAGTCTACAAACATGAGAAGACTTCACGAGAAAAAACAGAGGGATCACCACAAGGTGCAAACCATTGATAAGCCTGAAGAATAGAAAAGCCAGATTAGACTTTGCCAAAAAACATCTAAAAAAAAAAGGCAAACCAGTTCTGGAAAAGCACTCTTTAGATGGATGAAACTAAAAAAAAATCTGTACCAGACTGACAGGAAGAAAAGAAAGCGTGAAGAACAGCTCATGCTCCAAAGCACACAACCTCATCTGTAAAACATGGAGGCAGTGTGATGGCATGGGCATGTATTGCTTCCAGTAGCACTGGGTCAATGGACAATGATCCAAAAACACACTGCAAAAGCAACTCAGGAGCTTTTGAAGTAAAATAAAAGGAATATTATATATATTCTGCAATGGCCTAATCAATCACCTGATCTCATCCCAATTGAGCATGCATTTCACTTGCGAAGGGCAAAACTTTAGGCAAAAAGACCCACAAACAACGAACAACTGGAGACAGCTGCAGTTAGCGCCTGAAAAAGCATCAGAAAAGGATAAAACCCAGTCTCTTTATCTATGATTATATTCATTTGTCCAATTACATTTGAGACCCTGAACACCGGGGGAATGTGTATAAAAATGGTTGCAGTTCCTAAAATTTGTAATTGGTACAGTAATCCCCCGCTACATCGCGGTTCAGTTTTTGCGGTCCCGGTAATTCGCGTTTTTTTTTTGTAATGTTATTTTACTATATAAATCATTAAAAATGAAAGATTTTTGTGTTTTTCATAGCTCTTGCTCTGTCTCTAAGTATCTTTTATGTGTTTAAATGAGTTTCTATTGTTTTAAAAGTTTAAAGACCTTAAAATGCTTCTACACGTACAGTGACAGTAAAAAAATCATGCCTACAATGCATTTTAATATTTCTATTTCGCGGAATTTCACTTTTCGCGGCTGGGTCCGGAACGTAACCCCCGCAATGGAGGGGGGTTTACTGTATTTATTTTCAACCCCTTGAATTAAAGCTGAAAGTCTGCACTTCAAATTAATTTAATTTTATTTTGGTGGCATACAGAGCCAAAAACAATGAAAATTGTGCCTGTGTCCAAATATATATGCACCCAACTGCATATTTGTTAAGCAGTTTGACTCTAGCATCTATATATATTCAATAAGTGAAATATCCCTTTTAGATTATATCAAAACGCGTGAACATTGACAGCCTACGAGACAAGGATTGGATTTGGGCCCATGATATGGTGTTTTGTATGGCTGCAGTTGGTGAACTGTTCTCTCTTAATCACTTTACGAACCCCCGCCGCAGTTATTCTGCGGCAGGCAGCCACCCCCGTGCAAACCGCAGTAGGAATACGTCGGTCACATGCAGGCAGCTAGGGGGCGAGCGCGCACCACCGCTGGCGTGCTTCCACCCCCGCTCGTCAGCGGGGAAGCCGATGCACAGGGCAGGCGGCTCAGATTGCCGCCTGACACCCACGATCGTTCCCCGCTGAGTTGTAAACACAGCTGACCGTTCTTCTCCCTGGAATGATCACAGACCTCCTGTGATCCTTCTATATAGGAACACAGGTCTCTGATCATTTCACAAGCCACACCCCCCCAATTAGAAACACGCCCCTAGGTACACATATAACCCCTTTATCACCCACAGTGTTAAGCCCTTCCCTGCCAGTGTCATTATTACAGTAACAGTGCATATTTTTAGCACTGATTACTGTAGTAAAGTCACCGATCCCCCCAAAAGTGTCAAAAATATCAACCAGGGGTCCAATCTGTCTGCCGCAATGTCCCATAAAGAAAAAAAAAAACAAACAAACACACACGATAAATCTTTCCCGTAGTTAGTAGACTTGATAACTTTTGCGCAAACCAATCAAAACACGCTTATTGCGATTTTTTTTATACCAAAAATATGTAGCAGAAAACAAATTGGCCTAAAATGTTAAAGTTTGATTTTTACATTTTTTTTGAGAATGTTATATAGCAGAATGTGAAAAATTGTTTTTTTTCAGCATTGTCGAGCTTTTTTGTTTATAGTACAAAAAAAATAAATAAATAAATAAATAAAAATACCACAGATGATCAAATACCACCAAAAGAAAGCTCTATTTGTGGGAAAAAAGGGACATCAATTTTATTTAGGTACAGCGTCGCATGACTGCGCAATTGTCCGATAAAGTAACGCAGTGCCGAATCGCAAAATATGGCCTGGTCATTAGGGGGCAAATCCTTCTGGTCCAGAAGTGGTTAAACCCTTATTTTTATTCATGATTTACCAAAAATTGACAGTTAAAATGTCTTCCTATAGGAGGAGGAGAGTACAAGCTACAGTGGATGCAGACTGGCCAGTAAACCACGGACAGATGTACAGCCATCTGCATGCCTGCCGTCAGTGCTGATGTCCTGGAATGCTCCTGGAGCAGCATGACTTGCTCTGGTCAAGGTGTCCGTGTCTGTTCTCATGGGAAAGGAAACCACTTTTATTACGTGCAGGAAAACGTATTATTAAAAGGACAAATGTGCCTGTTTCCTGCTCCATGATGAAGAGGACTTCAGCAATCAAACTCCTGATAGTTATTTACTTTTGGTTCCCAGCCTGGTCAACTACATAAACCAGAAATGCACTTTGTCCAAATAATAAGGGCTTATGTACAATATGCTGCATTCAGATGTGTAAGCTATATAAATGGGCTGTTCACACAGGTCTGTTTTGGTCTGCAAGGTTTATTCTGTGTCCACAGTGCAATTTGGACCATATTGCGCATTGTACGCATGTAACCATGTGTGTAAATGTTTACCTAGGTACAGGGTAAATGGTAATTCCGAATGACCAGGGTAATTCTGCACATGCTCTACCACTGCAAACATTGATAAGTAAATCTCACCTTAAAAAATGCTGTACACACGGGCCGCAAATCATCCAAAAAGTGATTGGTTTGGCAGTTACTGGCTGACTTTCAGCCCATGTGTACAGCCCCTTTCAATGCAGAATGACCAGCGTGCCTCCTTTCAATGCAGAATGACCAGCGTGCCCCCTTTCAATGCAGAGTGACCAGCGTGCCCCCTTTCAATGCAGAGAAATCAGTGTGCCCCCTTTCAATGCAGAGAGATCAGTGTGCCCCCTTTCAATGCAGAGAGAGATCATCGTGCCCACATTAAATGCAGAGTCACCAGCGTAGCGTGCCATGCCCCCCCCGAGACCAGTGCACTTACCTGCAGAATTCTCCTCAGTCCCCCGGCGTCTCCTCGAGTCCTCCCGCCTCCTCCTCGGCCAATGGCATGGTTTTGCCTTTTGGCCAATCAGGAAACGTGTCTCGGACCCGCTTCCTGATTGGCCAGGAGGAGGATCCATGTGACAATAGTGAATTTTCATTCGCTATTGTCACACGAAGGGTGGGCTCGGGGCACACTGCTCTGCACCCCGGGTCCACCCTTTTCTGAAGCCTATTAGAGCCTCTGGCTCTAATCATGTGACTCAGGAAAAAAAAAAAAAAAAAAAAAAAACACTGAGCTCCATGAGTCCGGTGCCCCACATGCAGATCAGGGGGCCGGACGCATGGATGGGGGGGGGCAGCGCCCCTGCACCCCAAACGCACCGGCCGCCACTGCTTAAAGTGATACTAAACACACACTGTTTAACATTGTCCCTTCTATTTTGGTGTGTGGATGACGGCACTGTGATTATTTAACATAAAAAAAAAAAAAAAAGAAATCAAAGTTCCTTTTTCATAGTTACATAGTAGTTGAGGTTGAATAAAGACAATAGTCCATCCAGTCCAACCTGTGATTCCTAATAGATATACAGCAGTTACATGATCCAGCCCTCTCTCAGCCTGTCTGCAGGGGGAAAAAAATGCAGGAGCAGCTTCTGGTCCTGCTGGTCACATGTTCAAAAAAAAAAAAAAAAAGGCCTTGGAATACAGATTAAAAATAAATATCAATAAACTGTTTTAAATTGGCATACAAACATAATTTAAATCAAATCTTTATTATTTTGTGAAAACGTGTGGGCAGATTTCTGCCAGCAACAGGGTGTCACGCCCCTCCAGCCTTTGTCTTAGAATAAGAGGGCGGTGAAGCCACCATTAATCTACGTGCAATATCCTGCCCCTCATGGGTTTACCTGGTTAGTGGGCATGGAGAAGGAGGGAGAGTGTTGTAATTTACCACTGTGTATACATCCACGTGTGACTCTATAGTCACAAGGAACGCGTAAAGAATCTCACTAAAAAATGAGCATGTGCAGATTTGCCACCACAGCTGCAAAATCTCTAGTTGAATTGGGGACTTGGACAGAAGGGGGGAGATAGAGAGCAGCGGAATATAGAAGACAAATCTTAGTGAGTATGAACAGCATGCAATACACCATTTATAAATAGTTTAGGATGAGTTTTGTGCAAGGGGGGGGGGGGGGGGGGACTGGGCCAGGGGGGCAATTGCCCCCCGGGCCACTCCGATTCCCCGGTAAGAAGGCTGCACCACTTCTGCCACAGACATGCCTAAAGGATTACTGGTGAAGAGAAGTAAAAAGTCCCTGCCACTGACCTACTGAGTGCGGGATGAAGACAAGGACAGAGGGCAGGCCTCTACACCCCAGCATGGATGGTGCAAACTGTGTCTAAGCAGAGACTGGTTCCATGCCCCACTGGAGACTCTGCTTCCTCAGGCAGCCCCAGCTCCCCCCAACTGCCCCCTGCTGGCCAGGTCGGGAACCCAGATTCGGCTGGTGAGTAGAGAGTACCTGGAGCGGAGCTTTAGCCTAGAATGGGGATCAGAAGGAGGTCAAGAAGAGGGCAAGTGGGAGAGGGGCCGAGTTGCTGCACCATGGGCCTCCGGTTTGTACAAAAAAAAAAAAAAGTATACAGCCAATGGGCAAAAAGCATTGACAGATTTACTTTATCCTCGGCACATGGAAAGGCTAAATTAAGTAAATTTTATTTACTCACCCTTAGAGAAAAGGAAATAAAAGAGGACCAGTACTTTGCTAAAGCATAGCAAACCTTGACCCCTTGCTGCATATTACCCTTCTCTTTTCCCTCCTGCTGAACCATTTGCCTGCTAAAGCACACAACCTATCCATAACCTCTGCATGTACTTGGCAACAAGTATACAGCTCACAAGTCCTGACTTTACTGGCTACGTACTCGCTCCAGGTCAAAGTTAACAAACTGGACAGTGCAAAATCTGGGGCAGCTCTGCATAGAAACCAATTAGCTTCCAGGTTTTTATTGGCAAAGCCCAATTGAAAAGGCTGAAGTTTGAAGCAGAGTTGCTACCATGCACAACTGCACCAGATTTTACACACTCCAGTTTTAGTAAACCAACCCCATAGTATTGAAGCCACAGGCTGACAGTAAGGCTGCATTCACACTTGAGCGTAGCGTTTTACCACGATTTTTACCGCGATTTTCAGGCATTTTCTTCAGGCGTTTTTGGAGGCAGGCCTTGACCTCTATCAAAAACGTTGGTACACAGCCCAAAAAGAAGCCCATGTACTTTTCTCAGCTACAGGCGTTTTGCAAAACGCTCAGATGTGAACAGGGACCATTTAAATAAATGGGGTTTTATTTCTTGGGCGTTTTGGAACGTTTTTTTTTTTAGCGTTTTTGGAGCTGAAAAACACTCAAAAACGCCCAGGTGTGAATGGAGCCTAACACCTAAGAATTATAAAAAGAGGTCAGCAATGACAGCTCTCATTTCACTTCTAAAACTTCTCTCATTTCTCTCCTTTTACCAAGGCACAGAGGCCGACATGAGGACATCACTGCTCACTACAATGGGAAGACGCAGAGAAGAGGAGGAGAAGCTGACAACACTGCTGCAAATTCTTTGCAGAATTGCAGCTCAGAAAACATGAATAGCAGCATTCACTAGAATATAAGTAAAACCTGGGGAAGCAACGTGGCTTTTAGAATTTATTTTTTTTTTTTTCAAAAATGTTAAAAGTAAAACGTTACTTTTTCCTGTCGTTCTGCCTAAAGCGATATTCAACTGGAAAAAAAAAAATATAACACTTTCTTTTTTTTGGATTTAACAACCCTTAAATGTGGTGGGTGAATTGGTTATCTTTTAGGCTCCCCACCCCCACCTCTTCCCTTTTTTCACCTAACACCTGTATTGGGCTTCTCCAATTTGGATGAAGGAGCAACAGAGACACCTTTGGACAGCAGCATTGTCAGTCTGGGGGAGGGGAGCATTAGATGTACTAGTAGATTTAGATACACTAACAAATTGAAGTCAGTCTCCAAGTAACCTGTTTCAAGCCGTTATATATCAACAGTTTTGTGACTTTTGGGATAAAGGATTCACACGAAAATATAAAGATAACCATTGTAGGTACGATCAGTAGTAAAGGATTTGTCTCAACCATCCAAATCCTTATTATGCAGAACAGCTTGTTCTGTTGGGGGGAACCCCCCCCCCAAAAAAAACAAAAAAAAAAACAAACAACAGATCACCAGGGGAAAATTAGGCCCCTTTCACACAGTGGAGTCGGTCGACGGACTCTGTTTTTCTCAGCGGGGGAATCGATCCGCCGATCCCCCGCTGAGCAGGCGGATGACAGCTGTGTCTCTGCTTTGTGTGCAGAGACAGAGCTGTCGGGTCCCCTCTGTTCTCTATTGGGAGAATCGGATGGGAACGGACCGCCTGTCCGTTCTCATCTGATCCCATCCCCTGGACGGATGGAAAATAGGGTTTCCATCTGCCCAGATTTGACGGATCGGATGTCAGCGGACATGTCTCCGCTGACATCCGATGCCCCATAGAGATGCATGGGGCATCCGTTCAGATCCGCCAGAACAACGGACAGGCGGATCTGAACGGTCCGTCTGTGTGAAAGGGTAAGAATTGGTAAATTGAAATGTAATAAATGCTTGCTTTTGAGATTAAATTTCACTTTATAGAATGGTCAAGTTGTTCTACGGCAATCCAGAAGTAAGATGGTGTTTCAGGACCACAAAAGGGGTAGAATGGGGAGTTGGAGCTAAGCAGGCTTTGAGTGCAATCACATTTAACATAACATTTAATCAGATAAATATACCAGTGAGCACAAAGTTGGTAACAAAACAAAAATAATACCATGCAGTTAAGTAATAAGTGTACTAACTTTTTAGTATATTACATTTTGTATTTTGTACAATTTGGATAACAGTTACCATTTAAATCAACAGGATTGTTGACTCTACAGTACTGTGGCCAGGTGACCGGTGCGGTTCCTTGTACAGTAAATGCAGAGCTTTATTCCGCACCTGAAATCCAAGTATGAGGTTATGAAAATAAGGCGATTTCTGTTTGTTCCACTTTGCTGGAATTTTCCTTCAGTATTCTTGGCTGCAGCGATCTGCCTTTTGGCAAACACGGCTGCTCGCTGTACATGCTAATGTAAATTATGACCATATGTCTTATTATCTAATTAGATTAAAATGAAGCGTAGGGAATAACGCTTTTGTTGATGATCTGAGTTCTGCTGACACATGATACACATGCAAGTTAAAGGGGACGCACCAGGCTCAATCGTAAGCTTTTTCTAAGATTAAGGAAGCATAACAGGTCAGGAAAAATAAAAGTTCCTTGAGTGTACATTCTGACACATATGGGACTTCCAAGTATAAAACAGTGTGTTCCCATCTATCCCATCAGCATGCATCTCCCAGGGGCTCCAGCTGTAGTCTTCTCTGTTCCCGACTCTGACCCTCCCCCCAACCTTACGGCTTCTGCTGCAATGAAAGAGAAAGAAAGAAAGAAAGAAAGAAAGAAAGAAAGAAAGAAAGAAAGAAAGAAAGAAAGAAAGAAAGAAAGAAAGAAAGAAAGAAAGAAAGAAAGAAAGAAAGAAAGAAAGAAAGAAAGAAAGAAAGAAAGAAAGAAAGAAAGAAAGAAAGAAAGAAAGAAAGAAAGAAAGAAAGAAAGAAAGAAAGAAAGAAAGAAAGAAAGAAAGAAAGAAAGAAAGAAAGAAAGAAAGAAAGAAAGAAAGAAAGAAAGAAAGAAAGAAAGAAAGAAAGAAAGAGCTGGTCACCTCATAGAGGGAGGCCCTAAGACCCACGAAGTATCGAATACTTTTCATCTCTATAGTGAGAAGGATTACGATAGGAAGATCTTGGATATTGGCCAAATTGTTCTGGATAAATGCTCAACAAATATCTCTCTGCCATTCTGCAGTTTGGGAAGGGCCATGAGACCGCAGGATGATCATCTTGGACCCCTTACTTGTGGAGGGAGATAACTGGTTCAGCTGACTCTAAATGAACATGAAGTTTAAATAGTCAGGGAAAAAGGTTACAGCCCTAACTTTTTGTATGCAGGACTCTATGGGTATGACAACGTATGTCATTTATTCTCTTGTACTCCGGTATTTTTCTTGTATTGTACCGTTTTACTTTATGGTTAAATCTTCCATAAATGGTGATTGGAAAAGAAAAAAAAAGGGAACTGGCATTCTATACTGTCCTAAAAAATTCCTGACAGTCACATTCATCCTTCATCTTCAAAGCATTTAGAGTCACTGACCTGGAACAAGCTTCCAGATTAGATGTATCTTAAACACGTTAAAGTGGAAGCAACGCTTACAATTTAAATTTGCCAGCAAGTAGGGTCTTTTCTTTAACTACAAATGTATCAGTTTCTTCTGCCAATAAACTCTTATTTAAAGAGGAAGTAAACCCTCCTCGGACACTTACCTATAGGTAAGCCTATGATAAGGCTTACCTATAGGTACTGTAAATATCTCCTAAACATGTACCGTTTAGGAGATATTTACCTTACATGCAGCCAGTGACGTCACTGGCGCATGCGCTCTGAAGGAACGGCCGCTCGTGCCGTTTCTTCAGAGTCCGTGCTGTGACTGGCCGGATGCCGCGAACCCGGAAGACGGGCGACTGGACATGTCGCCCGTCATACAGGTAAGTGGACGGCACGGCGGGGGCTCGTTCTAAGGTAAGTATTGCATAATGAGCTAGTATGCGATGCATACTAGCTCATTATGTGTTTCTCTTACAGGTTACCAAAAAAAAAAAAAAAAACAACTTTGTACGGCTTTACAACCTCTTTTTTAACTTACCTGATAACAAGTGCATGCACAGTACAGTGTCTTAAATACAGATGGCAGGAATAGAGTCAGGTGCCAAGCTAGTGTAATTTCTATGCCATTATAAGTAGCCAACCAAATAGGTGAGGAAAGAAGCCAGGACCCACAACAAGAAGAAAACGACATGACACCGGTGGGGATGGAATGGATGCAGGGAGCTCGGACCCAACATTGCTCAAGAAGAGCAGACCCAGGGGTAAGTGTGTTATAATGTGTAGTATGCTTTGCACAACCTTGGCCTCCTCCAGCAGATTAAATGCTTGTCCTGGGCTACTGAGTCAGAAAATACTGAAGCCAAGGCTCATGATTAGAGCAAATCATTTTACATTATAGGTTTCCCTTTAGTTACAGTCTCGGGGCAGACACCTTCATCCTTACTTACTGGAGTCACTGGCTTGAAACCAATATGTAGCCAGGAGTCCAAACTCCCAAGATAATGAGAACTTCAGGAAACATCAATGGAAAGGACAGGGTGTCCATTCCAAAATACAGCACTCACAAAATGATATTGGGTCCTCAGCGGTAGTGTGCTTAGTGCTTCCAGTCCATGAGTTTTCATACTTCTGGTTGTTGGTGGATGCAGCGGCAATAACTCACAGTGTCCAAGCAGTAAAACTTGTGTTGTAGTAAAGGCAAAAACAGTTCACAACAGCCTGAAGTGGAGCAGGCATCAGCGGAACTGACACCATCTGTCATCTAGAGTGGCAGAATGCGGCCATACTGCCCCATACCTGGAAGGCTTTCAAGAAGATTGCAAGCCCTAAGCTTTCCCTTCTCATCTGGAACCTTCCTCTGCTGCTTATACTATCCCTCACAGACCTGTCCCTTGGCTATCCACATGCAAACACAACAAAACCTAAAAGTCAGGGCCTTAAATACCGTGTTTCCCTGGAAATAAGACAGGGTCTTATATTAATTTTGGCTACAAAAAAAAAAAATCATACTGGGGCTTATTTTCAGGGGGATGTCTTATTTATTTACGGTATGTACAATGACGATCTTAAAGTGATTGTAACCCCAAAATAAATAAATATTCTGATCCTTTAAAGCGTGAAAGACAGCACAGTGCTTGTGCTGTGTCATTTAGCCCTCTCTATGTTCTAAAAAACCTGTAATAAAAAAAAAAAAAAAAAAAAAAAGTTCTCTGCCCCTCTCAGCTCAGAAGTCAGCAATTATGACATTCTGTAATCCCAAAAATAAACCTTGGATAAAGTCATTGTAAAATTATGTAATCGATTTTGTAAAAAAGATTATGCAATGTGCAGTGTGTCTCCTTTTGTAATTTTATTGTGAAAAATACCTTATTTACAGCACTGCTGGGCACTCATGTGACCCTCCGGAGCTCTACTTTCCCTCTCCGAATACTGCAGACGGAGGGGCTGAGATCAAGGTATTTAATAGGGCTTATTTTCAGGATAGGGCTTATATTGCAGCCATCTCTGAAAATCATGCTAGGTCTTATTTTCCGGGTAGGTCTTATTTTCAGGGAAACAGGTTAGGTGCGGCAGCATCCAATCGTATAGCTTACTCAGTGACCCGGAAAACCATAGAGAAACCGTGTTCCTCTCGACTTCCACTCCCCCTGCTTGCCGCTGCAGTTGAGCGCCACCTGCAGTGAAGAAAATACACTGTACCTGGCTACATGGTACCTAGTAGTTTATGAAAAAGTATTAACCTCTACAAAAAGGAGCTTTGTGGTCCCACTACCCATGGAGACATTCCATTCATAAGACAGCAGAGATCAGAAGCAAAAACACACACACAATGCAAATTGAGTTCAGTACTGCTGCATCCAGGTATTGTTTTGGGAGTGTCATACATGTTAGAAAGAACAGCACAGGCAGAACACATTTCCCTGCTGCTGTTTTTACAGTAGATTCATAGATCATATCATAGAGATCTCCTTTAAAGTAGAACTTTGCTTTAAAAAAGGTAGAAGAAGGTTAAGAAGACAGGTAAAGCATATCTAAATCCAAATAAGAAAAATTGAAAAGCCCAATTCCAAAGTACAGTCCTATTTTTTTTTTTTTTAAATCTTGAATAGTCACATGAACACTCTAAAGGTCCATACACATAAGAAAATAGGAAGAAAAAAAATTTTTTACGACGAGTGGCTGATTTTCTGATCATTATTATAGTGCTTTTGACAGCCGATTCCAATGACAAACACTGAAGATGCAGGCTATAAAATTTTTACCGTACGTGAACACAATGTCTGATTTTTGTTTAATCGGTACAGTTTTCATCAAAAAAAAAAAAAAAATTGTAAAAGCAAGACTAGGCATGCTCAGAAACTAAAGTATACATACAAAACAATTCAACACATTAGACCACTTCTGAAGCTGTATTCGGTCGTACGAAAATTTTTTGTATGTTGAATAACCTCTTCATTTCCAATGAGACTAGCATTAAAAAAAAAAAAAAAAAGAACGAACAAATATTCATCTGATAATGTGTACGAGGCTTAAGGCACCATTCACACTTGCTATTAGGCCTATAGTGTGAATTCTGGTGGAAGAATCAGAGGCATGCTGCAACCAGATAGACAGGTACGTGGACTAAGTACAGGGATGAATATTTGTCCCTTGCTGCAGGCAATCAGTGGATGTCTGAGCACACATGGACAGCTATTCACAAACATCTGTCATCATTCTGGTCACTGGAATTAATAGGCATAATCACAAGTGTGAATGGGGTCCAATTGGTCTTACAACTTTAGGAGCTAAGGTCCAGTGAGTTATTCGAATATGTAAAGCAAGGAGCCGCACTTCTGGCTGCCTGTTGCATCAAAACAGGGTGTGTGAACCCCAATTTCATTGTTGCACCTCCATAGCTCATCTCTGCTGTGTAGTTCCCCAACATCAATGTGCTTGACTGCTGAGAAGCATAGGCTCATTTATGAGCAGCTAATAAACCAATACCTTACCTCCAAAAAGACACAGAAGCTGATTAAGTTTCAAATAGGGCAAGGCCACAGCTTCATTGAACTTTGCAAAAGTAACAACTTTCCAAATGTACCAAACAGTGCCAGTCACGGTTATACTGTGAGCACCTGACAATGCCAGTCACAGTTCTACCGTGAGCACCCATAAAAAATAAACTTATAGTCTAAGAGGCCCGTCCTTACCATCAGTGCCAGACAGACATTAGACTGACCCCAGAATTTAACTTGAGGGCATAGCCCATAAAGCATCAATTGCTGGCAAGGTCAAAACCGCCAATAAAGCTGTGACAAAACAAAACATCACAACGGGCGGGGGGGTGAGCAACTCTTGTAACAGCTGAATCGAGTCAAAGCAGTTGGATGTGCCCCAGCATAGCCTTTTTTCTAGAGTTCAGGCTCCAACCAGTCACCTCAGGTCTTCGTAGCCAATCCCAAAGGAGCTACATAAGTTCTCTTTTAGGTTCACACCCACAGTGACGCCATGCTTCCAGCAGTCAAGGCTCCCTTTCCCTAAGTGAGGTTCAAGGGGCCTTCAATGTAAATGGCACAGTGTTGAATGCCTGCACTGCCACTCCCCCCTCCCCAAGCACCGTGGTTCCATCAACCGACTCCTCAGCCACTAAAAGGACAAAGCAGTAATGTAGGAGTGGAGGATGGAACCACAGCATGTAGCAGGAGACACAATTATTTGATACTTTTGAAATTGTTGAATGCTGAAGAGATTGAGAGAGGCCGCGATGCTGGAACAAAAGCTAGATTAGGATTTACCAATTCCAGGGACAACGACCCACATCCACATCCCAATATGTATACGATAAACCATAAAAAGGGAAGGCGAAAACCCCTTGCCTATGTGAAGATGGACTTTAACCACTTGCCTACTGTGCACTTAAACACCCTTCCCATCCAGGCCAATTTTTAGCTTTCAGCACTGTCACACTTTGACTGACAATTGCGCGGTCATGCTACACTGTACCCATATGAAATTTTTATCATTTTTTTCACACAAATAGAGCTTTCTTTTGGTGGCATTTAATCATCTCTGGGTTTTTTTATTTTTTTTTTTTGAAAATCTTTTTATTGTTTTAAACAAGTTAACAACACATAGACAAACACTGGTACAATAGGTCCACCAACCAGCCTCGCCACACACGGCATGCGCTGGAAACAGAAATACATTCAGAGGGGGGCGCCCACGCAGGAGCAAGCAATCACCGAAACAGCAGTCATAACGTAATAAATACACGTTAAGGTACAACAAATTATACACCAATACAGGGGACCCACCATGCTCCAAACGAGGGGACCCCGCCGTGTCCCCCTGGCAACTAGCCATCGGCCGGGGCATCCCCACCCAGGCAGTCAGCCAGGATCGGGATTGCGGAGTCCGCCAGCCACTTGGCCCAGACCCTATCATGCTTCTTGGGGCAACCTCTGTGAGTATACGTATCCTTATACAATGGTATAACTGAATCCACCAGCGCCCTCCACCGCCGAAGCGGGGGGGGGGGACCGCTGTCTCCAGTGAAGAACAACATTTTTCCTGGCGTAGAATAGTATGAGACCCAGGAGAGTGCGGTCCGCCACCCGGGGTAGCAGATCATCCAGCAGGCCCAGGAGGGCCAACCGCGGAGTGGGGTTGATCGATATCTGCAATATTCCTCTGGCCGCTGCGAACACCCGCGACCAATAGTCCGCCAGGGCCGGGCATGTCCAAAAGATGTGAATAAAGTCCCCAGGGGTGCTGCCACAGCGCCAGCACTCCGGGGAGTTAGAGCCATGAATCTTATGCAGGCGATGAGGGGTAAGATACGCCCGATGTGCAATCTTATATTGTACCATACGGTCCCTGAGTGAGATCAAGATCTTGAACGGGGAGTCCCACATCTGCTGCCAGTCCTCCGCATCCAACTCCGGAACATCCCGGGTCCAACGCTCCCGGAGGCCCGTGAGCTCCGGAGAGAACACCCGAAGGAGGTGAGCATGCAGAACGGAAGCCGCTCGGTCAGAACAGTCAAACCGGAGAACCCGCTCCAAGTCCGACTGCACCGCCCCCCCCCCCTGCGGAAACTGGGCCCTGAAGGCATGGGACAACTGCAGGTAGCGAAACAAGTGAGATGAGGGCAACCCGTGAGATTCAAGGAGGCGGGAGAATGTGGGAAGGGAAAGGTCTGAGGATAGGTCCGAGACCCTTTTAATACCAAACTTGGTCCAGGCGGCCGGATCCGGCAGAGAGTAGAGGTGAGGTAAGGTAGGATTGATCCACAGTGGTGCATTGGGGGAGACTGCGGTGTCGGGGTAGGCCTCCAGGGCCAGGCCCTGGCGCCAGGCTCTAATCGTCGTCCGCATGGAGGAAGTCAAAGGATATGGAGCCCGGAGACCCCTGAAAAGCAAGTGTGTCAACGCCTCCACTGACCCCAGCACCGCAGCCTCCGTCACCACCGCGGAGTTGGAGGCGTCAGGAGACAACCACCACACCGCAGTGACCAGTTGGGAGGCCAAAAAATATTTGCGGCAATCTGGGAAGGCGAGACCCCCCTGAGACTGAGGTCTCATAAGCGTGGAGAATTTGTACCTGGGAGGGCGGGAGCCCCACAAGAAGGAGGAGAAGAGCTTATTGAGATTAGCAAAAAAAGCTTTGGGGATCCACTGTGGTGAGTGGCGGAAGAGATACGTCAGTTTGGGGAGGATTTTCATTTTCACCAGGTTCACCCGCCCCAGCAGGGACAGAGGAAGGTTCTCCCATGCCTTCAGTTTAGCCCTGATATCCCGCACAACAGGGTCAAGATTCAGTGAGATAAAGGCCGTGGGATCTTTGGAAACCCGCACCCCCAAATACACAAAACTATCAACCCACTGAAGCTCGAGATCCGACGGGGCGGCAGCACGTGCAGCCCCATCGATCGCCAGCAGCTGAGACTTGGTCCAGTTCACCCGCAGGCCCGTGACCCTGGAAAAACCATCCAGGATGTCCAGGGCCCCCCGGAGGGAGGGACCAGCGTCCTGCAGGAACAACAGAAGGTCATCTGCGTACAGAGCCACCCTCTCCTCCAGCCACGCCACACGCAACCCCCGAACCTCCGGAGAGGTCCGAAGTGCCTCAGCCACAGGTTCCATGGCGATGGCGAACAAGGCCGGAGAGAGCGGGCAGCCCTGCCGCGTGCCCCTGTACAGTGAAAAGGGGGCAGACAACCGGCCCCCAAGACGGATCGTCGCTCTGGGGGAACGGTATATAATTTGTAGCCACCGGATGAACAAAAGGGGGAATCCCATTCTCCTCAGCACTTCCCACAGAAAGGGCCATTCCACCGAGTCGAATGCCTTCTCTATATCTAGAGATGCCACCACCCTCGTGCCAGCGTTCAGATGCTGCGTCTGTAGATTCGTAAACAACCTGCGCAGATTAATGTCCGTAGACCTACGGGCCATAAACCCAGTCTGGTCCTGGTCAATCACAGAGGGGAGGATAGGCCGAAGCCTGGAGGCTAGGATTTTAGTGAGGATCTTTAGATCGCAATTAAGTAAGGCGATCGGTCGGTAGGAAGCACATAATTTAGGATCTTTAGGGGCTTTGTGAATTAAGATGACATGGGCTTCTGCCATAGAGGGTGGCAAAGAGCCCATCTCCAGACAGTCATTGTATAAGGCTGCCAAGAGAGGGGCCAGAACCACCACGTGAGTCCCATAAAATTCAATAGGTAACCCGTCAGGGCCTGGGGCTTTGCCCCTGGGAATGGACCTAATCACCACCTCCACCTCCTCCGCCGTGACCGGCCGAACCAGACCCACACGCTCCGAGTCAGACAGCCAGCCCAGAGCCACGGGGTCCAGGAGCCCCTGCAGGACCTCCGGGCCGAGGTCAGCCGAGAGGGTAGTATCATATAACCGTGAGTAGAAAGTCCGGAACGCCTCCAGTATCCCCGTCGGAGAGGTGATCGCCTCCCCCGTAGGGGAGGCAAGTTCAGGCACCAATGTGAGGGGGGTATCATGATGAGACATGGTGGCCAGCAGCCTCCCATTTCGGTCCCCGTGCTCAAAGAACTTCTGTTTAGCACGATACATGGACAGCCTGGCGACCTCAGCCAAGTGGAGATGCAGGTCCCGTTTGGCTGCCTGCAACCCCTCAAAGTTGACTGCCGAGGGGTCCCGAACGTAACGGTCGGAGGCCTCCTCAGCCGCCGACTCCAGGGTCGTCACCGTAAGCGCCTGGCGCACCTTGACAGCTTTGATGGTCGACATGTAATGACCTCTTGTTACTGCTTTGAAGGCATCCCACACCATCCCGGGAGAGGCCGTATCCGCATTGATGTCCCAATACTCACGAATCACGGACGGGGTCTGAGTCACAATATCAGGGTGCTCGACCCAGTGGGCGCCGAGACGCCACATGGAGCCGTCACGATCACACCCCGTCCGCAGGACGACCCGCAGGGGACTATGGTCCGACAAGCCGCTGGGGAGGTAAGAGACCCCCTCCACATCCAGCAACATCGACGGATTGGCGAAACCATAGTCAATCCTGGACGCCGTTTTGTAAGTGGCCGAAAAACAGGAGTAGGCTCGCTCCTGAGGGTACTTCCAACGCCAAACCTCCTGAAGCCCCGCGGCCTCAGCCCAACGGAGAAGGTCCCCGGAGAAGGTCTTGGGTGGCACAGGTCTATCCAGGTCCGGGGAGAGGATGGCATTGAAATCCCCCAGGAGAAGCACCTTGGCCGGACAGTATTTGGACACTCTCTCCAGGACGGTGTAGAGGACCTCAGCTTTAAACGGCGGGGGCACATAGATACCCGCCACCACATACCTCTGTCTCCACATCGTGAGCACCAATACCACATACCTACCAGAGGGGTCGGTATGTACCGCCTCCACCTCGCAGGGCAAGGATTTCCGAATCAGAATGGTGACCCCTCTGGCATACGTAGAGTAAGAGGCATGAAAGGACTTTTGTACCCAAGGCCTTTTTAGTGAGAGAAGCTTGCTGCCCACCAGATGAGTCTCCTGCAGAATCAGAATGGAGGGGCTATAACGTTGCAGGTACTGAAATAGGAGAGCCCTCTTGAATTTGGAATTAAGGCCCCTAACATTCCACGAAATCACAGAGAAAGTGGATAACCTAGAAGGCGCCATCATGTAACACGTGGAATGTGAGCACCCCCGAGGGAACCCAGTCAGGATAGGCACCCAGGGAGCAGCAAGGCCTAGCAGACCATGTACCAGATAAACACATATAAAACAGAAGGGAAAAAAAAAAGTAAAGAAAAGACAAAAACAAGCAGTTCTCCAGGGGGGAGAACAAAACACCCCAACATAGCATCTTTACCCTACTGTACCCCAGCCCCCTCCTAACAGTGGGGGGGACAGGGGACAGTCTGAACCCTGAACAAGAGAAAACGGTGCGAGCAGGCTCAGCCATCAACCAGCCAAGCCCCTCGTGGGAGCAGGAGCGGGAGCAGAGGCCCGGCCAGAGTTCCGAGGGGGGTCAGTCTGCGACAGTCCACCAAGGGGACCCCCAACAACGTCAGTTCAAAAAGATCCCAGGAGGGAAGCGGCACTCTCGGTGAGTCTTCCCGACGTCAGTCCTGGGCAGGGCTCCGATCCGTAGCAAGACAGGATCCCGTGCTATAGGGCAAAAAAGAAACGGCCGGCACCGACCAACAGGGGGAAGGAAGTGGGAAGGGGGGGGGGGGGGACCGTGCCAGTTCAAGGAGATTTGCGGATGTAGGAGCAATCGACGACCAGTCTCAATCCGGGACCTGGGGAAGGATCAAAAGGGAGGGGGGGGGGGGACAGTCACAAGCCCGGGTAACAAAAAGGAGAAAGGTGGTCAAACCTGCAGGTGTAGGCATCCAGGGGATCAGGAGCACCGCGACCGGGTACAGGACTCCCGGGGGAGAGCAAGCAGGGAGGTTAACGGACGTCAAGCCAGGCAGCCGCCGCCTCCGGATCCTCAAAGAAGCGCGTGCGATCTCCATCTATCACCCGCAATCGGCTAGGGTAAAGCAGGCTAAACTTGATCCCCTTCTCCCGCAGCCGCCTACGGATGTCTGTAAACATACGCCGTCTCCGCTGGACCTCCGGGGAATAGTCGGGAAACAACATGACCTTGGCATTTTCAAAGCGGAGATCCGGCTTCGTCCTGGCAGCGGAGAGGATGCGGTCTCGGTCCCGGTAATTCAGAAGTCGGAGCAGAAACGGGCGGGGGGGGGCTCCCGGGATCGGGGGCGCCGGGGGAACCCGATGTGCACGTTCCACCACGAACGTCGGAGGCATATCCCCCAAATCCAGCAAGGAGGTGAGAAACTGCTCAGCGAACTCCGCAGGGCGGGAGCCCTCCGCCCGCTCTGGAAGGCCCAGGATCCGGATGTTATTCCTCCGCAGCCGATTTTCGGTGTCCTCCGCCCGATCCTGCAATGCCCGGACCTGCAGTTGGAGGGCATGAAGATCCCTGGAGTCCGCCTGGGTCGAATCCTCTAACTGGGAGATACGGTCCTCCGCCTCCGACATTCTGGACCGAAATTTATCTAAGTCGTGGCGGATCAAGCTGATATCCGTCGCCATGTAGTCCATCTTGACTGTAAGTGTGTCTTTGCAGGCTTTAATGGCCTCCAGAATGTCCGATGGGGACGGATCCTTGCTCGCCCCTGAGCTAGGAGCCTGCTGAGAGCCAGCTGCCATCCTGGAGATGGAGGACCTCGTGGGCAAGATGGCCGCGCTGGAGACAGGACCCGAAGCACCGGAGTTCTTACCGGAGCGGAGCTTCCCCGGAGACAGCGGAGGAAGCCGCGTGGATGTCCCCCGTCTTCTGGAACCCAGGGTGCAGGTAAGTGGGGTGCCGGAGCTGGAAAAAGAGAGGCTGGAAGAAGATAAAAATCACTGAGGACCGGAGCTCAAGCACAGTGCGACCGCTCCGCTTCACATCCCGGCCACGCCCCGGGTTTTTTTATTTTTTACAAAAAAAAAAAAAAGAATAAAGACAGAAAATTTTGAAAAAAAAAAAAAAAGTTTTTCTTATTTTCTGCGAGTAAATTTTGAAAATAAATTTTTCTCCTTCACTGATGTGCGCTGGTGAGGCGGCACTGATAGGCTGCACTGATGAGGTGGCAGTTATGGGCACTGATGAGGTGGCACTTATGGGCACTGATGAGGTGGCACTTATGGGCACTGATGAAGTGGCACTTATGGGCACTGATGAAGTGGCACTTATGGGCACTGATGAGGAGGTACTAATATGCCGCACTGATGAGCACTGATAGGCACTGAGAGATGGCACTGATGGACACTGACGGGTGGCACTGATGGACACTGATGGGCAGCACCATCAGTGCCCACACTCAGTGCTCATCAGTGCCTAGATGAGCAGGCACTGACTAGCAGCACTGTGGGCACTGATTGTGGGCATTGATGAGGGGCACTGATGGCGGGCACTGTGTGTGTTTTTTTACCTTTAGTAATCAGGGCACTGGTGATCAGTGCCCTGATTACATTGCTGTGTGTCCCCGGCGGCTGATGGCTCCCCCTCCTTCCTCACACTGCAGGCTCTGTGTGAGGAAGGAGCGCCGGCGATGAGAGATGATCTCATATGTTTACATATGAGATCATCTCTCATTGGACGGCTTGATCACGTGGTGAATGGCCGCTGTGATTGGCCATTCACCACGATCTGGACACGGCCGACACAGATTCTCCCCGATGCGTGCTCGCGGGAGCGCGCGGGGAGAGTCTTTCTGGGAGGCCGTTTAAAAACGGCCTCCCGAAAATTCAAGTCCGCGCTGCAGCTGTATATAGGCTGTAGCGCGGATGGCAGCAGGTTAAAGGATGTGGGGTTGTCATTTTGAGAGGAGCACAAAAAAAACAAAAAAAACAAAAGAAAACAAACAATCATATATGAAAAAACAAATAGTTTTTTTATTGTACACGAACGTATTAAAAACTCAATGTGCGTGTACATAAATACAAAGTTGGTAACAAATTGGCTTGAGAATATGAACAATATGTGAATACATGCATAATAGGTGTGTTCTCTTTTCTTTTAAGCTTATGTGACAACTTAGTGAATACTGAGGGTCCTTTGAGGAAGCAAAGTGGGAACAAGTTCTTATTCTGGGAAACGCGTTGGACCTTCATTCTCCTCTGTAACTAGTTGTGAACTCACATATTGTTTATATTAACGAGCCGATTTGTTACCGACTTTGTATTTTTGTACTCATACATGGAGTTTTTAATACTTTTGTACAATAAAAAAAGATTTGTTTTTTCATATACGTTGCGATTGTTTTTTTTTTTTTTTTTTTGTGCTCATCTCAATAGGACAACCCCACATCCTTTAAAGTCTATCTTCACATAGGCAAAGAGTTTTCTCCTTCCCATTTATGGTTTATCGTTGACACACGCTAGTGAAGAGGTAAGCAGAACAGCTTTGTGCATAGTATGGTTACCTTACGTAACGCACAGAGAGCTTTCTGAGATATAGCACTGATCAGACCTCTGATCACTGTAAGCTAACACAAGCTTTTACAGTTAACATGTTTAGGGTCTGCTCTGGAGACAGACAAGCAGAGAGCTGGTCTATTCACAGCACAGCTCTGCGAGTTTCTTTGTTTCTTTCCTCCAATCAGCTCACACACAGGGTATGCGTAAACTTCCCTCCCACTGCTGAAAAAGGAAGAAAAAAGTGTAACACGATGTGCACTTTCTACAGAATATAGAAACCTGAAGACAGCAGATATACATGTAAAACCTAGGTAGGGAGATTGGTCTCATCTCTGTGTATCATCTGAGGCTATTCACTTCATTTCACTGGGTATATGTGAGGGTTTATATCCATTTTAAAAAAGGTAGAGCCAACTGATTTGTTCAGCCTTGCTGCATGCCTACATGTGGTATCCCTGACATTATCAGACAGGCACTCCTATGTTCTAACTGCAGCTGCCCATAGCTTCTTGAGTGTGTATCTAAATCTTTTTGACAGAGCTCCAACTCTAAACAGGTAACCTGTAGAAATTTTTAAAGCGTTGCCTATGGAAATTTTTTACAGTGCCTTGCGAAAGTATTCGGCCCCCTTGAACTTTGCGACCTTTTGCCATATTTCAGGCTTCAAACAAAGATATAAAACTGTAATTTTTTGTGAAGAATCAAACACGTGGGACACAATCATGAAGTGGAATGAAATTTATTGGATATTTCAAACTTTGTTAACAAATAAAAAAACTGAAAAATTGGGCGTGCAAAATTATTCAGCCCCTTTACTTTCAGTGCAGCAAACTCTCTCCAGAAGTTCAGGGAGGATCTCTGAATGATCCAATGTTGACCTAAATGACTAATGATGATAAATAGAATCCACCTGTGTGTAATCAAGTCTCTGTATAAATGCACCTGCACTGTGATAGTCTCAGAGGTCCGTTTAAAGCGCAGAGAGCATCATGAAGAACAAGGAACACACGAGGCAGGTCCGAGATACTGTTGTGGAGAAGTTTAAAGCCAGATTTGGATACAAAAAGATTTCCCAAGCTTTAAACATCCCAAGGAGCACTGTGAAAGCGATAATATTGAAATGGAAGGAGTATCAGACCACTGCAAATCTACGAAGACCTGGCTGTCCCTCTAAACTTTCAGCTCATACAAGGAGAAGGCTGATCAGAGATGCAGCCTAGAGGCCCATGATCACTCTGGGTGAACTGCAGAGATCTACAGCTGAGGTGGGAGACTCTTTCCATAGGACAACAATCAGTTGTATACTGCACAAATCTGGCCTTTATGGAAGAGTGGCAAGAAGAAAGCCATTTCTTAAAGATATCCATAAAAAGTGTAATTTAAAGTTTGCCACAAGCCACCTGGGAGACACACCAAACATGTGGAAGAAGGTGCTCTGGTCAGATGAAACCAAAATCAAACTTTTTAGCAACAATGCAAAACGTTATCTTTGGCGTAAAAGCAACACAGCACATCACCCTGAACACACCATCCCCACTGTCAAACATGGTGGTGGCAGCAAAATGGTTTGGGCCTGCTTTTCTTCAGCAGGGACAGGGAAGATGGTAAACATTGATGGGAAGATGGATGGAGCCAAATACAGGACCATTCTGGAAGAAAACCTGATGGAGTCTGCAAAAGACCTGAGACTGAGACGGAGATTTGTCTTCCAACAAGACAATGATCCAAAACAAAGCAAAATCTATAATGGAATGGTTCACAAATAAACATATACAGGTGTTAGAATGGCCAAGTCAAAGTCCAGACCTGAATCCAATCGAGAATCTGTGGAAAGAACTGAAAACTGCTGTTCACAAACGCTCTCCATCCAACCTCACTGAGCTCAAGCTGTTTTGCAAGGAGGAATGGGCAAAAATTCTCTCGATGTGCAAAACTGAGAGACATACCCCAAGCGACTTACAGCTGTAATCGCAGCAAAAGGTGGCGCTACAAAGTATTAACTTAAGGGGGCTAAATAATTTTGCACGCCCAATTTTTACGTTTTTTGTTAAAAAAGTTGAAATATCCAATAAATTTCGTTCCACTTCTTGATTGTGTCCTACTTGTTGTCGATTCTTCACAAAAAATTACTGTTTTATATATCTTTATGTTTAATAAACAAGCAAAAAATTGGGGGAGCAAACCCTGAACATGTAGATCTAAAGCCGGTGCAGCTATGAACCAAGCGACATGTATATTAAAAAAGAATAGCGCACACATGCAAAAGAAAGGACTATCAAATATGGAGACAATCCATAAATAAAAATGGGGAAAAAAATAAATAAATAAATAAATAAATAAATAAATAAATAAATAAATGGGGATTTGGTCCCACCGTATGGCCATATCGTGCTCAAGCCCACAAATTCCATAAAAAAAGGATGAATCCAGCCTCTCTAACCCTTGGAGGTAACACTCCTTGCTGGGAGAGATGTGCAACTGCACTACAAGGGACTTCTCCTATATCTACTTGATAGTGGACACTGACCCCACCCCCCACACACATCTGTACTCCATCAGTGTCCACTATCAAGTAGATGTAGATTCTTTAATTTTCCTTGTGCACGATTGAGTATTTTATGCATAGTGAAACTTCACCATATCCACCAAATTGTGAACAGTGACAGCTTATTTGCCATTAATAAAATCAACCCATATATATTTCATGCATCCTGTGTACTCTGCCTTTACCCCCCCCCCCCCCCCCCCCAAGGAAGCCATAATATCCGATGAACCTAGGCGGGAAAATGCTGAACTTGAAAAATGAGCGTTCAATGATAACTCTAAAAGGTTAAAACTGAATACAGTTTTAGGTCACTTTTGAATGCCCACCTGAAATTAAACACTGAGGGATTGTTCCGTTAGAACTGATAAGTGGCCAAACAAATGCTAGATTGGGCTATGGATTGTATGCTGACCAGCTACTAGTGCTAGATATGTTTCATTGGTTGCACGGATTTCAAAAACATGACCATCACCTAATCAATCTACAGTATGTAACTTACACGAACCAAACCACAGGGATCACATCCCAATACCATCCTCTGCCCCACTGACTAAAGCTAGGTATACACTAGCAGAATTTATACAGAAAATCATATGAAAATTCGTATAAAAACGCTCAGAAC
Source organism: Pelophylax lessonae (assembly GCF_965119305.1). Lineage (NCBI taxonomy): Eukaryota > Metazoa > Chordata > Amphibia > Anura > Ranidae > Pelophylax > Pelophylax lessonae. Next base: position 566,159,490 of record NC_138771.1, on the reverse strand, counting down.
ATTTAAATGATTTTCTAAAGCTGTTAAAGATAGTTTGTCTTAAACATTCGATTTTGGAGTGAATAGACTTTACTGAACAAATCTTCATCCTAGTTTTCCTGAGGCACTGTTGACACAACAAGGGCCTCCTGGGAAGGCTACCTTACCATAACCTTCCAGAGAGATGCTATGCATGCATTTTTAATAACAAACCACTCCAGATCTCATACAGCACATACGCTGTAAAAGATCGGCCACATCTATGTACTATTCAAAAACAAGCACCACTGCCCATATGGCGATTGCAAAAGATCAGGTGCAGAAATCATGAGCCGTCCAGCACAGAATGAGAAAGAAGCAGCCAGGCACCAATGAGGTTAAAATGGCAGTGCAGCATTTAAATCTAAATGCGGGACAGGCCAAAGAGGACTACAGAAAAAGCAAAGATTGCACTGCTTTTGCCATTTTTAGTAAAGCGGGGGTAGGTCTGCTTTAATGCCATTTCAAAAGTGGTTTTCAACCTTTCAAAACATTTAGCTTTCATTAAAAATAATTCCTAGTAATTCTGCCATGAAGGTCATAGTTGAGCCACTTCCTGTTAAGGGGGGGGGGGGGACCATGCTCTGTCCCCTTTTCCTATCCGTGCGCCTGTGTTGTCACCCGGTTGCATGTTCCTCTGGTAGAGACTACAAGCGGTCATGCCGTAAAAAAAAAAAATAAAAAAATTGTTCTCCAGCATGAAACAAATTCAGTAAGAAAAACAGCAGCGCATTTCACAGTGTAAACAATCACCGGTAAAAAAACTTGATAATAGGCATTTCAAATTAGTCCATAGATAGTTCATAGGTAGTGTGAATAGTAGGAGTCAGAGAAAGTGACGATCTCCCTGTGGAAAGATGAAAGGAAAAACCTCACATTCCATCACATATCCGCTTGCCGGTCCACCAACAGCTGATTCCGGATGCTGTACAGTCACACTGGCGCATTTCATCATTTCCGACTTCGTCACGAGGGGGTGGCTGTACGGCCCGGCTCTCTAGAATATATCACTTTCCTCGTCAATGCTGAGATACTGACTTAACCCTTTACAAGGATACAACGGGCTTCTCATATTGTCTGATATTCCAACTAAAACATGGTAATTTTTCAATGAGTCATAATCCGCATTAACCACATTAGTGGAAAGTTATAATTATATATTGCCCATAAGTGAAGCAATGAACCCACCCAGCAACAGTAATACACTGCCTGTCAATCCTTGTACCGGGGTGAATATTCAATAAGGATCATGGAAAATAAAACCAGTTAAATCATTAAAAATGATATACAAATAATTTATATATAATCAACGCCTCCCATCAGACTAATGAAAAGTCGATGTGCATAAAGCCCCAGGAGTCTCCTAGAGTATCTAACAAATAAAAAAGGGGACTAAAATATAAAGGGACTTTCGTTCCTATTGTATACAAGATTATTCCCATAAAGTGTAAACCAAGAGTAATCTTTGGATAAATGAGACCTCCAGTCTCCACATTAAACCGATATTATATCCACAATAAATCATACCAAGTGTTCATATAGGCCAACTACACACTGTAGGCAGATAATCGCAATTCGCAGTCAATTCTCAGTAATCACTGATGAAGCAACTGAGGTCCAGCTCTATATTTAGACCTTTTGGTTCCAAAGATTGGGTGAGGTAAATCCATCTCGTCTCAAATTTCGATAGTTCCCTCACCCAATTTGAACCCACCCGAGATGGTGGGACACGTTCAATCCCCCAGAAGTGAAGTCCATGGGGATCACGCTGGTGGAATTGCCTTAAGTGCTCAGAGACACTATGGTCTATGTGCCCTTTAAGAATATTTGTGATGTGCTCACCCACCCACTTCTTGACCGTACGTTTAGTTTGGCCTATCTAGATCAATCCACATGGGCACATTAAAGCATAAACCACATGTGTGGTGTCAAAGTGATTAAATGTTGGACCTCAAATTCTTTATTAATGGATGGAATTCTAAACTAGTTTCATTTTTTCACATTAGTTCTAGTAAAGAAGCAGGCTCTGCATCTTCCACAAGTATGAAACCCCTTTCTCCCTGTTAAGAAAGAGGTATTTGGTGGATCCCAAAAAATTTTTTACCGCCTTATCCCCAAAATTTACATAGAAACCTAGAATGTGTCGGCAGATAAGAACCATTTGGCCCATCTAGTCTGCCCAATATGTCTGAATCCTATGAATAGTCACTGGCCCTATCTTATATGAAGGATAGCCTTATGCCTATCCCATGCATGCTTAAACTCCTTCACTGTATTTGCAGCTACCACTTCTGCAGGAAGGTTATTCCATGCATCCACTACTCTCTCAGTAAAGTAATACTTCCTCATATTACTTTTAAACCTTTGCCCCTCAAATTTAAAAACGGTGTCCTCTTGTGGTAGTTTTTCTTCTTTTAAATATGCTCTCCTCCTTTACCGAGTTGATTCCCTTTATGTATTTAAAAGTTTCTATCATATCCCCTCTGTCTCTTCTTTCTTCCAAGCTATACATGTTAAGGTCCTTTAACCTTTCCTGGTAAGTTTTTTCCTGCAATCCATGTACTAGTTTAGTAGCTCTTCTCTGAACTCTCTCTAGAGTATCTATATCCTTCTGGAGATATGGCCTCCAGTACTGCGCACAATACTCCAAATGAGGTCTCACCAGTGTTCTGTACAGCGGCATAAGCACTTGGGGAACTTCTATAAATAAAAGAAGGATTAGCAGGTAACACTGTTTCTAATGTGCGGTCCATCAAGAGGATATGCCAGCGAGTCCAAAAAAATACTCTCGATTTCTTTATACTGATCGGTAAAATCCGATCAACTCCATTCCTTCGTGTTCTCCTGTATTTTTACTTAATCTGCAAGGCATGGTTTCCTTGGGATGGCCCTAACACTGCTAATTTCCTCTTCCAAAACATCCTTGTTGTACCCTTCAGAAGTAATAAAGGAAAAATTTCTCCAGATTGGACAAGATTAATCTTCTTCATATGTACAGTTGCGCCTAATGCGCATCATCTGTCCTCTTGGTATATTCTTCAGCCATATTGGGTGATGCCCACTGTTTATTGACAAATAGCTGTTCCTATCTGTAGGCTTGAAGTAAACCTTCGTTGTGTATCCGCATTCTTGTCTAAAGATGATCACATCCAAAAGGTTGATCAACTCATTGTGCCAATTGAAGTCCAGTTTAATGTTGTTGTTCCTATTCAAGTGGGTCATGAAAGAACTCAAAGTTTCTTCCGTGCCCCCCCAAATGAAAATAAAACTCCTGTAATATAACAGTTCAGGTCTTGATGTATTAAAACACAAATTTGTGCTCCCATTCTGCCATGAAGATGTTCGCCAGGCTGGTAGCAAATTTGGCCCCCATCGCTACACCGTTTTTTTGACTGAAGAAATCCCCTTGATACCAAAAGTAGATAGATATGACTTAAACAAAAATCTAGGGCCTTTTGAATAAACCTCTTCTGAGCAAATGGAACCTCATCCCTTCTGCTTAGTGCCCAATTCAAGGCTAGTAGTGCATCATCATGTTGGATGATGGTGTAAAGTGAGGACACATCCACCGTCACCAAGAAAGCGGATGAGTCCCCACTCAACACACCATCCAAAGAACACAACAGATCTTCTGTATCTTTCAGGAAAGCTTTCGTATTTATAACACTTGACTGCAAAAAACGATCCAAATATTGTCCAAGTCTTGCCGATACTGAACCAATCCCATTGACAATTGGACGTGCTGGAGGGCATGTAGCATTTTTATGGATCTTTGGAAGTGTATATAATAAATGGGGATCCTGCACACACTCGGGAGAAGGTAGCTCTTCTCACTTTCTAGTTAGCACATGGTTCTTAAATCCATAATTGATCAGAGACTTCAGTTCTAATTCAAAATTTGTCGTGGGGTCTTGGGATAACCTACAGTAAGTCTCCACATCGTCCAGCACTTCTCTCAACTGCTTGTGATAAAATTCCCTATCCAGAATAACCACTCCCCCTCCACCCCGGTCGGCAGGTCTCACAATGATGTCCTTCCTTTTCTCTAAGGAATCCAATCCTTCTTTAAATATGGGTGTTCCTAAAATTTCTCTTAGGTTTTACCACTTCCAAGTCCTTCAGAACCAAGCTACCTATGAACTATCTATGGACTAATTTGAATTGCCTATTATAGAGTATTTTACTAGTGATTGTTTACACTGAAGTGCGCTGCCGTTTTCTTACTGAATTTGTTTTATGTTTTAGAACAATTTTTTTGTACGACTGATATTTTAAAGCAGCAGCACGTTTTTTTGGTATAGGGTCATAAGCTTAGTGTATAAATGCACTGACAAAACGCAAGAAAATTATTGGATGAGGACATTTATTTCAGTGTTCCTATATTAATAATTTGTTTTTAGTTGAATTTTTATTACCCTTGCAGCTATGGAAGCAATTGCATTTTTAAGCTCTAGACAGTTCGATCTTAAAACTATTTTCAATCATAATCATAACCATATCCCATCGTAAATGAGGATCTCTCAGAGACTTTGAAGGCCTTATCCCTAGTTTTGGAAAAAACAGGTGAGAGCGTGGTGGGACATTAATGCCATAGAGACCTACCTGTCTGAGGGTATCATCAGCAGAGGTCTAAGATGTGATGTGGCGCCCCAAGATGGGCTGAATGATGGAGGGATCCATGAAAGAATGGATTTTTTCCATAAAGTAGGGATAGATTTACAAGGTTTAATTTAAAAAAGGAAAAAAAAAATGGAACTATTGAACACCATAATCAGAGATTTACAAAATAAATTAGAACATTTACAGGCTAAACCGGAAGTAAAGGAATTCAATGAGATAACTAAAGAAATTAGATAAAGTGGATCATGAAACTCCGAAAAAGAAGGTTAAGAAATGTATTAGAGACATGGAGGATTTTAAGAACCATCAGGTATACTGTTGGCAGGCTAATTTTGTGGGAGAGACACCACCAGCAATCAATGAGGAGAGAGGAGGAAACTCCACACTCATACGTAAGGGGGAATGACACCCTGAGTGCCCCCTAAGGGGAATTGACCATTGGGGAAACCCAAGAGGCCAGTAATAAAACCGATACCTCAGGTATATGAAAGTGGGAATACCCTGAATTGGGATCATTATCTCAACAACTCTAACAGTCATAGTTATCCCACCCCGAAAGATTGGGTTGGACCGGTATGTGGCGCTAGAGGCAGAACCATGAGGGGAACTATCAATTATCCCCAGAGAAGGGGGAGTGGCATTATGCATCACCATGCTGGTGGTGTTCCATTCCAATATGCAGGAATCCAAACTTCTAAATTATTACCAACCTCTAGAAGAACCTTAGGAGGAGAGTTATTACCATCAATCTCAGTATGAGCAACAACCCCGTAATCGTCTTTTTTTTTTTTTTTTTTTTTTTAGGGAGAGAGGGAGGGGCAAAGGCCATCATCGAACGTATCTATCCAGACAAGAAGGAGAAAAAGGGAGAGTGGGAGAAAACATATGACCTGAAGAGGGACGAGGGCCGGACGTCGAGTGCAATCTTACTGAATTTGTTTCATGTTGGTGAACAATTATTTTGTATGACTGATATTTTAAAGCAGCAGCAAGTTTTGTTAGTATAGTGTCATAAGCTTAGTGTATAAGTGCACTGACAGTCACAAGGAAATTATTGGAGAAGGACATTAATATAGGCACACTGAAATAATTTGTTTTAAGTTAAGCAGTCATGCTGATACACTATGCAACAGCAGGGTCAGCAGGGTCCATCATTGTAAAAAACAAATGAAAAAAAAAAAAAAGAAGGTTAAAAAAAACAGTATGTTAGGAGAAAAAAAAAAAAAAAACCTCTGCAAGTCCCTCACTGTGCCTAATCATCCTGCCTGGATCTTCCTCCGCCAGGCCAACCCAACCAGCTGCCACAGCTGTTACAGTGCGAGTCCTTCAATCCTTGTATTGTGCCCCCCGTTGGGCCATAGTGCTGCCCCGTGCTATACCTTGCATTTCTGCCCTGTGACTCTCTTTCTTCATTGATGTTCCATATTCCCACCCTGTTCTTTGCTGTGTCCTAGACTTATTCCCTGCTGTACCATTATTACTGCCTGTGATCCTGCTGTGGTCTCTAGCTGTGCACTACATTTGTTTACCCAGACTTATCCCCTTTTTCTGAACCTTATTTCCATCCCCTGATCCTGCCAAGACCAAATGTAGGTGCCGCTCATGTAGAGAGGTAAAGTTACCTAGAAAGCGGTGTGTGCAGACAGGGACAGGGAGCTTGTCTTCGCTCCAAGCTGCAGCAATGTCAAAGGAAAAGATCCATGAGCCGCACATCATGAAGCAAACCCGTGTACATGAAATTAATGGCAGCCTCAGTCCGGGCTCCAGCCAGGCCCTATCCAACGCGTTTCATTCTGCCCCTTGGAGCTTAATCATGGGGAATGTGCATCATGAGAACTAAAAGTCATTCAGTTAAGCTGGCTGTACGCTTGTTGAATTTCATTTGAATGTTTTTACAGAAATTCTGAGCGTTCAATCTTGCCATCATTGAGCCTAATAATTTTGTTTGAAGCCCATAAAGAATAATCTCCCCCCCTCTTCTACCCATTCACCTTTTGTGTTAAAAGCCATATTGATATAACTGGCACTTCTTCTAGGTGTTGATATGTGTCTGGTGACTGGTCCAGGGCTGTCATATTATAATATTGTTGCGTAAGGCTGATATAGTGCAAACAGTTCAATGCAAGACAAGAGCATTGGGAAGGCCCTGCTCAATCGATAAGTCCTATGGGACCAGGATGGGAGTCCATATCCCTGTGTAACCTCTGACAAGTTGATCTGGAGGCATCTTTATTCCCCAATCAAAACTAAGCGGCACATGACCTTGTAAAAGTATGTACTGCTGGGGGTGGGAGGGATAGACGACCCTTTCTTTGTCTTTCCAGGAAAGAAATGCCTGCAACCTCTGGACAGACATACAGCATTTCACACGGGAAAATGCAGTAGATGTGGAAAGACATTATTCATATCACACATTAAAACTATTTTGTTAGTTAGAATATATACTCTTCAATATTTCACAATGGCTCTGAGACGTGACCTGTACTATCCTAGTGTTATAAAGAAGGACAGACAGACATGAGTCAGTATGTATTTGTATGCCTTCATGTGTGAATCACTGCATAATGTACAAATGATTGTGTTAATGCGTGTGTCTGCGTGTCGGCCTTTGTGTTTATGTGGCAGGGAATCTTTCCTGAAGTGTGGGGAGGGGAGAGGAACGCTGTATGTGTCACTCAGATAGACGTGTGCTTGAGAGAGGTGCTGACTTGGGGGGGGGGGGGGGGGGTAAAAGAGACAGACAGGAACTGAGCTGGCTGTTACAACAGGAGACAAGTTAGGTAACCAGCACAGAGAGGGCCAATAGGTCAACACTTTTTTTATGGGTTCAAAACGTACTTTAAAAAAAGTTTTATCCCAAATTAAAATTCTGTTTGCTGCCTTTAAAGTATGAGCTTCAGTTCAGCTTGAATTTGTTAGTGTATTTCAATCTGCTAGTACATCTAAAGCCGGGTACACACCATTTAGTTTTTTTATGGGTTGAACGGAAAAAAAAACGGTCAGCTCCGGTAGAAGCCGCTATGCCAACTGTGCGAGGTTAGTATAGCAATCTCCCCCCACTGAGCTATTGTGTTCCGACAGGGTTCTCTGCAGAGATCCACAGCTCAGATGGGATAAAGATTAAGATAAAAAAGCCTTCTGTGTGCAGAAGCCCCCCTAATACTTACCAGAGCCCATCTCTGTCCAGCGATGTTGCAGGAGACACTTCTCATTGGCTGAGATGGCAGTGCAGCACCATTGGCTCCTGTTGCTGTCAATTAAATTCAGTGAGCCAATGAGAGGAGAGAGAGAGAGATGAGGCGGGGCAAGGCTACAGCTCTGTGTCTGAATGGATACAGGGGGCTGTGCCTCGGCTCAGGTGCCCCCACAGCAAGCTGCTTGCTGTGGGGGCACTCAACAGGAGGGAGGGGCCAGAGAGCTTAATAGGGACTCCAGATGAGGAGGATTGGGGCTGCTCTGTGCAAACCCATTACACAGAGCAGGTAAGTATAACATGTTTGTTATCTTTAACAAAAAAATGTAAGAACAATAGACATGTCTAAATATTCCCTACCCTATAACATTTCTTCAGATTTTTAAGATCAGGTCCACTTTAACTAACCACTGACTGCTGAAGTTAGCCTGTCCTTATCCTGAAATGGCTGACACTGTCAAAGCTTAGACTTAATGCTGAACAGCAAATAATAAATTGTGAAATACCTCAGAGCCCTGTGAGGGAAGAGAAATATTACATATATATGTGAATGTATTAATGACTTATTTTCTGAAGGCAACTTGCATGTTTGGTGTAATGGTCCTACACGCTGTAGGGCCTCATACACACAGGCTTCACCTTGTATAGGAGCAGTGAGTACAGCAAGCGTTTACAAAGCATTTCCAAAGCTAGCAGCCGGTCATTTTAAGAGCCGGTTCACACTGAGGCGATCCGACTTCGAGGGGCGACTTCGGCACGACTTGCAGGGACTTCACATAATGGAAGTCTATGCAAGTCGCTCCCAGGTCGCCCCAAACTAGTCTAGGACCCTTTTTCTAAGTCGGAGCGACTTGTGTCGCTCCTATTAGAACAGGTCCTGTACTACTCAATGGCGAGCAACCGACCGCGACTTGTCAGGCTGACAAGTCGCGCTAGTCTGAATGGGGTCTAAATCAAGCTTCCAGCAGGATTTTGGAAAGCATTATTGGAAACTTAAAGTGATTGTAAAGTCTAGGTTTTTTTTTTCTATTTAAGTAACAAACATTATACTTGCCTCCTCTGTGCAGTTGTTTTTGCACAGGGCAGCCCGGATTCTCCTCTTCCCGAGTCCCTGGCTGGAGCTCTTAGCCCCTCCCTCCTGTATGGGGGCACTAGAGCCGAGTCACAGCTTCATGTATCCATTCAGACATGGAGCTGCCGTTTGGCCCCGACCCTCTATCTCCTGGATTGGCTAAATTTGATTGACAGCAGTAGGAGCCAATTGCGCCGCTGCTGTGTGTCAGCCAATCAGGAGAGAGAGTCATGGACGACTGAGGCACTCGTGGACATCGCTGGAGAGAGAGAGAGAGAGGGCTCAGGTAAGTATTAGAGGGGCTGAGGGGGTTGCTGCACACAGAAGGCTTTTTATCCTAATGCATAGAATGACTTTACTACTTCTTTAACCACTTGCCGACCGCTCACATGGAGCTCTACTGCGGCAAAGCGGCTCGTTATCGTCCAGCACCGCAGACCTACTTCGCTGGACTCCTCCCTTTGTGGGCGCCGCCGGAGGCTCGCTCCCGCTGTATTCAGACACAGGGGGAGTCGGTGATCACCGCTGCTCTTCCCCGATCGAGTGAGGAGTTCCGCCCGCTTGTGTAAACAAAGCGGGCGGATCTCCTATGTGACATGCAGGGAGAGATTACAGGATTCAGCATAGCTGAACCTGCGATCTGTGCCTGTGTCACTCAGTCCCCTCCCCCCCCACACGTCAGTAAGCACCAGGCATATATTTAACCCCTTGATCACCAATAAAGTTAACCCCTTCCATGCCAGTGTCATTACAGTAACAGTGCATATTTATAGCACTGATTACTGTAGTAATGTCACTGGTACCCCCAAAAGTGTCAAAAATGTCAGTTTTTGCGATCTGTCCGCCGCAATGTCGCAGTCCCACAAAAAAAAAATAAATAAATAAAAAAAAATTAAAAAATGACAAATTTCCCGTAGTTAGTAGCTGCGATAACTTTTGCCCAAACCAATCAAAATACGCTTATTGTGATTTTTTTTACCAAAAATATGTAGCAGAAAGTAAATTGGCCTAAAATGTTAAAATATTTTGATTTTTACATTTTTTGGGGGGGAATTTCATATAAAAAAAAAAAAAGTGAAAAATATTGTTATTTTTTCAAAATTGTTGCTCTTTTTTTGTTTATAGCGCAAAAAAAAAAAAAAAAAAAAAAAAAAAAAAAAAAAAAAAAAAAAAAAAATCGCACAGGTGATCAAATACCACCAAAAGAAAGCTCTGTTTGTGGGGGGAAAAAAAAGGACATAAATTTAATTTGGGTACAGCGTCGCACGAATGCACAATTGTCCATTAAATCAACGCAGTGCCCAATTGCAAAATATGGCCTGGTCAGGAATGGGGTAAAATCTTCTGGTCTTAAAGCGGTTAAAATTCGCTCATTGAGAATTTTTTTTGTCAGAGACATGTAGCTAAATACATTTTGGCCTAAATATATGACAAGAATTGAATATATTGGATATTTTTTAACTGTCAAAGTAGAAAAATATTGTTATTTTTTCTAAATTGTCGCTCTTTTTTTATTAATATCACAAAAAATGAAAAGCGCAGAGGTGATCAAAGGCACTGATAGAAGTCACAAGATTGCTATATACCATTGATAGGAAAAGGTATTTAGCAGTTTAGATTTACTAAAATACTTGCATTTCCATGTTCTGTGTACTGTGGGAGACCAGATATAATGAATACAGGGTCCTGGGTTTAATAAAACTTTAATTCTAATTCACTAACTTTGTGATCCTGGGACTCCTACCAGACAGCAGTGACCAGTCCTTGACCACAACTGATGGAGCACAGCTTGAAGAGGATACTCTGCTTGTTCATATTTGTCAGCACATGTGCACTGCGCAATACCCAATTGGTTCCTACCATTCTCATTTTAAGTGTAGCTGTACAGATGATTACTGAAGGGTATAAAGAAAAAATGTAGCTACTTGTACTATGTTCTTTTAAAATACTCATAGGCCTCGTTTACACTGGTATACTTAGGCATATGCCTATATGAGGCCCTTGTTTGCTTGTATGGGAATGTACAGGTGTTCTGTGTATCCCTATGCAGGCAGTCCATTTCAAAATTTCCCAACAAACTTACCAGATAGCATGCAAAAAAAATAAATAAAATAAAAATAGACTGTGTCTAATAATTCATGTTAAAACCAAAAGTTTAGTTGCACACATTTGCAAATTATGGAAGCCACAGTACCTATGCCACGGCTCCTCTGTACATTGCGGTTCAGTACGAGATTCATCTAGACCAGGGGTCTCCAAACTGCGGCCCGGGGGCCAGATGCGGCCCTTTGCTTGCCTTTATCTAGCCCTTGGGGCACTATTTATCCCACTGATATGGGGCACTATTCTGCCCTCTGATACTAAAAATGGGGCATAATTCCTGCCACTGGCACCAACAATGGGGCACTATTCCTCCCTCTTATACCAAAGCTGGGGCACTGTTTATTCCCACTGATGCTTAGAAAATGTTCTATTCCCGCTGGCGGCAGTCCGGCCCCCCTAAAGTCTGAAGGAGAGTAAATTAGCCCCTTGTTAAAAAAGTTTGGAGACCCCTGATCTAGACCTATACCTGCCCACATTTCTTTTCCACTTCAACAAATTCACCGAAAAGAACTACAAGAACTCTTTACTGATAAACCTCAAATACTGGCAGGGCATGCGTGTCGATGCCAGCATTATGGAAACAAACTCACCCACCAACTATGGTTATGTGGTTCCATAGGATGAACAATGCCATGTTGATAGAACCTATCTATATCTTCCCTATATGATAAAAATGATCAATTCCAAGCCACATTATAACCCTTGTACAGCTTTACCTTCTCTCAAGGATACTGGAAAGTACTGGGGTCTTAATAATGCAGTTGGTACAGGACACTATGTGGAGGCCAAGTGTGGCTCAACTCGCCTTCCTTCCCTTTCCTTACACCCCCATCAACCATTCCCTTCCCCTACCCTCCACTTACGCTCTTTCCCAACCAAGCATCTCTATCTACACCACCCTATTATTTTTTCTCCCACCTGTCTTCTTAACAGACAAATACTTCCAGAAAATGTGGTTCTTGAATGAAACCCAAAAAGGCAATCGCCTTGGTTACCTCCAAAATGACCAGATCAGATATGAATTGTAACCAATTCATTGGTCTATAAGCGAGCCGTACTATCTGAACCTTGACCAATATTCATATGTCGTTTTCTTTGATATATTTATATTTAAAGAAAAATATATTATATTATATGAATAAAAAATGTAATAAAATGCACAAGTGCATGAAATACCGTCCCCCAGCAAATAAATGTTTACCCATCTGAAGCCCCCATTTATTCATTATTATTTTTTTAAACTTACCTCTTCTCTGTAGAAACCCTTTGCTGAAGTCTGGTGACATCATCTACCAGCGTCTCAATTCTCAGCTACTTGCAAAGAATGGAGGGGGAGTCTGCAAGGCACCCTACATGACCTAGCCATGGCCCACAGAGCCAAGAGGGCAATTAGGGGGTGGATCCCCCAGTGCGCAGCTAGCCAGCTCAGGGGATCCATCTACTGAATAGGAAATGCTGCAATTACATCAGTTTGCAGGCTGATTAAATATAACCATAAAACAACAGTGCACTAATCTGAAGAACATTGAAGTTTGTAAACATACTTTGAGGATCCCCACACATTTACCCCCTTGAATTCTGTGACACGTAGTCGCTATGCCCTGTGAGTAGGCACTGCTGTGTCACACATTTCACAGAGCCAGCCTTCTGAATTGCAGAAGTGCTGAGAGGAGGAATTTCAGGAGGCGGAGTCAATACAGGAATCACCGCTTGCAGGCAGCAAGATACCATGGGATATGTAGGCCTTAGAAATCAAAACTAAAAACAGCAGATGAGAAGCTGCAAAGCATGCAGGGAATCCAGGAAGGTGTAGAAAGAGATGCCAGGCAGCAATCACAACATGAAAGGAAATGTTTTAAGTAAGCTTATATTGGATTGTCATGTATTGTTTATTACAATGTTGATAATATAAAATGAGAAAGTGTACACTGTGGCCAAAGATCCCCTTTAAATTACATCTTTATATCTTTTTATAATTCAGCAATAAGCCGTAACCAGCAGTACTTGGGCTTTTGTATAGCAAGCCCTACTAACACCACATCAGCAGGCACACATGCCAGGGACAACTGGTATAAAGTACATTATGTGTGACTGCACATACATATTACATACTACATATGTGTCCTGCACATAATTACTGCTACTCACAAAAACCCTGCTGCATCTCCCGGGCAATAAGGGAAACCTGCCCAACAAAACCTAGACAGCAAAATATAAGCAGTTTTGACTCTTCCCTACTCTATCCAAAGCAAAAAAATGAATAGTTTTGCCTATAAGCAGAAAATAACCCGGGGGGGGGGGGGGGGGTGGCGCAGCAGTCATCTTGTTTCTTTAGAGAAAGATTCCCTTTAACACTGGATCTGTTGTATTCCAGTAAGGCCCTTGACATGGGTGTTCCAGCAATCTGTTTTTAACTAGTCTACATTGTATCCCTCTGGGTGGCTGGATGTGCAGGTCTCTTCAGGTTCATCCTATACGTGCAATAGGTTTGCGTCCAGGTCCCCTTTTACTGACCTAACCAGATGAAGGTGGACATAGGTGGCCAGATGTACACAAATGTGCTTGCCCCTATAGTGAATACTTTGGTCCCTTTTCATTCCCTTCTCTTATTTGCTACTTTTGGTTAATTAAAAATACCTTGAGCCTATCAGACACCGCATGTGATTTGTATAAGAATCGCACAGCATTCCTGTCCACATCACATGCAATGTCTGTGCAGTGCGATTTAAGCCAGCATTTTGTATGGCTCAAATCACATCCGCACCAAAATGGTGAAGGACCCTTTTATTTTCGCGCACATGAATCACATCGCATGGGTGTTTACACCAATGAAAGGCGATTGTGGCAGTGGCAATGTGCTTTCCAACGGTTTCAGGGTGTTAATCCAACATTGAAACCCGCAGCAGTTCGCATAGATGCCGTGCGATTGCAATGCGGCGCGGGAAATGCACAGGATTTGCTGTGTTTCCCACATTGCATAAGTTTGAACCAGGGCTCAAAGCCATTTTGTTACATCCGTTGGACATGGAGATACCGCCAGATAGCTTACTGTGTTTGCCTCTGCTGACTTACCAGTTTTTAGCTCCCTTGATGAACTACAGAACATCTCTCCACTAGGTTATGAAAATGAGGATGGGTGGGTCTGTAGTCCTACACACTTTGGAGTCTATTTATACAAAAAAAAAAAAAAAAATTGTTGGCCGAATGTCACAAGCACTCACCTAGCTGTGACGAATTCTGACCATATTTTGCTTAATACGTTGTTTTTCTATGATCAGCAGTTCATAACGGGGCATGTTTTCTGAAATAACTCAATCAGGAAAAATTATAGCTCCTAGATGGAGCTGAAAATCATAGGAAATCAACCAATTAAGCAGAACATGGTCAGAATTGGTCAAGGTTGCAAAGCGCTGCACAAATTGTTGGCGCTATTTAAATCCTGGATGATAATAAGAATGGCTGGGTGAATGCCTATGATGATATTTATTATTATCTTTTTATAAATAGACTGCTTTCTACCATAGGGTGACAGCGCTACCCCGTCATGGATAGAATGAGTGAGCGTTTCCACCCTAGGACAAGCAGTGTTACTGGCAGGATCAACAGGTAAAAATGAAGAGAAAAAGCGTGAAGAAAAATTAATGCAGCCACTACATCTAAGAACTGATAAACTGCCTAGTTTTATGTTTTGTTTAATAACACTAAATTCCTGTGCTCTTTGCTGACTTATCAGTTCTAGCTCCATCAGGGGACTACAGAACAGTTTTGCTCTATGTTAAGAAGAGGATAGGGGTAGGTGTTCTATAGTCCTAAACCCTTCCTTATCTAGGGTGACAACTCTGCGCTGTCATAAGAGCCCATTCACACCAGGTGAGGTAGGACTGTTGAGCCCACTGGAATACAAGGCCTTGTCTTCGACCTTACCTATTCCCACCACTACCTTGCGGTGGTCTGTGCTGAAATAAGTATGGCATGAATTACTTTTCTCTGTGCAGCGTGACGCAGCAGCCAATAATGAAATGTCACTGTGTGAGGTTTCAATAAAGTTCAGCAGCATCCTACACCATCACACCAGCAGCTGCAGTCTAACACAAGCAGAACTAAACCCTCCTATCACTTTCAGCCAAGGAAGCCGCCATCTTGGTCTCCGTTTCATCCTCTGCTGCCAGGATGCTGCACAGGTGATCATTTATGACACCAGACATTTGATTGTTTGACAGTTTGGTTGAGAGCACAACCAATGTGACCGTTACATTCCTGGCATGTGCCATGAATGGAACGTTTTTTTTGACACTGTTAAATTGATGGGTTGGGTTTGGTTCTGCTCTAAGGCTGCATTCACATGTCAGCGTATGGATCGCGGGCATAATCGCCACGATTCCGCCCGCGATCTGGAAATCATTGCAAATCGCGGGACGCCTGTGCGTTGCCCGTGATTTGCAATAGCACCCCAAACGCTGAGCGATGTTGCCGCGATTTCCGCCTGCCGAATCGCGGTAACATCGCGCAAAAAAAAAACCGCGGGACGCAATACGCTCCAAAGAAGCTCTTGTACTTTTTTGGGCGTAATGCGTCCCGCAATTTTCTTTTTGCGGGATGTTACCGCGATTCGGCAGGCGGAAATCGCGGCAACATCACTCAGCGTTTGGGGTGCTATTGCAAATCACGGGCAACGCACAGGCGTCCCGCGATTTGCAATGATTTCCATATCGCGGACGGAATCGCTGTGATTCTACCCGCAATCCATACGCTGACATGTGAATGCAGCCTAAGGCTCGGCTCACACTGGGGAGACCTGTCAGGCAACTTAGTCCCCCAACAATTCGCGCCCTATTCAGTGCAATTTAACTGTTCTAAGTGGAACTTAAAGTAGAATGATAGGTAAAACTTTTGTTTCATTTTGGATAGAGTAATGAAATGGGTCATAATTGCTGTCAGATTGTTTTTTGCCATCTGTGTCCCATTGCGGAGATTTCCCTTTCACTTCCCATTCCGAAACAAAACAGGAAGTGAGAGGAAATCCCTGTAAATTAAGGGGATTTCCTTGGGGACCCCCAGGTCATTAGAACTAGTGTCCCAATTGAAAGATTTTCCCTCTATTACTTTTCTGGGGACAACACAAAATTTGTGATTTTGTTTTGCTTTCAATTTTTAATGGTAAACAGGATAAATAGAGAGGGTGAATCTCCTTAACGGGGGTGGAGACAGCAATAAATACTGACAAGAATTCTAATCTCTCTGCGTTCTATCCAAAACTAAAAAAAAAAAAAAAAGAAGTTTTGCCCTTAGTTATACTTTAAGCCACTCCGACCGAAGTCACCCTAATGTAGTGCAAGAACCTTTTTCTGAGTGACTTGCGTTGACTTCTGTTAAAAGAAGTCTTTTGCAAGGCACGATGAAGTTGCGCTGTGCAACACAGCTTCAAAGTCGGGCAACTTTGAAGCCACGCTAGTGTGAACCAAGACTGAATAGTGTATAGTGAGGAAGCCTTCCCAGAAGAAGTGTATTACTCCTCTCAGGGTCAAAAGGTACTCTAAAAATAAAAAAGGAAAAAAAAAAACAGAACAATAGAAAACGAATGCAGCCCCAACATCGAAGGACTGGTAAACTGCATGTATGCTTCTTGCATTTAGTTACACTTTAAATTACCTAGATTTTGGTTTTTAGATAGTTACAGATTAGTTGAGGTTGAATAAAGACAACAGTCCATCCAGTCCACCCTGCGCAGGTGTGTGTGTGTGTCAGTGACGTATTCATTACCTATAACCCTGAATGTTGTGATCTTTGAGATGCACGTCAAGAGTCTTAAAAGTCGCTATACTCCCCGCAGTTGCCACCAATTGTGGAAGAGAGTTCCACAATCTTACCACCCTTACAGTGAAAACCCCTTGGCAGCTTAAGGTTAAACCGCCTCTCCTCTAATCTCATTGTATGGCCACGTGTCGTCTTACACTCCTTGAGAGCCCGTTCACACTGGGGCGACCTGTCAGGCAACCTGGTCGCCTGACAGGTCGCCTTCCGACTTAGAAAAAGGGTCCGGAGCTTCTTTGGGGCGACCTGCATTGACTTCAATGATATGAAGTCCGTGCCGGCCGCTCCGAGGTTGCGGTGCGAGCAGCGAGCTGCGACTTCACAGGTCGCCCCGGGAAGTAGCGTCGCCCCAGTGTGAACGGGGTCTGAGAGTAAATATTTTTTTTTCCTATGCTTAGATCACCATTGAGGTATTTGTAAAATCGCTATCATGTCTCCTCTTAGACGTATTTTCTCCAGGGAAAATACATTAAGCGCTTGAAATCGCTCCTCATAATTAAGGTCCTCCAATTCCCTAATTAGTTTAGTTGCTCTTCATTGAACTCTCTCCAGTTCCAGCACATCCCTTCTGAGGATTGGCGACCAGAACTGAACAGAATAACACCATATGCACAGGAAAAGTCAAATCCAAAGACATATTGACAATAAAACTTTCCCCACGTCCAATTTGCGGGTGCCAAAACATTTTACACCAATGCTCACACATCAGAAACACCCAAGAGTGACGTGAATAAAGCTGTTAGTGCTGAGCTGGGGGGGGGGGGTCAGATTTAACACCACCACATGGCTTATAGTTACATCTTGTCGTGAACTCTGCTGGGATAGAGAAGGAGGGGAATAGTTCAGCGTTCTGCACAGAACAGAGCAGAGCTGCAATCATGTTTTTGGTGATGTGTCAGTGCTTGCAGTCTCCCGCTTTCCACACAAGACATCCTGCCGTGCAGCAGAACATAACAGAGCTCCGACAAATACAAAACGTGCAATTAGGAAAGAGTGTCCTGGATACTTTATAAAATTCTACAAATGTCAGTGCTTAGAACAGAATCATGTACATGTCAGGAATAGGTCTATAAATCTGTCACAGGAGGTGGCCAGTACTGAACGTAGCTCACCATTGCTGAGCCTAATAACATTTTTTTTGTGGTATGTGTGGAGCCTAATGGGGAATTCAGACTAATTCATTAGGACCAACTCCCTCGCTATTAACAGAAGAAGCCAATAGTCAGTACATGCTATTGGATTTTTTGTGACTATAGAATCTGCTACTTCAATCACAAGGTAGGTGGACCAGATAGGGAGGTAGTCTCTTATTCCCAATCCCATCAGGCTCTGCCCACTGTCACCATGCCCCCTACATCACTGTTTGCTAGGACGCCATAAGTGATGCAACCAACTACATCATGACAACCAATCTATTATCCCCTGCCAGCCCGGAGTTTCCTGTAATTATACAAATAAGGCCATTGCCATATTTCTGTAAATGGCATCAGCCAGCATATTTTGTTTACATTCAGCTTTTGGCCAGGGAATCTCCAGGCTAGAAGCTGACGAGTCACTGGTTGCTAGGAGGCAGGTGGCCACCAGTGTCCTAGCAACCCCCCAAGCCCTTTGTGGGAAGAGGTCAAATTTAAAGCACAGACATGGCCCACTATGATCACTTGCGCCCGTCTGTCTATAGTCCAATTTACAACAATCTGGTGGCCATTCCTATTGACTCTGTCCCAGCCAAACCATAACCTCTTAAAATAAGAAGTACAGCTAAAGCTCAATTGGCTGCACTTCTTCTGTGGATCACAGGAGTGCAGTTCGTTCTGCACTCCTATGACCCCTGTTCAGCAGACAGCAAGCTGGTCCAGGCTGGGGAAAGATCCCTACAACCTATACTTCTCTATAGGGGCACAGTTCACACCACATGCATCGAAAATGCATAGATAGTAGGTTATATGGTTTTCAATGGCATAGTTCACACCAGTGCAGTCAGTTCCAAAGCGTTTCAGTTCAAGGAAAAAAAAAAGAAAGAAGACATGATGCATTTTTTTTCTGCACTAGAATGTACTGGAATGCGGTAAAACGCATCAACAATGCCCCGGAACACATAAGTCCCTATTTAGGGTTACAAAAAAAAAAAAAGGAGGGAAAAAAAAAAAAAAACCATACTGGACCATATCAAAAAAGCGCCAAAAATGCGCATACAGAAAAGCATCAGGAATGCATCAGACTGCATCAGTGGCAGTAATAAAAAACTACCTGAATCTGTCGTACATGTCAGAGAAACTATCGCAATGCTTTTCCGATTTAGGTTCAGAAGTTTTTTTTTTTTTTTTTTAAAAAAGGGCTTACTGCCAGAAGAGTCTCCCAAATGCATGAATAAATTCCTCCCAAAAGGTTTTATGTAAATGAGATGTAGATAGGCCAGGACTGGATGTGTGTCTAGCAGTACCATCATATCAAAGCAAACGACTATACAGAGGATCATCCCAGGTAAGCTCACTTACACTTGCAGTTGGGGAAGGAACGAGGCGTTATAAAATGTCTGGTTGAGATGCATTTTTACGGCCCCACAAATGTGGCATGGAAAAAAAAAATACAAATGCACATGGTGAAGGTTTCAGGGGGTTAAAACAGGCAATAGGAAGGAGACACATCACCTCCCCACCGCCTGTCAAGCACCCTCTGAAAAGTTATTTACCGCAGATCGCTGTTTGAGCCCCATGCACTCAGCGTTTAACTGCAGGCAGGGGGTACAGGTAGGTGTGTGTGTGTGTAAAAGAGGAGTATGTGCAAACAAAGATGTGCAAGTAGCTGCGCTAACCAATACGTGAATTAATAATGACTCCAATCAACATAAAATATTCCAACACCACTGACAATGTGTACCAAAAATATGAAAAATAAAGTGTCCATTAATCCATTCCATGTCAAAAAACCTTGTGTATATGTAGCAGGTTTTCCAGGCCTGATGTGGGTCTGCCACTGTTACCGGTTACCTCTCCAGCCCATGTGAGCTGCGGCCCTGGGTGTAGAGACAGACATGGACAACTCCAGCATCTTGGTTTTGTTGTTTTATTGTAGATAAAGGGGATGGGAGAAGGGAATGAGTGGGATACTCCTTTAGGCTTCAACTATGTACACTTGGGACTTGGATCCTGAAAAATGCCAGTTGGCGCTTCCTTGACGCCAGCCAACCAGTGTTAATTTTGTCGACTAAAACGTTTTTGTCGACTAAATTAACACAATTTTAGTCTACTAAAATATGACTAAAACTAAAACAATTCAGATGACTAAAATAAGACTAAAACTAAAATGGCATTTTAGTCAAAAGACTAAAACTAAATCGAAATTTGCTGCCAAAATTAACACTGGTGCATGCTCAAAGCTTAATACCATAAATATAACATATTCGATTTTTCACTCCAGGACCAGCAGTAGTATATAATGAGTTTGGAAATTGTAGAGAAATGCTTAAATAATGCATTACAAATTACAATTGAACTACACCCATTCGATTATAGATGACTAAAATGAATTTTAGTTGACTAAAACTTAGGACGTTTTAGTCGACTAAAATGTACTGGAGTTTTAGTCGACTAAATACGACTAAAACATTTGCAGAAGACTAAAATGCCATTTTATTCCTAAGACTAAAACTAAATTGAAATTTGCTGCCAAAATTAACACTGCAGCCAACGCTCACTAACTCTGAGGATACACCGTAGCTTAATAGAAGTGCTGAATCCTTGACTTAAAGTCCAAAAGATCCAGGACTGTGGAATTGTAGAACCACCAACACTGTTACAGTGCAACAAGTCAATGAATACTTCCCTCCTGCCTTGCTCTGGCTTGAGGTAGTACGTTGTAGAACTGTAAATCCCAACTGGCACACTCTCTGTACAATTCAGCGCCCAATAGTAGGTGCCCCATTTAACCTTGAATCCGTTGGGGTTCACTGTCTATGTACCCCCCTCTAACTTCAGGGTCCTCAACCTTGGTACCCCCTTTCCGCTAGCTGGCACTGGATCTGGAGTGGTCCCCTTTAACTCTGGCAGACTCCCAGGGGAAATCCTCAGTACTCACGACCTGTGTAGGCTTTCCTGGGACTGAACCTCCACACCGGATCCCCTCAGCTCAACTCAGCACTCTCTGGATTCTCAGGCGACACCTCGAGACATCCTCTTTCCTTAGACAGGAGGAGAGACAGCTGCACTCTCCCTCCAGGGACTCTGCTCCTGCCAAAGACATTGTGTCATGTGCCACCCCCAACTTATACCCACTCCCAGAATCCTTTGCCGCACAATCTGACTTCTGGGGTAGTTACAAGCATGGATGTGTCCCCTGATTGGGTTTCCTCCACCGCCCTATGAGAAGCCTCTCACAGGTGCCAGTGGGGAGACTCCCCCCTTCAGCAGGCACACCTGGAAACCATGACACCCTGACTAAATAAATCACAGCCCTGCTGTTAGGCAGGCAAGGCCCACTATACCATTACCTAGCACCTACCCGTAGGGTGCTACACATAGTTTCTCATATGGTGATTACACCCAACTTTATCATGCCTATATCTCCCACCTTCCAAAATTCATACTCCTCAAATGGTGGTGCAGTATGGGCCTGATCAATATACACGTCTCCTAGGTATATGAAATGGCATTTCCCCGACAAGGTTCCAGGTATGTAAATTGGTCCCAGCTCTAGGCAATGACGTTCCACTGACCCCTTGTTCGCTCCAACAGGCTCCCCTCTCATGCACTCAAGTAATCAAAAAATAGCCATCATTGCGCAATATCCCATTCAGTTTAATTAAAAAAACACTCTGTAAAAAAATTTTACACTCACATGTAAAAGTGCCCTATGACGGGCACTAAAGCCCCGTACACACGTACCGATTGTCGGCCGTAAATATTCGGCCGCTGACCGATCGGCCAATTGTAGGCTTGTTAGTATGATGCTTCCGACGGCCGACAGCGCATTTTCGGCCGAACAGAATCTGTCGTGCAGACTTTAAAATATTTGTTGGCCGTCACCAGAACGGCCGATTGTTTGCCAGTCACTACAGATTTCGGCCGACAGACAGCAGATTAGCAAGACTGGGCATGCTCAGAGAAGAAAAAACACAGGGAAAGTTAACCATCACATGACATCACTTCTGCAGACAAAATTCGTGTGCAGTCTTTTGCAGTTTTCAACAGACATGACAGCCCTGGACAAAAGACGGCCGATCGTTCGGCCGATGATCAGTACGTGTGTACGGGGCTTAAGTCTACTCAGTTTCGATGCGGGTTGGGAACCAGAAGTAGCGCGGCTTGGAACGCACACTGGCTCAAATGGACATAGGGGCAGCCGCACAGGCTCAGTGGGCTGCTGGATAGACTTGGTGCCCGTCTTAGGGCACTTTTACATGCGAGTGTAAAATTTTTTAAAGGGTTTTTTTTTATAAAACTGAATGGGATATTGCGCAATGATGGCTATTTTTTGATTACATGAGAGGGGAGCAGGTTGGAGCAAACAAGGAGTCAGTGGAACGCCGTTGCATAGAGCTGGGACCGTTTTACATACCTGGAACCTTGTCAGTGGAATTCTGTTGCATATACCTGGGAGATGTTTATATTGATCAGGCCCACACTGCACTACCGTGGAGAGTATGAGTTTTGGAAGGTGGCGGATATAGGCATGATAAACTTGGGTGCAATCACCATATGAGCAACTATACACAAGGTTTTTTGGCACGGAATGGAATAATGGACACATTAAAAAAAAATATAAAAAATATTTTTGGTACACAATGTCAGTGGTGTTGGATTATTTAAATTTTATGTTGATTGGGGTCATTAATAATTCACGTAGAGGGTACAGGTTCCCCTATCCACTTCCACTGTTCACAGCCTGTTAAACTCTATGAGACTTCTTGTGTTCTGGGCATTTATCCCTGGGCGCTTACTGCCCTAAACATTTATACTGCTAATTGCACCATCCAGCCGCAACAACTGTCAAGCTTTGACAGGCTTCCTTCAGTGGGGCTGGATGGTGCTCTGCCCACAGCTCCATATACCAGGGCTCAGTGCCCAGTGTGCTTCGAGCCTTAGAGGGCACTTCAAGTGTAAATGAGCCCCTGCTTCTGGTAGACTTACAAGAGAGCAGAGGTTTGCTGGATGCTCTTTTTACCACCTGACCATAATACATAGAGAGCCGAGACTCCTAGTCAAACACATCAGTATGGCTGCACCTAATTAACCTAATTACAGCCCCTGTGGACTCCCAATCTGTGCAATATGCCAGTCTACAGCACAAAGATTAAGAACATTGCCTGGATTTCAAGCAATCCTTGTTGCCAGGGACACTTCACTGCTGTGACATGGACACTCCAATTACAACACAAAGATCAGAACATTAATACAATGACTGTTGACTTCGGTATTAAATACGAACATAAAAAGGTCCACAGAAAATGAGAAGTTGAAAGATGGTCATACACTAACAGGCTGAGATTTACTAAAGCTGGAAAATGCAAAATCTGGTGCAGCTCTGCAAAGAAACCAATCAGCTTCAAGGTTTGATTGTCAAACCTTAATTGAACAAGCTGAAGTTAGAACCTGATTGGCTACCATGCACAGCTGCATTAAATTCTCTGCGCACCAGCTTTAGTAAATCTCCTCCTCCTCCCATACAGTTGTAAGACAAAACTATGTGCAAATCATCACATCTGGAGGCTCGCATTCAAATTGCAGGCAATTCGCACTGCCATGTGAATCGCTGGTGGTGTCATTCCAAAGTTAATGACACTCCCAGATCAGTTTGCATATCGCAGTGTGAACTGACAGTTCGGACATAATTCGGATCTCATAGGTGTGAACCACCATGCGATCCGATTCTGCTGAGGACCCAAAAAAGTCCTGTGTGTGTTCCGTCCGAACCCAATGCAAATTCAGCCATACAATCTGTATGGCTGAACTCGCATCGCACAGACATCACATGTGATTTTCCAAGCAGTGCGCTCCGAATCACATGCGTTGTCTGTCAATGCTATAGTGTGAACCGAGACTTAATGTTCCTTTTATGTCTGCTAATATTGGATGTATCCGCTTTTGAGCGAATAGGGGATCCTTCAAAAGATCTGATCACTTATAGACTACCCCCCAAACACACACACACAAAAGGAGAGATTTCCTAGGACACATCCACCAAACCTGCAGCTCAGTTACAGCTAGTAACGTGAGAAGTGTGGAGAGATCCAGAGTAACAGTGCATGTCCCCGCCATGTGTGTACAGAGATCCAGAGTAACAGTGCATGTCCCTGCCATGTGTGTACAGAGATCCAGAGAAACAGTGCATGTCCCCGCCATGTGTGTGCAGAGATCCAGAGTAACAGTGCATGTCCCCACCATGTGTGTGGAGAGATCCAGAGTAACAGTGCATGTCCCCGCCATGTGTGTACAGAGATCCAGAGTAATAGTGCATGTCCCCGCCATGTGTGTACAGAGATCCAGAGTAACAGTGCATGTCCCCGCTATGTGTGTACAGAGATCCAGAGTAACAGTGCATGTCCCCGCCATGTGTGTACAGAGATCCAGAGTAACAGTGCATGTCCCCGCCATGTGTGTACAGAGATCCAGAGTAACAGTGCATGTTCCCGCCATGTGTGTACAGAGATCCAGAGTAACAGTGCATGTTCCCGCCATGTGTGTGCAGAGATCCAGAGTAACAGTGCATGTTCCCGCCATGTGTGTACAGAGATCCAGAGTAACAGTGCATGTCCCCGCCATGTGTGTACAGAGATCCAGAGTAACAGAGGACAGTGTACACATCATGTCCTATTCTACACAAATCCAGAGTAACAGTGCATGTCCCCGCTATGTGTGTACAGAGACCCAGGGTAACAGTGCATGTCCCCGCTATGTGTGTAGAGATCCAGAGTAACAGTGCATGTCCCCGCCATGTGTGTACAGAGATCCAGAGTAACAGAGGACAATGTACACATCATGTCCTATTCTACACAAATCCAGAGTAACAGTGCATGACCCACTATGTGTACACAGATCCACAGTGCATAAAAAGGACAGTGCATATCCCACTATGTGTACACAGAGATACAAAGTGACAGAGTGTAGGGGTGTCCTCCTATATGTGTACACAGAGATACATAGTGACAGTGGAAGTGTTCCTATGTGCTGGATACAGAGTAGAGTACTGTGTGTACACAGAGATATAAAGTGACAGGGTGTAGGGATATGCTGGATACACAGAGATACAAAGTGACAGAGTGACAGAGATATAAAGTGACAGAGTGTAGGGATATGCTGGATACACTGAGATACAAAGTGACAGAGTCCACCTCCTGCACACACAGATACACAGAGGGTCGAATATACATAAATAATAATAATATGAAAGTTTGGGTGTAAAGTTGCTCCCTTCCCCCTCCGCTCCCCCCTCCTCCACCTCCTCCCCGGTCGGCTCTCCCCCTCTCACCAGCCTTGCAGGGGTCCTTGTATTCGATGTGTTCCTCCGGCTCGTCCAGCTCCGGGTACAGGTCGGGGTAATCGTCCTCCCCCAGCGGAATAACCCCGGGCAGGAGGAACAGCAGCCATAGGAGGAGCGGAGGAGCTCTGCCTGTCCAGGGCATCCCGGCGGCGGCGGTGGAGCAGTGCTGGTGTGGGCTCCTCTGCTCTCCTCTTTTTGGGATGTGATGTCTCCGAGAGGCGGGCTCGCTGCAGATCAGCCCCCTCTACAGCCCGGCCGGGGGATATCATTGTGTCCTGGTGGAGGGGAGGGGGAGGAGAGAGCACCTCTCACCTCGGAGATTTGGGGGGCTGCAGAACATTGCACAGCCGTCCCTACGCCATGGACACCCAAGTGTATGCAGAGCATCACTCCTCTTCCTCTGTATGCAGGGCATCACTCCTCTTCCCATGTATGCAGAGCATCACTCCTCTTCCCATGTATGCAGAGCATCACTCCTCTTCCCCTGTATGCAGGGCATCACTCCTCTTCCCATGTATGCAGAGCATCACTCCTCTTCCCATGTATGCAGAGCATCACTCCTCTTCCCCTGTATGCGGAGCATCACTCCTCTTCCCCTGTATGCAGAGCATCACTCCTCTTCCCCTGTATGCAGGGCATCACTCCTCTTCCCCTGTATGCAGAGCATCACTCCTCTTCCCCTGTATGCAGTGCATCACTCCTCTTCCCCTGTATGCAGTGCATCACTCCTCTTCCATGTATGCAGAACATCACTCCTCTTCCCCTGTATGCAGTGCATCACTTCTCTTCCCCTGTATGCAGAGCATCACTCCTCACCATGATTGTACTCATGAGTAAGCAGAGCATCACTTCTGTTCCTCACTCTACCCATGTGTAGGTACCAAGCATCACTCCTAACCCTGACTACTTATGTTATGCAGAGCATCACTCCTCACCCTGACTCTACTCATATTATACAGAGCATCACTCCTCACCCTGACTCTACTCAGGTGTATACAGAACATCACTCTTCCCCCCTGACTTCCCAGGTGTTGGTACAGAGTATCACTCCTCTGCAGAAATATATTCACTAGTGTGCAGAAAATCAATCCTCTACCTGACCCTATGTAGGTGTACACAGTCATTCCTTTCTCTTACTCTACTCAGAAGTATACAGAGCATCCCTTCTCTCACTGACTTTACTTGGGTGCATTCAGAGCATCACTTCCCACCCTGGCTTTCCCTGGGTGCATGCAGAGCATCACTTCCTTCCCTGGCCTTTCCTGGGTGCATTCAGAGCATCACTTCCCACCCTAGATTTATCTGGGTGTATGCAGAGCATCACTTCCCACCCTAGCTTTATCTGGGTGCATGCAGAGCATCACTTCCTTCCCTGACCTTTCCTGGGTGCATTCAGAGCATCACTTCCTTCTCTGACTTTACCTGGGTGCATTCAGAGCATCACTTCCCACCCTAGCTTTATCTGGGTGCATGCAAAGCATCCCTTCCCTCCTTGGCTTTACCAGGGTGCATGCAGAGCGTCACTTTTGTCACTGACTGTACCTGGGTGCATGCAGAGCATTACTTTCCTCCCTGGCTTTATCTTGGTGCATGCAGAGCATTACTTCAGTCCCTGACTTTACCTGAGTGCATGCAGAGCATCACTTCCATCCCTGACCTTACCTGGGTGCATGCAGAACATCGCTTCCTTCCCTGACCTTACCTGGGTGCATGCAGAGCATCACTTCTGTCCCTGACCTTACCTGGGTGCATGCAGAGCATCACTTCCCTCTCTTACTTTTATGTAGGTGCATGCAGAGTATCTCTTCCTTCCTGGATTTACTTTACTTTTACACTGAGGTGCTCTGAGGGAGGAAGGAAAGCTGGGGGGGGGGGGCTTTAAGGGAGAGAGGAAGGAAAGCTGGGGGGCTATGAGGGAGATAGGAAAGCTGGGGGGGCTCTGAGGGAGAGAGGGAGGAAAGCTGGGGGGGGCTCTGAGGGAGGGAGGAGGGAAAGCTTGGGGGTTCTGAGGGAGGGAAGAAAGCTGGGGGGCTCTGAGGGAGGGAGGAAGGAAAGCTGGGGGGGTCCTGAGGGAGGGAAGAAAGCTGGGGGGATCTGAGGGAGGGAGGGAGGAAGGAAAGCTGGGGGGTCCTGAGGGAGGGAAGAAAGCTGGGGGATCTGAGGGAGGGAGGAAGGAAAGCTGGGGGGTTCTGAGGGAGGAAAGTAAGCTGGGGGGCTCTGAGGGAGGGAGGAAGGAAAGCTGGGGGGTCCTGAGGGAGGGAAGAAAGCTGGGGGGATCTGAGGGAGGGAGGAAGGAAAGCTGGGGGGTTCTGAGGGAGGAAGGAAAGCTGGGGGGATCTGAGGGAGGGAGGAAGGAAAGCTGGGGGGTTCTGAGGGAGGAAGGAAAGCTGGGGAGTTCTGAGGGAGGGAGGAAGGAAAGATGGGGGGTTCTGAGGGAGGGAAGAAGGCTAAGGGACTCTGAGGGAGGGAGGAAAGCTGGTGGGCTCTGAGGGAGGAATTAAATCTGGGGGGGGGGGCTTTAAGGGAGAGAGGAAGGAAAGCTGGGGGGTTCTGAGGGAGGGAGGCTGAGGAGGGGGGTCAGGAGGCTGAGGGGCTCTGGTGGAGGAAAGTGGGGGACTCTAAAGGGAGGGAAGAAAGAAGGCTGGGGGCTCTGAGGGAGGGAGAAAAGCTGGGACTCTGAGGTGGGGGGGGGGAAAGAAAAGCTGTGGGGCTCTGAGGGAGGGAGAAAGAAAAGCTGGGGGCCTCTGAGGGAGGGAGGAAGAAAAGCTGGGTGCGTCTGAGGGAGGGAGGAAGAAAAGCTGGGTGCCTCTGAGGGAGAGAGGAAGGAAAGCTGGGGCCTCTGAGGGAGAGAGGAAGGAAAGCTGGTGCCTCTGAGAGAGAGAGGAGGAAAAGCTGGGGGGCCACTGAGGGAGAGAGGAAGGAAAGCTGGGGCCTCTGAGAGAGAGAGGAAGAAAAGCTGGGGGGCCACTGAGGGAGGGAGGAAGAAAAACTGGGGGCCTCTGAGGCAGGGAGAGGCAGGGAGGAAGGAAAGCTGGTTGCCTCTGAGGAGGGGGGTCAGGAGGCTGAGGGACTCTGGTGGAGGAAAGTGGGGGACTCTGAGGGAGGAAGAGAAGAAGGCTAGGGGCGGGAGAAAGAAGAAAATCTGGGGGTTTAGAGGGAGGAAAGAAGGCTGGGGGGCTCTGAGGGAGGGAGGAAGGCTGGGAAACTCTAAGGGGGAGGAAGACTGGGGAATTCTGAGGGGGGAGGAAGGAAGACTAAGGGGTCCCAAGTAAGGAAGGCTGAGGAGCTCTGAGGGAGGAAGCTAAGCTGGGGGGCTCTGAGGGGGAGGAAGAAAAGATGAGGGCCTCTAAAGGAGAGAGGAAGAAAAGCTGGGGCCTCTGAGGGAGGGAGGAAAAAAGCTGGGGGCCTCTGAGGGAGGGAGGGAGGGAGGGAGAGAGGCTGAGGAGGGGGGTCAGGAGGCTGAGGGACTCTGGTGGAGGAAAGTGGGGGACTCTGAGGGAGGAAGGGAAGAAGGCTAGGGGCTCTGGAGGAGGGAGAAGGAAGCTAAGCTGGGGGGCTCTGAGGGGGGAGGAAGGCTGGGGGCTCTGAGAGAGGAAGGCTAAGGGTCCCCAAGGAAGAAAGACTGAAGGGCTCAGAGGGAGGGAGGCTGGGTGGACTCGGAAGGGGGGAGGAAGGAAGACTAAGGGGCCCTGAGAAAGGAAGACAGGGGTTCTGAGGGAGGACAAGGGCCATTGGGGGTGGCTGAGGGAGGGGGTTGTTAGGTGGGTGGAAGGCTGAGTACCTCTTGAAGGGTTTTTACCAGAAAAGGCAATCTTTGGGGCTGAGTTTCTCCCCCACCCTTCATGAACTTACAGTTTAGACCTCCTTCCAGCACCAGCTCAGGAATGAAGGCAGCGTCTCTGCTCATGTCATATGCCACCTAAAGGGACAGACAGGAAGAAGGGCAGTTCTCCCTGCTTCCCAGTGGGCATTATTCAGAGAGTCTGCTCTTAGTGGGCACTCCTCTGCCCACAGTAGGCAGCCATTATAAAGAGGATAAACCATTATCCAGCAGCTAACCTTGATTCTTGCTTTGCCTGATGGGAGTGCCGCTTGATCCTGTCCCAGTCAGCAGGCAGATAGAGAACTGAGCCCGTGCCCCCGAGATCCAGTGTCCAAACCAAGGAGCCCGCATCCCTGGGAAAAAAGCTGGAAAGTGACCAGGTGTATGTATCATAGGGTTACAACACTCCCTGTCCTGTCCCTGAGTAGTGCTCTATTGTTGTCACCTTGTCACACGAGCTTCCAATAGAAACTACAAGTGGTCATTTAAATATACATTATGCAGTCATAGTCCTCTGTGACCACCATCAGGAAGTCTGATCTGAGAATTGATATTCAGCCATCACTGAAGTGGCTGCAAGAAATCACCTCCTTTTTTTTATTTTGTTGACACCTTACCCTACCCGCAACCCACTGTACATGCTGTCATATTCCAAGAGACTATTCACATGTTACATGGTGAAACAGCATTGGTCAACAGGCTATGGGCTTGTGTCAAAGGCATCAGTTTGAAATTCTTCTGAGATCCTTTAGAATTCAATGACAAATGCATTTGACCTGCAGTTTATTCTTTCTGACCTGCTTCAAGTGGGTTTTGCATTCTCTTGAACATGTAGAGCAGGGGTGTCAAACTCAATTTTATCGCGGGTTGCATCAGCAATATGGTCGCCCTCAGAGGGCCGGTTCTATCTGTAGCCCACCACTATCAAAAGTCAAGAGCCCCTACCCTCCCTTACATCACAGTGAATCCCCTTTACCATGTGCTGCTGCTGGAAAGAAGCTGGAGGCAGAGATGGGAAGCAGCAACCGCTGGGTCTGGAGGAGGGCTGGAGTCAGCTGCCGGAGACTGCTGAATGCTGAGACCAATGGAGGCAGAGGGGGGGAGGGGGGGTGCTGCGGCTGCACAGAGAGATGCAGGATCTGTAGGAGGAGTTGTGCCCTCCTCTCTGCTGCCAACTACTGAGTTGGGGGGGGGGTCCTCTCTGCAGTTGCAGGGGGAAGCACAGGATCTGGCAAAGGAATTCTGTCCATCTGCTGAGACAAGGTGGGGGCAGAAATGAGGGAGATGCAGCAGCTGCAGGAGAGGTGCAAGGGCCACATGAAATGGCCTGGAGGGCTGGATTCGGCCCACGGCCCTGTGTTTGACACCTGTGATGTTGAGTGATGCAAAATCCACCTGAAGTGAATTAAAGGCTGTCGACAAAGGCTCTTAGGCCCTGATCACACCTAGGCATAGCAGAAACACACAAAAACACGCTAAAATGTGGAACACGATTGTGGTGACATTATTTCTTAACCACTTAAGCCCTGGAGGATTTGGCTGCTGAAAGACCAGGGGGTATTTTGCAATTCGGCACTGCATAACTTTAACGGACAATTGCGCGGTCGTGCGACGCTGTACCTAAACGAATTGGACGTCATTTTTTTCCCACAAACAGAGCTTTCTTTTTAATTAGTCCCTAATTTGGGACTTTTTAGGCACAAGATTTTTCAGAAAATATTTTTAAATGTTCAAGAAATTGGTTTAATTAAATACACAATGTCAAAAAGATTAAAAACAGCAAGCAGCAATCAATAGCAAGTAGTACAACCGTATCTGTTCCAGAACCTGAAACCCAACATGTTTCAAAAAAACTTTTTCTTCTTCAGGGGTGGTTCTTTGACAATGCTAGGGTTGAACTTGTGTTGAATCTATGATGCTTGCAATGCACGTTAAAATCAAATCGGTTAACCGTGATTGGGACTGGCAGCATCTTTCTCCTTTTAGGAATCAGAAACACATCCCATCCTATGTTAGATGAAATGACGGATATAGCCAGGTGGATGTCCTTATAGTGTGGGCAACTGAAGTCCAAGTAGGTGGACGCCAAAGCTGTATTCAAATTGCAGAAATGCTTTTAGCAAGGAACATCATATATTCAACAGTATCACGGCCTCCACCCTATTCAACAGTCTATTATACGCAAAACGCAATCTGCTGTGGGGAAAAAAAACCTCTGACCCTTTCCAAAAATGCATAGATGTGAACTTGTAACATAGGAAACCATGTTAAATAGACTGTAATGTGTTTTTGCAAAAAGCAATAAAAAACGCATAGGTCGGCAGACGGTTGTGCCACGGGGGCCAACTGGCTACTCTGCCGTCCCCCCTTCTTCCGGTGATCGACAGCCCTGATTTCTCGCCGGGGATTGACTGCCCTGGATTTCGGTCTCTGAAGGACGCCGGACTCAGCCAAGCTCGCCACTTTGTGCGGAATAAGGAGTGGATCTCTAGATCCCTCCTTCACTCCGATGTTACCTTCTCTGTGCTGTCCTTCTGAAGCAGGTCCAACTTTTCCATTTTTTGCAGTCTCTGCCTTCGGCACATCTGTTCACCAGACGTCTCACCTACTTTGAGGAGCTCTGCTCAGACCCATCTCCTCTGCGGGACACTATCTCCATGGTTTACAGAGCTCTGGTAACGCCTGAGGCACCATTCCGTCCTCCGTACATTGCGCGTTGGGAGAGGGATCTCGGCCTGACCTTCACAGATCACCATGTCGAACGCCTACTGTTCTTCACATACAAAACTTCAATATGCTCTCGTTACCAGGAGGTGGGATACAAATGCTTAACCCGGTGGCATTACACCCTGTCACGGCTTCGTCGGATGTTCCCGACCTGTACTGACGTGTGCTGGAGATGCGGTGAGGAGGTGGGGACGTACCTTCACGTCTTCTGGTCCTGCAAACGGCTGCAGCCCTTCTGGACTTCGGTGCTTCGCATCGCTCAAAAATTCACAGATCATCCCCTTGTGATGGATCCGGCCCTCCTCCTTCCTTACCATCACGAGTTTCCGAGGGCGTCGTATCGGAAATCAATCCTACCGCTTCTGTTCACAGCGGCGAAAAGCTGCATCCCCCCTCTTTGGAAACAGACTTGGCCCCCCACTGTGGCCATGTGGCTCCATAAAGTGAAATGCATCAATGAAATGGAAGACCTGGTGGCGACGGAACACGGAGATAGAGAAAATTTTTTGAAGCGCTGGTACTACTGGCATGAATTCACATTCACGGCGGAATACCGTGATCTATTGATCTGATGGCGTAGGTGGTGTCGGGCCGGGCGGTCCCCCCCTCCTTCTCCTCCCCTTCCCCGTCCAGTCACCCTTCTGCTCCCCCCTTTTCTGTTCCCCCCCGTTTCTTTCCTCTCTCCCCTCTATTCTACTGATTCTAATCTGCCTTGTCTCTGGATGACGCGGATTGGACTTTCTCTCTTTGTTTCCTCGCTCACTTCTGGATTTACCTTCTAGGCGTGTTTATTTAGTTCTCTGTTCGCTCCTCTTCCTGAAGGGAATACCTATATCGTTCCCCTCAGCGGCCGCTGAGCAGTCGAGTGACTGTCTGGGTGATGCCCCCCACGCACCTGTAGCCGGCCAGGTGATAGATGCCGGTGAGTGCTGGGAATTGCTTACGGACGGTCCTTACACCCAATGTCATATTTTGCATTATGTATCTCTCTGTGGCGGGCTCTCAGGGGTTAACACAGGTATACTAAGTTATTTTATGATATCCATCTTCATGTTCCAGTTCCTTGTCAGCACGATATCTTATTTCATGTTATTCAACTGTTGGATATGTATTTTCTATTTTCTCTCGATGTCATTCAATGTATTCCTCTGTGGAATTTGTCATATGCCTTTTATATTTTCTTCAATAAATGAATTAAAAAAAAAAAAAACGCATAGGTATGACCCAAGCCCTAAAGATATGTATTTCCTGTTAAAGCGTAGCTCTACCCAAAAGGGGAAGTTCAGCTTTAAGCACTACTCCCCCTAAATATGTTACATTTGGCATGTCATTTTTTTTGGGGGGGCGGACAGGCACCTAGTTTTGACAAGTACCTGATCCCACTTCCGCTCGAGCCGCCTTGGTGGCTCGAGCAGAAGTTCTCTTCACCTCCTCCCTCCTTGCAATTTTCTTGGACATGTCACAGGTCCCAGAAGATTGTCCGACCGATGGGGAGGCATGTGCAGATGGCACCCAGCTGTAGAGCCGCAAGCTGTCACAGACGGGTGCCCACACTTTCAATGCAGGCCCTGCGGAGAGGAGAGGAAGATAACTGAGGCTTGGGGCGACTGCATTGCTGGACCGTGGGACAGGTGAGTGTGCACTTTTTGTAGCTTCTGATTTGTAATAAACATAAAAAATCAGTGGAACTATGCTTTAAGTTCATATGTTAGACATTTAGATATTTATTGAAGAGGAGCTCGAGCCACCCATTAAAAAAATAAAAGTCAGCAGCTACAAAAAGTGTAGCTGCTGACATTTATAAAACAGCCACTCACCTGTCCCACGGCTCAGCGGTGCACTTGGTCCAGCTATCTTCATCCTCTGTCCTCCCTCGGCTGTGCCAGCAGCCAGCATCTTCACTATGGGCACCCGGCTGTGACAGCTTGCGCATTATGAATGGTGGATGCAGTCTTCTGGGGCCTGCCAGTGTCCCAGCCAGAAGCCTGCAGGGGGAGGAAGGAAAACTTCCATTGCCGAGAAGCAGGTACCTGTCAAAAAATCAAGTACCTGCTCCCCTCCCCCCCAAAAGTGCCAATTGTGCAAGAGGAGTGAGGGACGAGGCCCTACCCTAAAGCGGAACTTCACCTTTTGGGTGGAGTTCCACTTTAACTCTCATGGAGACCAACGTATCATTCCTAATAATGATTCCATCTCTCAGTAGGCGTGTCAGCTTTCTTCAAGCATCATCCATGTTCAGCATCTGGGATTCTGGCTCAAGGATAACATAGACTTGTAAATGTCAGTGCATGCATAGTACTCGTGGAGCCCAATTCAAGGCTCATCTCCCTGGCAAACCTTGCCCCCCTTGTCCTCCCTGAAGGCCCCAGTGTGTAATGTTTGCTTTTTTTTATACTTTTCTTTTCCAGATGTCTCAAGACTGGTTACGTGACAAGAAGGGTCCTCTTACTCGTTGGATTGTCTCCTGGCACTGGCTAATCTTCCATGATGCAGAGAGTGGCGATGATGTGATCACAACAGTACCATTCTCTGCAACATTGTATTTGAGATCTCTTTGATGCTCCCTCAGGGACCAGTCATGGCACCTTGCACTCACATGACGCCCTCAGTCTCCTGGGTTGAATGAAGCTGGGCATTGTGCATCCAGAAAGACTGAGGACATCATGAAGAAGCAAGCTTTTAGAAGACTACTACAGTTTACTACTAAGTTACAGAAGACAGGGCCAGTGAGAAGGAAAGTTTTGCAGCCAGTCCTGTTTTTTAATGCCACCTGCTCTGCCAATATCCATTGTATTAAAAATAAACTGCCGCAAGAACGATCTTTAGAATTCAACACAGATTCCTGATCTCCATTGCATTCTGTGGGTCCTCCTGCTGGCCCCTTAGCCACTACAGGGGGCAGTAGTGACATAGGGCTCATGGAACAAACCAGTGAGTGCAGCAGGTGATCAGGAAGTTTTTTCAGGCAGTGTCCTCCCTTCTATACAATGGAAATCGGTGAGGAAAAAGTGAGTAATAACATCTTTGCATGTCAGGAATCTATTCATTCAGATTAATAAAGCTACAGATAAATCCACATTATAGTCCAACTCAAGCCAACACTTTTTTTTGTTGTTGTGGGAGAGTTAAAGAGGTTGTAAACTCGTTTTTTTTTTTTCCACCCTGCAAGAGAAAGACATAATGAGCTAGTATGCATCGCATACAAGCTCATTATGCAATACTTACCTTAGAACGAGCCCCCGCCGTGCCGCTCACTCACCTCTATGAGGGGCGACATGTCCAGTCGCCCATCTTCCGGGATCGCGGCATCCGGCCATCTGATTGGCCGGAGCCGCGGTGACATCGCTCCCGGCGCACGCGCGCGAGAGCCGACAGTCACGGCACGGGACTCTGAAGGAACGGCACGAGCGGCCGTTCCTTCAGAGCGCATGCACTGGCTGCATGTAAGGTAAATATCTCCTAAACGGTACATGTTTAGGAGATATTTACAGTACCTATAGCTAAGCCTTATCATAGGCTTACCTATAGGTACAAGTTGTAGAGGAGGGTTTACTTCCTCTTTAAACTCTGTTTGAAATCTGTCCGGATGGGCAGGGACAAGGTCATTTTTAATCAGTGTGTTGCAGCCTCTGCTTATAGATGTAGCACTCTCCTAGGTAGGTGCTAGAGAGTGAGTAAAGTTTTGGCTCTGTCTGCCTATCAGAGGAGCAGCAGGCAAATTCTATATTACTTTCTGCTTAACAGAGAGCAGGATCTGTGAGTTAGGTCCGCTCAATGTGCTCAGTGTGTGATTCATCTGGTCTAGGGGAGTGTCCCCACTGATCCAATAGGGAGGCATATTGGACAGTGGAGAAAACCTGACCAATGGACACACAGGCTTTGATACAGCCCCAGTGATTGGCACAGACTGCTGTCTCGGTGCATTGTGGGGTGGGGTATAAAAGCCAGCAGCACATGCGCTCGGGGTCTTTGGCTGGTGAGCAGAGTCCTGGAAGGAGGGTGGCGGCTGCCTCCTCTTCTGCAGTAGTTGGTGTGTGGTCACAGGCAGTCGGCCTGGTGAGCCATAAGGAAGGAGTTGAGCCCAGAGGTCCAGGAGAGCTGACTAGAGGGGTTGAGACACTGGAGAACCTTGAAAAACAGTATCATGAGTACAGGGGATCGTGTCTAAGGGCCTGACCAGGAAGGAGGCCACCCCGGAGTGGAGTAGTCAGAGGACGGGTGTCAGCTGGTGGATAGAAAGAGGGTACTAGGCGAGTACCCTGAGGATAAGTGCTAAGCAAGCTGTCTATTCAGGAACTTTACCTCAGATTCATCTAGTGGCAAGGTGAAACTGTGGCCTAGCCGCATCCTCAGATAGATGTCCTCAGCATTGTAAAATGGTTCAGGTTCTGGAGTATCCCACTCTATCCCTTATTCCATCCCTATTTAAAATAAAACAACAAAAACAACAACCCCTAGGCTGTGCATTGACTGAGCCAGAAAGTAAAGTGTTATGTTGTGCCTGCAGTTGCTAACGGTAACCCAGAGGGACCTGAAAAGGTGAGAAATTCAACAGCCCTCAAGGGGGCAGTGCTATATAGATATATGTTGAAAAACTTTCTTGATCAGTGGTTACAGCTGCTGATCAGTTTATTCCGACAGTGGTGGGTGCAGCTGTCAGGAGAAAGTGTCCTGATGGGGGGAATTCCTCTATCCGCTTTGTTTTTGTGGATGGAGGAATTTGTTAGCGAGAGAACAAAAAGGAACCTGACGGTGTATGGCCAGCTTTAGAACCACAGGTTTTATTGCTGCTTGCGTCCAGACTTATGAGATTTCCTCTCATGTCCTATCCCAGTGAAATGGTGAAAAAGGGACAGGAAGTAATGAGAAATCTCCAAAAAATTGGGAGAGAGACAGCAACCCCCCCCCCCCCCCCTCCTCTTTTTTTTTTTTTTTGTTTTTTTGGCAGGGAATTTGGACATTTGAGAAAGCTTTATTGACTTCTACTTTCTTCCTATTATGTTTACCTCCAATCCCAGCACTTCTCTTCCTTGATAATACAGGGATCGAAAGGTGAAACTTCCACAATGCTGTCATAGACAGCAATAAATCCTAACAAATAAAGGGTTTCTAAATGTAATGTTACAGGAGACTATTAAATATACCACACCTATAACAATAGTATTAATTAGGTGGTGGCCCCTAAAGGGAATCTGTCGCCAACAAAAGAGTGCTTAGGGTATGCGACCAATCACTCATGTAACTGGCATTGTTCTGCTGTCAGTGCCCTGAATATTGTTGTAATAATAAAGTCACCCTGGGTGCAGCCTTGTGGAAATATTCTCTGCACTGTCCAGACCCGGAGCAGTGTGCCAAGATTCTGACTCCATACAGACTTCTTAAATAAAGAGATGTTCGAGTTTTTTTTAATGGAATCAGCCAGCAATGCACGTCATTATGCACGTCAAGGCGCATTGGCAAGGACATTGCAGTCTGAATGGGCCCCTATTGGTTTATAGGATCAGAGCTTTCCTTTATTTCTGATTGAAACTTGCTCAGCTGTGACATCCTGAAGAGAGATGGCCACACACAGGTCCTACGTATTGGTTGGTCATGTCTAGTCTCTAAAGCCATAGCCACCACATAAGCTGTACTTCCTCCCACAGAAAGGGCTTTTTGACATGCAGACAATACATTTGTTTTATGTGTCCAAATATAGATGTTAATTATTTGTATTTGACAAATAATAGAATTGTGATCTACAATACTTACTGTATCTTACAGTAGTTCTTGTATCTTTTGAAGTGTATTGAAAATATGAGGGCTATACCAAAAGTAACTCAAAAGTGGGCATACTTATATTATTAACTTAAAGCGTTTGTTACCCCAACATTTAATATTCTTGATAGGTGCCTGTTGTATCATGTACTTGTATGAGAAAGTACCCTTTTATCTTTGAATTGCTTTCTTTGTGTTAAATCTTTGGTGTCCCTGCCAGTCCCTCTGCTTTCCTATTAAAAATTCCCCACACTAAGCAGCAGAGCTTAGCGTGGTCAGTTCTCTAGCTATGCTGTAACTTAGCCTGCTCTCCTCCAATGATCACACATGTTCAGACACTCCCCACCTACACAGCCATTCACTGGGAAGCTCAGTGTTTAGCTGTTTCTCCTTCCCCAAGCTCTTATGCAGCTGAGAACAGAGGTAATCAGTGATCAGTTGAAAAAAAAGGAAAAAAAGTATTTATAATTATTTGTTATATCAATACAAACATGTGTTGCCTTTCAATTCTTTTTTAACCACTTGCTGACCAGTCGCAGTAGTTTTACTGCGGCAGTTTGGCTCTGCTACGTGAAACGACATACCTGTACGTTGCTCCATGTAATAGACAGTGGGGACCCGCTGATTGGCCAGAAGGGGAGCCAATCAACAGGTCTGGTGGACGCAATGTCTGCCAGCCACCCGCGATTGCTCCCCATGGAGACTGAATGGTGGTCTGCCTATGTTAACAAGGCAGACCGCCGTTCTGTCACGGATGAACACAGGGATCCTGTGTTCCTACTATTTAGAAACACAGGTCTCTGTGTTCATCTAGTGAGTCCATTCCACACACAGTTAGAAAGCATCCCCTAGGGACACACTTAACTCTTTGATCGCACGCCCCCACTGGCTATTGCACTAAATGACGTACAGTCGCAGCATATGTACTGCAGGTGGTTGGCAAGTGATTACATGATTTAGTACTTGGTGGCAAAACCCTTGTTGGTAATCACAGAGGTCAGACGTTTCTTGTAGTTGGCCCCCAGGTTTTCCCACATCTCAGGAGGGATTTTGTCCCACTCCTTATGCAGATCCTCTCCAGGTCATTAAGGTTTCGAGGTTGACGTTTGGTAACTTGAACCTTTAGCTTCCTTCACATATTTTCTATGGGATTAAGGTCTTGAGACTGGCTAGGCCACTCCAGGACCTTAATGTGCTTCTTCTTGAGCCACTCCTTTTTTGCCTTGGCTGTGTGTTTTGAGTTATTGTCATGCTGGAATACCCATTCACGACCCATTTTCAATGACCTGGCTGAGGGAAGGAGGTTCTCACCCAAGATTTGATGGTGCATGGCCCCATTCATCATCCCTTTAATGCAGTGAAGTTCTCCTGACCCCTTAGCAGAAAAACACCCCCAAAGCATAATGTTTCCACATCCACATTTGACGGTGGGGATGGTGTTCTTGGGGTCATAGGCAGGATTCCTCCTCCTCTAAACACAGCGAGTTGGGTTGATGCCAAAGAGCTCTATTTTGGTCTCATCTGACCACAACACTTTCACCTAGTTCTCCTTTGTATCATTCAGATGTTCATTAGCAAAATTCGGACGAGCCTGCACATGTGCATTCTTGAGCAGGGGGACCTTACGGGCGCTGCAGGATTTCAGTCCTTCTTGGCGTAGTGTGTTACCAATTATTTTCTTGGTGATTATGGTCTCAGCTGCCTTGAGATCATTGAAAAAATTCTCCCGTGTAGTTCTGGACTGATTCCTTACCATTTTCATGATCATTGAAACTCCACGAGGTGAGGTCTTGCATTTAGCCCCAGACCGAGGGAGTTGAATGGTTATTTTGTGTTTCGTCTATTTTGCGAATAATCACACCATCTGTTGTCTCCTTCTCCCTAAGCTGCTTGGCGATGGTCTTGTAGCCCATTCCAGCTTTGTGTAGGTTTACAATCTTGTCCCTGACATGCTTGGACAGCTCTTTGGTCTTGGCCATGGTGGAGAGATTGGAATTTGATTGATTGATTCTGGGGACAGGTATCTTTTATACAGGTAACAAGCTGAGATTAGGAGCACTTTCTTTAAGAGAGTGCTCCTAATCTCAGCTCGTTACCTGTATAGAAGTCCCCTGGGAGCCAGAAATCTTGCTGATTGATAGAGGATCAAATACCTATTTCAATCATTAAAATGCAAATCAATTTATAACTTTTTTGAAATGCGTTTTTCTGCATATCTGTGTTGTTATTCTGTCTCTCACTGTTTAAATAAACCTATTATATAGACTGATCATTTCTTCGTCATTGGGCAAACATACAAAATCAGCAGCGGATCAAATACTTTTTCCTTCACTGTATCTATCTGTGTACATTGCTCTTGTCAATATGTCATCTCTGTAAACCTTCTGTAGCTTTCTGTGGATGTCAGAAAGCCTGCATCCCTGTTTCGCCAAGAACTCAGTGATAGCACCTTGCTTCTGCTTGGAATCCATTATTTACCTGCAATGAAAAAGAAAAATAATTACTTTAGAGAAAGAGTCATTTTACCGAAATGTGTAATTTGAACAACCTATGTAAGTAAAAAAAAAAAAGTAATGCCCTCTTTGGCATTACTTTTGGTACAGCCCCCGTACATACATAGCTGTACCAATGCACACAAGTGTATTTTGTTCTGAACAGCTCACCTTTCTTGACTTTATTAGGAAAAGTGAGCAAAGTACTGATTTTAAAAAAAATGGAATTTCAACCAAAATTTTTCTTTTTTTTTTTTTTTGAACAAAGTGAGAAGGGTTTTTTTTTTTTTTGAAAAGTGAGGGGTTTAGAACTTCTTTCAGATTTTTTTTTTTTTGCTGTCTGGTGTCTCCAATAGAGAGATTTCATCCTTTTCCCATTCCCAATATTTATCATTTTTTCCGATTAAAAAAAGTGAAAGTAAACCTCCCTTTAGTGAGGGTAAAAGTCCAACCTTTGTTGTTGCCAGAGCAGGTTTCCCTATAGAAAGATTTCCACTCTACTCCTGCTTCAATGATGACTGTGACAATTTCGATTGCCCATGACCTTCTGTCCTGGTGACAAAGGTCACCTGAGAAAAAGTGACAGTAAATGTCCTTCATATGCAAACAGACTGCTATGAAAAAAAAAAATCAAAGGTTCCAAAGCTTGCTGACTCTATTCACAACTAAAAAATGTTTTATAAGTTATATTTTGATAATCAAAGATATAACAAGCAGGATCAGTACTGCAATAAAACGCAGACCTGTAAATGTAGCTTGAGATCACATTCGCACTTTTGTGAGCCTCGTGCTTGTTAACCTTTTGACACCAGCCTCACATATATACTGTATGTGGCACCAAAGAGTTGGGCTTTAACGCATATACGTGTCCATTGATCTGTACTGAGAGCACGCTCATTCTCGCTCCCAGCACACGGACCAAGGTGTCACTGACAGCTCCCATTCACTGCTGATGTCTGAGAGGCAGGGACGAGCTCCTGATCATGTGATTGCTGTCAAAGCCAATCACAGCGATTTGGAAAGCTCACCTGTTACTCTCAGCCAGGGCCGGTGCTTCCACTAGGCAAACTAGGCAGCCGCCTAGGGCGCATTGCCACCTAGGGGCGCAGCCACGAGTCAGCACTCACTCACCATCATGAATGATCCTTGTGAGCTGAGGGGAGGGGCGGCAGTGGGGGAGGAAGAAAGGACAGAGGAAGTTGCCAGGTGTCTGGAGCAGTGGCAGAACTACCAGGCCCTGGCTTTCCACCATTGTTAGGGGAGCCCCAAGGGGCAGGAAAGGAGCCCACCGGAGTGCTACCTGCATAATGATCCTCTTCGTCTGGAGCTGAGCGGCCTAATCCCTGGGCGGGAAGTGACTCTCTAATCTGAGCTGGTGGGCAGCCGTTCATTTCCCTGGGTCGGTATTGTAGTGGAGGAGAGCTGAACCTGAGCTCGGCTCTGGAGGGCGGCACCTTTACTGGAGCAGAAGCGACGAGGCAAAGGAATGGTCTGAGGATGTTGGTGATGAAGGAGGTGCGGAGCTCTCTGACTGCTGCTTCTCCCTCCACCAGGAGCCGGTTGGAGCTGTGGTGAGCACTGTGGTCCAGGAGAGGAGCGCCCTGGGAGAAGGAATAAGCAGGATCATGGTGAAGGAGGGCAGAGTACGGGCCACTCTCTTGATACTGCCCAGTAAGTGTCCCCAGAACAGGGAATCAGGGTCCCTCGGTGTGACATGGAGTATCCCTGGTGTGAAAGAGAATTGCGGTCACCAGGTATGCCATGGGGAATCGGAGTCACCAGGTGTGACATGGGGGAGAGGGGGTCACAAGTGTAACAGGGGTTCGGGATCACCAGGTGTGCCATGAGGAATTGGGATCCATGGGTGTGCCATGGGGGATTGAGGTCCCCAGGTGTGACATGGAGGAACATCAGGGTTCCCGGATGTGACAGAGGAACATTGGGATCACTGGGTATGACAGCATTACATGGAGGAACCATCAGATCAGGGTCACTGGATATGACATCGAGCAGTTTTTAACCCCTTCCCTTTTTTCTTTTTTTTTTGGGGGGCGCAAGTAGCTAATCTTGCCTAGGGCGTAAAACAGTCTAGCACCGGCCCTGCTCTCAGCATTACTTACCAGTTAAAAGGCCAAAGATAAGGGGTTACATTGTTTGCAATTGTTTGTAGCCCAAACTTTTTTTTCTAATTTTAAATAGAATAGGCAATGGTTAAAATCTCAATGATCACATGATCAGAAAGCTCACCCTTTCTGGCATTATGTGCCAGTTAAAGGGCTGATGATAAGGAGTTCAAATGTATGTATAGAAAATAACTTTATTTTGAGTAGAGTAGAGAAGCATTACAACCCCTGCCAAGTTAATTTTTGCTGCCTGTGTACTGCTGGGGAAATTTCATTTCCTGTTCCAGGGGCACAGCAGTTAGAAGAAATCCCCCAAAGTGAGGGGAATTGCCATCTTAGACGGCTGATCTGGAACAGGTGCCCCTATTGGAAGATTTCCTTTTATCTCTTCTGGGGGCAACTCTAACTTTTTGGCTTTCCCCTCACTTTCTTTTTTGTTGGTGATGATCAGTACAAACAGAAGGGTGCTGTCATTTATTTTCAATGATATGTAATATGCATACACACATGAACCAAACATGCACCTTAATGTGGACTAAAGAAAAGAAGTTTGACACAATATTTGGCTTATGAATGTACATTGAGCACACTGACATGCCATAAGTTTGAATGGGACCTAAAACTGACCAAAGATCCAGTAACCAAATGTTCTCAATTATAACTTTTGAGCGCTCAGCAGTGCCGCAGCTTCAATAATTCAATTATTTCTAACAGACTGCAATCTTAAAAAAAAAAAAAAAAAAAATTCCCGGGGCAGCTATGTAGATTTTTTCTGCTTCTGAACACTTTAAAATGCTTTTGTGCTTTCCATGCTGTACCTAATAGTAAAAGACAGCTGCTCTTCTTATTGGCTGCACAACAATCAAATGGTCTATAGCAGGGGTAATGAATTAAAATGCAAGGAGGTCCGATCACTGAAACGTTCTTCCAGCCGAGATCTGAAGCTCTCTTTAATAAAACCTAAAAGTAGGTCAATCATATCCACGTTTCAAGTAAAAGAAAATGAAACCATCTTACATAAGGTGTCCCCATCAGAGTACCTCTTACATCAGTTGCCCCCATCAGATTACCCTCTTACATCAGTTGCCCCCATCAAAGTACCCCCTTATATAAGATGTCCCCATCAGAGTATTTCTATAGATCAGTTTCTCCTATCAGAGTGCCCCCTTACATCAGATATCCCCATCAGAGTACCCGCATACATAAGGTCCCTCTATCAGTGTGCTCCCAGATATAAGGTAGTATATCTTAGATCAGTTGCCTCCATCAGATTACCAATCAGATATCCACATCAGAGTGCCCCTATATATCAGGTATCCCCATCAAAGTATCCCCTCATATAAGGTGTCCCCACCAGAGTACCCCCTTAGATCAGTTGTCTCCATTAAAATACCCCCTTACATCAGGTGTCCCCATCAGAGCATCCACTTATTTCAGGTGTCCCCACCAGAGTGCTCCCATAAATCAGTTGTCCCAGCTAAAGTAACCCCTTCAATCAGTTGCCCCTGCCACAGTACTCCCTTATATCAAGTGTCCCCATCATAGTCCTCTTAGATCAGGTGTTCACACATTTGAGGCCATTGGTTGCTATGATGCTGGAAGACCTAGCAACCAATGACTGCAGCTTACTGAGGATCTAGTGCAGCAGAATAGCAGGCTGACAGTCCAGACTTAGGTGTCAGTAGGTCCGAATCTGGCCTACGATCCGCCATTTAGGGAATGATGGTTTACAGCAGCCTTTCTCAAACTTTTTAACACAGAGAAACTCATGAAACAACTACAAGTGGTGACTAGAATGGGTATGGGAACTGGCTCATTTCTTGTACAATTTTCCGTTAAATTTACCAAAACCATATAATATAAGGTCAAACCAAATCACTTTCAATTTGTATATAATCATACAGGCCCATGCACTACATAGTTGAAGGTAAATCCAAAGGAAATTGAATAAGAAAATTGTATAATGTATGGTCAGCTTAAAGCGGAGTTCCAGCCATTTACTCACCTGTCCAACGGTCCAGTGATGCGGCCGCCGGAAGCCTCGATCCTCTCCCTCGGCGCCGGCATCACTGCTGTGGGCACCCGGCTGTTACAGTTTGCGGCTTCACAGCCGGGTACCCACTGCGCATGCGCGAGTCGCGCTGCGCGCCGTGATTGGCCGGCAATCTTCTGGGACCTCTGACGTGTCCCAGAAGATTGCAGGGAGGGAGGGGGAGAGGAGAACTTCCGCTCAGGGCGCCGCGGCGCTCCGAGCGGAAGTGGGAGCGGGTACCTGTCAAAACTAGGTACCTGCTCCCCCCCCCAAAAAATGACATGCCAAATGTGGCATGTCAGGGGGTCAGGACTCCCTAAAGCGGAAGTTCCACTTTTGGGTGGAACTCCGCTTTAAGTAACTCCTTATTCTATTAATTGCTTAGATCAATTAAAGTGATGCCACACTTGCTACATACTTGAATATGAAATCCGTGTGCATGGCTGACAATTAGAGTGCTGTGGAGCCTGTTGGGATGATAGGCTTCTCTG
This sequence comes from Pelophylax lessonae, assembly GCF_965119305.1. NCBI lineage: Eukaryota > Metazoa > Chordata > Amphibia > Anura > Ranidae > Pelophylax > Pelophylax lessonae. Next base: position 566,114,753 of record NC_138771.1, on the reverse strand, counting down.
TTCTTTTGGAGACTTATTTTTGTTCATCTGAGGATTTGAAAATATAAGTCAAATAACCCCGCATAAGACAAACTAAAGACTGTAAAAAACAAATAAATGGCCAGAATTTTGAAAAATGCTATGTGCACCAAAGAGGACTTATATATTGCCTACCTGCTAAAAATGGGACATTTTCTATTTTAATGGTTTTTAAAGGTGGGTTTTTGATTATTGTTTGCATAGGGATAAAAGTAATTTTGATACACTATACTACCAAAAGTATTGGGACACCTGCCTTTACATGCACATGAACTTTAATGGCATCCCAGTCTTAGATTGTAGGGTTCAATATTGAGTTGGCCCACCCTTTGCAGCTATAACAGCTTCAACTCTTCTGGGAAGGGTGTCCACAAGGTTTAGGAGTGTGTCTATGGGAATATTTGACCTTTCTTCCAGAAGCGCATTTGTGAGGTCAGGCACTGATGTGGACGAGAAGACCTGGCTAGCAGTCCCTCTAATTCATCCAAAAGATATTCTATCGGGTTGAGGTCAGAACTCTAAGCAGGCCAGTCAAGTTCCTCCACCCCAAACTCGCTCATCCATGTCTTTATGGACCTTGCTTTGTGCACTGGTCCAAATCATTTGGTGGAGGGGGGATTATGGTGCGGGGTTGTTTTTCAGGGATTGCACTTGGTCCCTTAGTTCCAGTGATGGGAACCCTTAAGGCATCAGCATTCCAGGACATTTTGGACATTTTCATGTTCGCAACTTTGTGGGAAGTTTGGGGATGACCCCTTCCTGCTCCGAAATGACTGTGCACCAGTGCACAAAGCAAGATCCATAAAGACATGGATGAGCAAGTTTGGGGTGGAGGGACTTGACTGGCCTGCACAAAGTCCTGATCTCAACCCAATAGAACACCTTTGGGATGAATTAGAGCGGAGACTGCGAGCCAGGCTTTCTCTCCAATATTAGTGCCTGATCTCACAAATGCGCTTCTGGAACAATGGTCAAACATTTCCATAGACACACTCTTAAACCTTGTGGGCAGCCATCCTAGAAGAGATGAAGCTGTTATAGCTGCAGAGGTTCGGCCAACTCAATAATAAACCCTACGGACTAAGAATGGGATGCCATTAAAGTTCATCTGCTTGTAAAGGCAGATGTCCCAATACTTTTGGTAATATAGTGTGTGTTTGTATATACCAGTTGAATGACTGGATTCTTGAGTTGACTATCTCTATTAAAAAAAGAGGGTGGGAGGTATTGTAAACTCTTGAAATACCTATCTACAGCTCACAGTACATTAGCAAAATGGTCATTGGTTATAAAGAATATAAATAATACAACACTATTTACAGTTGTGCTCATGAATTTACATACCCTGGCAGAATTTATGATTTATTGGCCATTTTTCCGAGAACATGAATGATAAACTTTTCTTTCACTCATGGTTAGTGTTTGGCTGAAGCCATTTATTATCAATCAACTGTGTTTACTCTTTTTAAATCATAATGACAACAGAAACTACCCAAATGACCCTGAACAAAAGTTTACATACCCTGGTGATTTTGGCCTGATAACATGCACACAAGTTAACACAAAGAGGTTTGAATGGCTATTAAAAGTAACCATCTTCACCTGTGGTCTGTTTGCTTGTAATTAGTGCGTGTGTGTATAAAAGTTGAATGAGTTTCTGGACTCCTGACAGACTCTTGCATCTTTCATCCAGTGTTGCACTGACGTTTCTGGATTCGGAGTCATGGGGAAAGCAAAGGAATTGTCAAAGGATCTGCGGGAAAAGGTAGTTGTACTGCATAAAACTGGAAAGGGATATGAAAAGATATCCAAGGAATTTAGAATGCCAATCAGCAGTGTTTAAACTCTAATCAAGAAGTGGAAAATGAGGGGTTCTGATGAAACCAAACCTAGGTCAGGTAGACCAACAAACATTTCAGCCACAACTGCCAAGAAAATTGTTGGGGATGCAAAGAAAAACCCACAAATAACTTCAGGTGAAATACAGGACTCTAAAAACATGTGGTGTGGCTGTCTCAAGATGGACAATAAGGAGGCACTTGAAAAAAGATAGGCTGCATGGTCGAGTAGCCAGAAGAAAGCCATTACTACGCAAATGCCACAAAGTATCCCACTTACAATGCGCCAAACAGCACAGAGACAAGCCTCAAACCTTCTGGCACAAAGTCATTTGGAGTGATGAGACCAAAATTGAGCTTTTTGGCCAAAACCATAAACGTTACATTTGGAGAGGAGTCAACAAGGCCTATGATGAAAGGTACACCATTCCTACTGTGAAACACAGGGGTGGATTGCTGATGTTTTGGAGATGTGCGAGCTACAAAGGCACAGGAAATTTGGTCAGAATTGATGGCAAGATGAATGCAGTATGTTATCAAAAAATACTGGAGGAAAATTTGCAATCATCAGCCTGGAAGCTGCACATGGGACGTACTTGGACATTCCAACATGACGATGATCCTAAACACAGGGCCAAGTCGACCTGTCATTGGCTACAACAGAATAAAGTGAAGGTGCTGGAGTGGCCATCTCAGTCTCCTGACCTCAATATCATTGAGCCACTCTGGGGAGATCTCAAACGTGCAGTTCATGCAAGACAGACCAAGAATTTACAGGAACTGGAGGCTTTTTGCCAGGAAGAATGGACAGTTTTACCATCTGAGAAGATAAAGAGCCTCATCCACAAATACCACAAAAGACTTCAAGCTGTCATTGATGTTAAAGGGGGCAATACACGGTATTAAGAACTGGGGTATGTAAACTTTTGATCAGGGTCATTTGGGCAGTTTGTTTCTGTTGTCATTATGATTTAAAAAGAGTAAACACAGTTGATTGATAATAGATGGCTTCAGCCAAACACTAACCATGAGTGAAAGAACATTTTTTGTGTTATCATTCATATTCTCTGAAAAATGGCCAATAAATCCTAAATTTTGCCAGGGTATGTAAACTTATGAGCACAACTGTACATAAGTGATCCAAAAACTATTTTTTTTCCACAATGTGTGCACCTTCCCCAGTGCTAAATCTCCCAGTGCCTTTATCTAACTATGCATATAAAATATAACATTTCATAATAGATCATAACCAATCCAATATACATTTATAACAGTCCCAATATACACTGTGTCTATAGAGTATGATGGCATTGACTAATTAAATCATTCACACCTGGGAATGGACATAGATGAATTAAATATATTTATGCTGGAATATATATGAGATACATTGGAAGGAATATGTTGATGCACAATAAAAGACGCAATGTATATTTGGACTGTAATAAACTTATATTTGACTGGTTATGATTTATTATGAAATGTTATGTTTTATATGCATAATCAGGAAAAGTCATTGGAAGATGTAGCAATGGGAAAGAAAAACATTTTTTTTGATTATTTACGTAAATAGTACAGCACTGTTTTCAATACTTATACAGGTATGCATTGGTGTATGTGGGAAAACAGTTAAGTGCTTGCAGCAATTTGAGATTGCACATATTTCTATAGAGGAGGTAGCACAGGAGTACCTCTAATAATATTTTTTAAAATTGTCACTGGTAAGAATGTTCCTTCCATTGATGGTTAGTTGTAAGAATGCTCCTTCCATTGATGGTTAGTTATAAGAATGCTCCTTCCATTGATGGTTAGTTATAAGAATGCTCCTTCCATTGACGGTTAGTTATAAGAATGCTCCTTCCATTGATGGTTAGTTATAAGAATGCTCCTTCCATTGATGGTTAGTTGTAAGAATGTTCCTTCCATTGATGGTTAGTTGTAAGAATGCTCCTTCCATTGATGGTTAGTTATAAGATGGTTAGTTATAAGAATGCTCCTTCCATTGATGGTTAGTTATAAGAATGCTCCTTCCATTGATGGTTAGTTATAAGAATGCTCCTTCCATTGATGGTTAGTTATAAGAATGCTCCTTCCATTGATGGTAAGTTGTAAGAATGCTCCTTCCATTGATGGTAAGTTGTAAGAATGCTCCTTCCATTGATGGTAAGTTGTAAGAATGCTCCTTCCATTGATGGTTAGTTGTAAGAATGCTCCTTCCATTGATGGTTAGTTGTAAGAATGCTCCTTCCATTGATGGTTAGTTGTAAAAAATGCTCCTTCCATTGATGGTTAGTTGTAAGAATGCTCCTTCCATTGATGGTTAGTTATAAGAATGCTCCTTCCATTGATGGTTAGTTATAAGAATGCTCCTTCCATTGATGGTTAGTTGTAAGAATGCTCCTTCCATTGATGGTTAGTTGTAAGAATGCTCCTTCCATTGATGGTTAGTTGTAAGAATGCTCCTTCCATTGATGGTTAGTTATAAGAATGCTCCTTCCATTGATGGTTAGTTATAAGAATGCTCCTTCCATTGATGGTTAGTTATAAGAATGCTCCTTCCATTGATGGTTAGTTATAAGAATGCTACTTCCATTGATGGTAAGTTGTAAGAATGCTCCTTCCATTGATGGTAAGTTGTAAGAATGCTCCTTCTATTGATGGTAAGTTGTAAGAATGCTCCTTCCATTGATGGTAAGTTGTAAGAATGCTCCTTCCATTGATGGTAAGTTGTAAGAATGCTCCTTCCATTGATGGTAAGTTGTAAGAATGCTCCTTCCATTGATGGTTAGTTGTAAGAATGCTCCTTCCATTGATGGTTAGTTGTAAGAATGCTCCTTCCATTGATGGTTAGTTGTAAGAATGCTCCTTCCATTGATGGTTAGTTGTAAGAATGCTCCCTCCATTGATGGTTAGTCGTAAGAATGCTCTTTCCATCAGCGGTGAGGCAGAAGAAAATATTCCTCCCATCGGTGGCCAGTGGGAATAACCCCCCCCCCCCCCTTACAGAGAGTTTTAAAAAAATCACTGGTGTTGGTTACTTATCTGAGAAGTAGAAATTGCTAATTGTTCAACCAACCCCTAGAAATTTCTAGACGGAACCCTAAGGTTGAGAAAGGCGGGTCTATAAAGAGCATGTTAAAACTGAAAATAAACGATTACAATTAAAATCATAGCAAAAGTATGTATTAATTTAACAATCTTTATTAGATTTACAATGTGGAATAGTTCCTAGCCCTGTTCTTGTTCTTGTCTGTCATGAAGCAGTACACATCAGAGTCTCCTCCCCTACCTGATATAAGGTGTCAGTGCCTGAGGATGGGATTCTTGTGTTCAGTCATCACAGGTGATTTTTAAATTCCGTACATTAGACAATAAAAACCTGGACTAAGTCAGATACATTACATCAACTGTAACATGGAAGAAAGCAATTTGCAAACTGTAGTTAATGATGCTAAAGCATTACATATAGCTAGAGCATACTTATGTTAATCAGCATGCACACTTTCTACCCTCTAACAGTCTAACAGCCTGGATTTGACATCTGATATAGAGCTACCATCATTATTCCATATACAGTTATGACAATGTGCATACTAATTTTTTCTGCCTTGCATAAAGTCATCTTTGCAGTGTGAAATCATCAAAACTTTGCGCACTACTGTATAATTTGTATGATCAAAATCAAAAGTCTTTACAAGTTATTCATGTCTGCAGGTACAGTAATCTTCTCTAGATCTTTGAACTGGAACAATAGGCAGAGGAATTTACTACCTTGCATGGGGTGCTCTGACCAGGTTTTCATCCAGCTTTCTGCATGGTTGCCAACATGTGGCGACATGGCATGTCAAACTGGTGTTTTAATGGCTACAAGCAGCTCTCTCTCTTTTTCTCTGCAGCCACAAGTGGTTTATGGATAAAAAATATGAACGTGCCCCCCCCCCCCCCCCCAGGTGTTGACCAGTTGGTAAGTTATACTTCCTTCCATAGCTAAATAGATAAAGAAATGTTTTATGGCTAGTGGCGTAACTACCACCATAGAACCTCATGCATCTGTTCTGGAGCCTGGGGAGGTAAAGGGAGGCCCAAAAGGAGTAGACTGCTGGGGCCACAGGCACCCTGTGCTGGAACATTGAGCAGGCACTGATCCAGGTGTAAATCAATGCCTCTCTTGATGCACAGCAGCAGAGGACCTGTCATTAGTATGGACACCCATGTTGGAGTAAAGTCCCTTGCTTCTTCTCCTTGGTCATGTGACCCATCACTTGACTGGGGAGTGGAAGAAGTTTTAGTTCCTAATGGATGCTTGTGCTAAAAGCACATCTGGTCTGAATATCTGCTGCGTGAAGCCCCCACTCAGCTCTCTCCCTGCCCTCTGAGAGCTAGCAGCCAGCTGCAAAACTGTAATTGTGCCCTTCCCCTCCTATATTTCCCCAGCTCTCAAAGTGCCTCCCAGCCCGCATCGTGGCCCGCAGTGCCCCCTACTTTCCTGCAAAGCCTTGCAAACTCCCAAACTGCCCCTCAGAGCCCACAATTCACTCCAGTCTCCCATAGTGCCCCCTGCAAAACTTTCACACCTATCCAGAGCCCTTATCCCCCACAGTTCCCCACTAGTCCCTCTCCAGGATCCTCATCCCCATAGGGCCAGAGTCCTCTAACCCCCTCCAGAACCTTGATTCCTCCAGTGACACCCAGCCCCATCCAAAATTTCCAGTCCACAACAGAGTTGATAACTCATTTCAAAGCCCGCTATATTTTTCTCCCATTGACACCAACATAAGGGCATTTTTCCTCCTATTGACCTTTATGCTTATACCGGAGTGTTCTGCCTGCTACTGACCACTGAACACACATTCTACCTCAACTGGACACTGGCTTTGTTACATTTACCACCAACACTAGGGGATTTCTTATTGTCCAGGTGCATTTTTCCACTACTGACCACTGATGCCAGAGAATTTTTTTTTATCAATGCACTTATTGCCAATATATGCCAAGTGAGTATATGCACTAGCTACTAATGTATAGCCTGTTTGTACTGACCATCAATATATAACAAGGGCACATTTCATTGACCATCAATGCACATAAAGGCATATTTGTGTGCTAGCCTCTATGTAATAAAAGTGCTGTTTTTTTTTTTTACTACCATAAAACAGCTGTTGGCAGAGGTGTAACATTGTTATGGTGAGGGTCCAACTAATAGGGAAGCAATATGATCCAATGGTCACCAGCACAAAGAACCAGGTACAATAGAGGTAGGTTGCCAGGAGACCCCATCAAAATTTTACCATTAGGCCCTATGATTTGTAGTTACACCCTTGTTTATGGCTCCTTCCTTTGAGATTTAATAAAGAAAATTACAATACATACTATAATGTGAAGTGCCTTAATTATTTTCTGGAATTAAGAGGGTGTAGCTCACATTAGACTTAATGACGATCCTTTAAAATTTTAGTCCATCTTTTTCAGCCCACAGCTTCTTCTGAGAAAATATGAAGGACTGCTATTAATCAACTCTCTCTATAAGTGCGTCAGGGTGCCAGGAAACCAGACCACACAGGGATGCAGGTAAAATAAAGCAGTTTAATGGCGCAAACAACAATAAACACACAGCAAGAATGAGGAAGTGAGAGCAGGAACAATCCAGGGTCAAGTCCAGAAGCAGGAAGTCATCCAAGCCGGGGTCGAGTCCAGAAGCAGGTAGTCATCCAAGCCGGGGGCGAGTCCAGAAGCGGGTAGTCTACCAAAGCCAGATCGTCTGCCGATGCAGGGTCTTCTGCCAATGCGGGGTCGAGAGCCAGGAGAGTCGTCAGCCAAGCCAGGTCATACACGGAGGAACACAGAGAACAGAAGACTGCTAGCAGAGATGCACTTTGGAGCATAAGCGCAAGGGCAAGCAGTGCAACCCATCAGGTGATAGATATAGTCAGGTGTGCAGCATCATCACTGTGCAACACGCAGGCAGCAGACAAGTGATGATGCAATCAGAGTTTATAAAAGGCAGCAGTCTGCACATGTCTGAGATGGCTGCCAAAAGGAGGGCAAGGTAAGACCTTGACAGTACCCTCAATTCAACAGCCCCTCCTCCGCGGAGTAAAAAAACGGTTTCTGAGGAAAGCGAGCATGGAAAGCACGGAGAAGGGGGAGCATGAACATCAGCGGAGGAAACCCAGGAGAGCTCATTAGGGACCATAACCCTTCCAGTGCGCCAGGTATGGGACCTGACCTCGGAACAGACAAGAATCCAAGATGCTACTAACCTCATACTCCTCATGATTGCCCACAGGAATGGGACGAGGGCGAGGACGTGAAGTATATCGATTGCAAACCATGGGCTTCAAAAGTGACACGTGAAAGACATAGAGATACGCATGCCAGGGGGAAGACCAAGGACATAGGCCACCGGATTCACCTTACATAGGATGGGAAAAGGCCCAATAAAACAGGGTGCCAGTTTTGGAGTTGGCACCGTGAGGTTGAGATTACGGGTCGACAACCACACCCTCTCCCCAACCAGTCTCCGGTGTGCCTTGAGCTTCTGACACTGTGCAGAGACCCGTAAAGACTCTTGAATCTACACACAAGAGGAACAAAGGGCACAAAGATGATCCTTCACAGCCGGGATGTCCTGTGGCGAGAGCGACTTGGGCAACACAGCGCGTTGGAACCCATAATTGGCCATGAATGGAGACATTCCGGAAGATGAGTTGATGGCAGAGTTCCTGGCCAATTCCGCCCAGGGTAGCAGATCAACCCAATTATCCTGATGGTCAGAGATATAGCAGTGGAGAAATTGCTCCAGTGCTTGGTTGGAACGCTCAGTGGCACCATTGGACTGCAAGTGGTAGGCCGAGGAGAAGGAGAGTCAAATACCCAACTGGGAGCAAAAGGCATGCCAGAATCGGGAGACAAACTGGCTACCACTGTCTGGGACAATCTCCTTAGGCAACCCATGTAAACAGACGACCTCCCTGGAAAACACAGAGGCTAGCTCCTGAGTGGTAGGCAGCCGCTTAAACGGAACATAGTGGCACATTTTGGAGAACCGGTCGACAACCATGAGGATAACCGTGTAACCTAGAGACACGGGAAGTTCCACGCTAAAATCCATGGCCAGGTGAGACCAGGGACGCTACCCATTGGGAATGGGCTGCAGTAGGCCCAAGGGAAGGTGCCGAGGAGATTTTATTTTTTTTTTTAACGTCTACAGGTACTGTGGTTGAGGGATCTGGGGGTCTAAAAGACCCCAGACCCCTATTCTGCACTTAAAGCATTCAAAACGCCAAGTTTCGCAAAGGCATTTGATACAGTTCCCCACAAGCGCTTAATTTATAAAATAAGGTCGGCAGGTATCGACAGCAGGGTTTGCTCTTGGATACGGTACTGGCTAAAAGGGCGTGTCCAAAGGGTGGTAATAAACAGCGCATACTCAGACTGGTCTGAGGTAGTAAGCGGGGTCCCCCAAGGCTCAGTCCTGGGACCAACCTTGTTCAATTTATTCATAAACAGCATTGAGGTCGGGGTCAGTAGTTCGATATCAGTTTTGCAGATGACACAAAATTGGCCAGGGCAATAACTTTACAGCATGAAGCAGATATCCTACAGAATGATCTGGACAAAATAACGGAGTGGGCAACGACATGGCAAATGAGGTTTAATGTTAAGAAGTGCAAGGTTTTGCACTTGGGGACTAAAAACATAAAATCACAATACACGTTAGGAGGGGAACCCTTGGGGGAATCAAAAATGGAGAAAGATCTGGGAGTCTTGGTTGATGATAGATTAGGCAATAGCATGCAATGTCAAGCAGAAGCTGCCAAAGCCAGCAGAATATTAGCATGCATAAAGAAAGTTATGTATTCCAGAGATAAGACTATAATCCTTCCACTTTATAAAACTCTGGTCCGACCGCATCTGGAGTATTCTGTCCAGTTCTGGTCGCCAGTCCTCAGGAGGGATGTGTTGGAGCTGGAGAGAGTCCAGAGAAGGGCAACTAAACTGATTAGGGGATTGGAGGACCTTAATTATGAAGAGCGTCTGCAATCGCTTGATTTATTCTCCCTTGAGAAGAGACGCCTGAGGGGGGACATGATAGCAATTTACAAATATCTCAATGGGGATCTCAGCTTAGAAAAAAAGCTGTTCAATCGAAGGGATTGCACGAGGACTCGAGGGCATACAATGCGATTAGAGGAGAAGCGTTTTAACCTCAGGCAACGTGGGGGTTCTTTACTGTGAGGGCTACAAGATTGTGGAATTCTCTACCACAAGAGCTGGTTTCTGCGGGAAGTATGGTGGCTTGCAAAAGACTCTTAGACGTACATCTCAAGGATCAGAACATTCAGGGCTATGTGAGATGATTACAGCCACACACACCTACACAGGTTGAACTGGATGGACTATTGTCTTTATTCAACCGCATCTACTATGTAACTATGTAATGTGAATGCTGTAAGATTTTGAATTTGGCGCCACCTGTACCCGGAAGGGATGTCATGACATGACATCCCTTCCGGGTACTCGGCAGCGCTGAATTCAAAGAAATGGAGACTCGGTCAGAGGGCGGCATGCAGATGGAGACCCGATCAGACGGCAGCGGTGAAGGTAGGATGCCCGGGTCTTCTGGTGGGACAGGAGACCCGGGCGAGCCGTGGAAGGCGGCGGGAGGGGGGGACGTCCCCTTCCGCTCCTTGGAATGACAGCCGAGCGGCTTCTCAGCTGCATAGGTTGTCATTACAAGACAGCCGACCATCGGCTATGGACACCGGTACCGGGGTGATGCCTCTAGCTGCAGGCATCACCCCGGTACATGCACTTTCCCGACATATCGGCAATATACCTAAATCAAAAGCCGATTCCGATATATCGGGGAAAGTCCATATCGGCCCTCGATATATCGGCTTTGCCGATAATCGGTCGATCCCTAGTTAAAACGAAACATGAATAAGGCCCATCTGGCCTGACGGGGTGTGGGCATCTTGGCCTCCGAGAGATACGTCAGATTCTTATGATCGGTGAGAATGATAACTGGAACCGCAGAACCTTCGCGCAAGTGTCTCCACTCTTTGAGAGCCAGGATAAAGAGCTCTCTGTCTCCAATCTCGTAATTGCATTCAGCTGGGGACAGCTTCATGGAGTAGAACCCACAAGGAAGCAAGGGTCCATCAGGTCTCCAACACTGAGACAGCAGGGCGCCTAATCCCATCTCAGACGCATCCACCTCTAGGACAAAGGGAAAACCAGAATTGGGAGCAGAAGCAAAAGCAGACTTGAGGGCCTTGAAATCTTGGATGGCAGCAGGCGTCCAATTGTAGGAATCACTACTCTTCTTGGTCAGATCTGAGATGGGTTTGGCCAAAGAGGAAAGGTTCCTGATAAATTTCCGCTAGTAGTTGTCAAACCCCAGGAAACGCTAAATGGAACGGACACCAGTTTGGCGAGGCCATTGTAGAACAACCAAAACCTTCTGAGGGTCCATGGAGAACCCTTCAGCAGAAATGATGTAGCCCAAGAAGGCAACCTGAGACAGGTGGAATTCAAATTTCTCAAGCTTACAGAAAAGCCCATTCTTACGTAGCCGTTGCAGCACCCGTCTGACATCCAGTTAGTTTGATTTGAATGGAGCCAGAGTAAATAAAGATGTCGTCCAAATAGACTACCATGTACTGCTGCAACATATCAGGAAAGAAATAATTGATGAACTCCTAGAAGATAGTGGGCACATTGCACAAGGCAGTCGAACAATTCAGTAATCAGCGGAATCGGGTATGCATTCTTGGCCGTTACTCGATTGAGGCCCCTAAAATCAATGCAACGTCTCAACTCACCCCCTTTTTCTTTACGAAGAAAAAAACGGCACCTGTTGAAAGTGCCCCTGGGCAAGTGCATCTGCAGCGTACTCCTCCATGGCCTTATTCTCCACAACCGTGAAAGGATAAACCCTGCCACGAGGGGGAATGGCACAAGGTTGCAAGTCTATGGCACAATCGTACGGACGATGAGGAGGAAGAGTACCAGCACGCAAGTTGTCAAATACATCTTGATACTCACGATATTCAGCAGGCAACACTGGATCTGAGGAGGTACAAACAGCGCCACACTGTGGAGACCAAGATAGGATCTTGACCGACTGCCAATCAAAGGTCGGATTGTGTTTCTGAAGCCAAGGGTACCCCAAAACAATAGAGTAGTGTGGGGACAAAATAACCTGTGAACAGCCCCTATCACCATAACAACAGGAACAATCTCGTGGGTAACCTGTGTCGGTTGCAGGGGTCTGCCATCAATCACATCGATAACTAGTGGAGAAACATGAGGCTGCAAGGGTATGGAATTCACAGTAGCAAACGTAAGGCTGACTGCAGCCGCTGTTGATCACAAGTAGCCACGCACAGAGCGATTAGCTGCGGTTTAAGATAGATGACGGAGCCTAGAAGCAGCTGACTGCATCCAGCCTTGGCCATCTGTCCCAAACTGCAGCTAATTGCTCTGTGGGCGGCTACCTATAATCAGCAGCGTCTTCTGTCAGCCCGACATTAGTTGAAATGGGTTGCGCGGCCATTGCTGATTGCATAATGTGGTCATTCCAGCAGTATAAATCTACAGATCCTTGCCGCAGGAGTCCAGCGCCTGCAACAAACCGGCCGTGTGAAATGGGGCCTTAAGGTCAGAAACAGCTGGACGAGTAGCGTTTTTAAAAAAAATATAATTTTTGTAAGAACTTACCATAAAATTATTTTCTCTGAGTCCTCTGACAGTCGCCGCCGATCCATATAAGCCTTCACTATTGGGTAATGGCGTCCTCTGCAGGAGTAAGCTAGGCAGATAGAAATGTTAATATAAAACTTTTCTATACTTAGACACACCTCTAGGGGGCCGTCCCCAGCCATTATCCCTGATCCAGTCACAACTGGTCCTCAGTTTGTAGCAAGCAGTACCGGAAGGCAATTACCCCCAGATCCAAAAAACCAGAGGGGCGGGGGGCAGCGACTGTCAGAGGACTCAGAGAAAAGAACTTTACGGTGAGTTCTTACAAAAATTCTATTTTCTCTTATGTCCTCTGACAGTCTCCGCCGATCCATATAAGCCTTCACTATTGGGACGTCCCAAAGCAGTGCAGGTGTGAGGGGTGGGAAGACGCAACCAACTGAAAAGGTAACGAAAAAACACCCTAAGGAAGAGACAGAAAAAAATATGTCTCTGCAAACAACCGCCGCACCTCAAAACTTTGCGGCCAAGGGAGGCATCCCAGGATGCAAAAACATCAATTCTGTAGAATTGTGTGAAAGAGTGCACAGACGACCAGGTCGCCGCTTGCACACCTGAGCCAGAGCAGCCTGATGGCAAAAAACCCAAGAGACGCTGACGGCTCCAGTAGAAAAGGCGCTTACAGGGAAAGAAGGAACCTGACCCTCGATAGAAGAGGCCTGAAACAAAAAACGTCAGTCTGATCCACGGAGAAAAGGTGGCCGCGGACACAGCCGAGCCCTTCCGAGGTCCCTCAGTAAGAACAAACAGGGAATCAGACTGCCAAACAGATGCCGCGGCAGCCAGGAAACACCCTGACCGCCCAAACCACATCCAAGGAATGCAAAGCCATCTCCTGGAGATGCTCGGGCTTCTCACAAGGCGAAGGCAGCACGATATCCTCGTGGAGGTGGAACAAAGAAACCACCTTGGGAATAAAAGACTGAGTGGGTCGCAGAACCACTTCATCCCTATGAAACACCAGATAAGGAGAACGGCAAGACAAAACCGCCAATGCAGACCCTTTGCAAGCAGATGTGATAGCCACCAGAAAAGCAATTGTCTGGGACAACACAGGCAGAGGAAAAACACTGATGTTCTCAAAGGGAGGTAGTTGTAACACAGACAACACCAAATTCAGGCCCCGGGGAGGCAAGGGAGCCTTCCCTGGAGGAGCCAGACGCCACACCCTTATGAGGAAAGTGCGAAGCAAAGAATATGATGCCGAGGGGTGTGGAAAAAGACGGCCAAAGCCGACAACTGACCCTTGATCGCGTTTAGCGCCAAACGCTGATCCACTCCTTTTTGCAGGAAGGCCAAAAAACTTTCGCCACTAGAAGGAGCGAGGAGGGAACGCATGCAATCCGCACCAGGCATATACACTTTCCAGGTGCGATGAGAAATCTTCCTCGAGGTAGCTTTATGAGCCTTCAATAATGTAGGGATGACCGTCTGTGGAAGACTCCTACCCCTCAAGACCTGGCTTTCAACAGCCACGCAGTGAAAGCCAGAGACTGCAAAGCAGGAAGGAAGATCGGCCCTTGAGACAGAAAATCGTCCCGCAGCGGAAGCCGCCAGGGAGGCCCGGCAACCATCTGAATGATGGACGCGTACCAGGACCGACGTGGCCAGTCTGGGGCAACCAGAAAGACCGACATCTGTTCCAACGCCAACCTGCGGAGGAACCTGGACAACAGTCAAACCGGAGGGAAGGCATACAACAGCCGATACTGGTGCTAAAGGCACCCCTAACGCATCCGTGGCGTCCGCCAGAGGATCGCAAGGTCTGGCCACGAACTTCCCAACCCCAGTGTCGAGACGGGGCGTGAACAGATCCACGTCGGGAGTCCCCTATCAGGCACACAGGAGGTGAAATACCTCCGGATGCAAGGACCAGACTCCCTGGTCCAAGGTCAGACGACTCAGACAGTCGGCCTGCCAATTTTCCACACCCAAAATGGGAACAGCCGAAAGTGCAGGAATGCGCAGTTCGGCCCAAGACGGGAGCACGGCCACTTCCTCGGCCGCCCAGGCACTCTTGGTGCCTCCTTGGTGATTGATATAAGCCACAGCCATGGCGTCGTCCGTCCGTACTGGAAGCGGACACACCTGAAGTTGAGATAACCAATGGAAACAGACAAAGCCTGATCATGCAGAGCTCCAAGATGTGTAACAGCAAAGAGGCCCCCACCGCCGACCACAACCCCCAGGCACAAGGCATGCCCGGGACTTCTCCCCAGCCCGACAGGCTGGCATCCGTGGTGAACACCGTCCACAACAGAGGCTGAAAGGACTGGCCCTGTGTCAGGGTCGGCGACCGGAGCCACCACAATGATCTGACTGCAGCCGGTGGAACAGAGAAACTGCTTGTCCAATGACCGAGGCATCCTGCCTCACCTGGCTGGCTGCGAAAGCCGAAACCATCAGACCCAGAGACCGCACATAGGTCCGCAAGGAGGAGGGATCGCCGTCCCTGAGGGATCTGATCTCGTGCCTCAGGAGCCGGGGTTAGCCCAGCGGAAGAAAAAACTTGCGCCTGAGCCGAGTCCAGGACCATCCCCAGATAATGAAGACAACCTGAAGGAGTCAGTGCCGACCAATGAAAATGGACGTTCCACCCGAACTCCCGGAGTGTCTGAAACCGGCACGGTCAGAAAACTCGACAAAGATGCACACAAGCTCGACCTGAACAGGAGGTCGGCTAGATAAAAGAGTACGGAATCTCCTTTAAACGCAGTAAGGCCCGCACTGGAGCCAAAATTTTGGTGAAAGACCTGGGAGCCGAAGCGAAACCGAAAACTGGCCAGCTCCCCTGCCACTGCGAAGCAGAGACAACTCCGGACGCACTGTGCCCCCTGTTCTGGGCACCGAGAACAGGATGGAAAAATAAAAAAAATGCAAAACCTGTCACGTGAAGACACAGGCACAAAGACTCCTTGGGCGAGCAGAACATGCACTGCCCCCATGAGGCCCCTGAGACGAGCAGGAGGCAGCTTGAGATCCGACAGGAAGAACCTGTCCACGGGGCGAGATCGAAAACTGATCTGTACCCTGAAAAAGAAGCAACTCGTGAACCCCCCTGTCCTGAATACTGGACAACCAGGGAACCTGAAAGCAACACGGACGTCCCCCCACCCCTAAGACGGGTGAGGACGTCCCTGTAGGAAGAGGTGGACCGGACCGCCGAGCCAGACTGACTGACCTTTGTCTCACCCGACCATGGCTTCTTGTGACTTGAAGCCCTTGTCCTGCCCCCCTAAGGCACGAAAGGACCCATGCTGAGCTATCAAGGAAGGCCCCCGCCTAGCACAGGAGGACCTGCCCCTAGCACCTGGGGGCAACCGAGTACTCTGACCCCCGTAAACCCCTTAATCAACTCAGCCCGTGTGTTCCCAAGGCCGCGTCACACAGGTACATCCCCGTTCAGGCACACAGGTACATCCCCGTTCAGGCAACCCAAACCACCAAGTCAAGGGCAGTCGGATAGGACGACTCCGCCACCAGGGTGCACCGAAGCACCTTGTCCCATGCCGCGAGAGCCTGAGAGGCCAGTACCGTGGCAAACACAGGTGTAAACAGGAAAGCGCCTCAACGTGCCTATCAGCCAGATCTGTGAACTGGCATCGAGGTGGATTTAGTCAGCCCAGAGACAGTGTGGTCCACGTAAGGGGACACCGTCCAACGTCTGATCACGGCCTCCTAAAAAGGGATAGCAGTGAGAAAAGACGCTCAGGCACCACCAGCATATGTGTAATGCAATGTCACCGGTCATGCACAAGTTTGCGAAAATTCACAGGGCAGGGAAACCTGACCCGACGTCCGGGCACTTTCGGAACCCGAAAGCAGCCCTTGTACTTGACTGAGAGGACTCGTCGTCAAGATGGAGAGTTTCCGTAATGGCGCTAATGAGGATAGCTTATGGCAGCGTGTCCCCGCGCTACCGAGGAGGAAGATCCCCCCCCCCTCATCATAAGCGGAGGACATGGACCCCACAGGAGGGACATCGTCCATGGCAACCATTCAGGATCAGAGTTCAAGGACTGGGAGGGCACAGGCCGTTAATTGTTTAAAAACATTTTTTTAAAAGAGCACTCCGCAGATCCACCATGGATGTAAAAAAAAAAAAGAGCAGCAGAAAACGGAGACCAGGGAAGAGGCTTCAGGAATACCCGAAGCCCCCACCAGGCCTGCGGGGGAATTTTTGGTCTGGGAGTCCAGAAAGGCAAGAAAAAATAAATGGGATGCTGGCCCTTTAAATTGGTGGTTCCTGCGGAACCTCACCGCAGCCTGCATTGTTTGAAAGAGCTCCTTCAGAAAATGCAAAATCCACAAAAAATAACAATTTTGGCAGAAAAATGCCTTTGGCATTCGTAAAAATCTCCCCACAGTTTCATAAACTGTCACAGACTGCTCTGAGGTAAAATGGAAGGAAAGAGGGGAAGTGACCTCACGCCCTTAGAGGCTTAGCCCAGGAGCCACAATAAAATGGTGCCTAATGAAACTGTAAAAAGGCACCAGCAAGATGGCTGCTTGCCCTTACTAGGCACGTGCCCTTACCTAAGATGGTGCCCGATCGGCAGCAAGGCAGTATACATGACATGGCTGCTGCCCACACACACAGCCCAGTGACCTGCCCTCACCTAAAATGGCGGCTGTGCTAAAACGCCACCAAACTAAGCATACACACTCGGTCTGGTCACCACAGGGGACCCTAGGGAGACCCCACACTGCTATGAAGCCCCTCCCAAAACCCCCCAGGTACCACAAGTACCTCACACAGCGCCCTCAGCAGGGCCAGGGAGGGAGAGAAATAATACCAAGCCAGCCAGACGGGGATCTCCCAGAGACCACCAGCCCTGCCATCCCCTAAGAGTGGGCCCAAAACCCCCCCAAAAGTCCAGAGGGACAAGGGGGCATCAGTACTCACCAGTCAAGGGAAGCGGGCACCGCTCTGATATGGGAGACCTCCCACCCTAAGTGGGGTGCCGTCAGCCAAGGAGGGATGCTGGCAACACGCGGGCCTTCCGGGTTGAGACACCCTCAGCGAAGATGCAGCTCCGCAGGCTCGTCCCCATTCCGAGGGGCACTGTCGACGCTCGGCAGGCTGGGACTCCATAAGGATCTATATTACCCAGTGCGAGGCGCAGCTCTGCAGTCACTTGTAGTCCTCCAGGAAAAGTCCCTGACTAACTAGTGATAGTGAGAGAGATAAAAACCTATTTTCAGAAGGAAAAATACATATTGCCAGAAAAAAACATAAAGAAAAACTGAGACACTAGGTCCCGGCTAGAAAAGCTAGCCTACTCCTAAACTAGGCAGCATAAAACTGAAGACCAGTTGTGTCTGGATCAGGTATAATGGCTGGGGACGGCCCCC
This sequence comes from Pelophylax lessonae, assembly GCF_965119305.1. Taxonomy (NCBI): domain Eukaryota; kingdom Metazoa; phylum Chordata; class Amphibia; order Anura; family Ranidae; genus Pelophylax; species Pelophylax lessonae. The sequence goes on along the minus strand of NC_138771.1, from coordinate 566,096,775 downwards.
TAGAGGTGTGTCTAAGTATAGAAAAGTTTTGTATTAACATTTCTATCTGCCTAGCTTACTCCTGCAAAGGGCGCGATTACCCAATAGCGAAGGCTTATATGGATTGGTGGCGACTGTCAGAGGACGTAAGAGAAATACAGATTTCCATTTAATAGTTTTCAGGGATAGTTTGATACTGAGCTGGTGTAGCTGGTGTGACAATAAAAACCTATGCCTCTTGGATAGACCACAGATCACTACATCATCATTTAACATTGCAAAAAGGGTCTCGTGCAAATGATAAAACCAGACAATCAGGGACATTTCTAGTTACAAACATTTTCAGGGACAAATCTTCAAAAGCTGGGACCATCCCTGAAAATCAGAACCCAGTGCACCTATGGATTGGTAGCTTTCTTTTTATATTTTTAATTGGTGGTAATTGGCTTTATAACAAATATTTTGGTATAACAAATATTTTAGAGTAGAATATGTGATCAATGAGATCTCATCTGTAATTTCTAGAATGTGCTAATAGAATCTTAAACTGATCTGATTAGTAAGGGCAACATGATCAATTTTCTCTGCTCTGCTTTCTATAAGTTAGCCCAGTCCTCATATGTTAGAGCAAGAAACATTGCTTTGAAGAAACTTCAAGAGCGTAATCCCTCCAGTACGGGGGCAAGAACTACAGCATACATGGTCTTCAATGAATGATTGAATGTAATCTTACTTAACTGTTATTGCTAATCCAAATAATGGAGTGTCGTGGAGAAGGTGGGTTAATCCTCAGAAAGCACTCAGCAGTTTGAACTTGCAATAAAAGTCAAGACTTGAAGGCTGAAGTTTGTGATTTTGCTTTATTGGCTTATATGACAGGTTTGCAGCTGTGGTTATACAGCCTGCGCCCACATTTATCTCTTCTAGGGTAAGCAGTACTAAGAAGACAGATACTCTGTTTTCCAATATGGGAGGCCAGATTTCCTTCCTGGTGTATACTCAGGGGTTGATCTTCCTTTTTGTAACGGAACCGTGACCCACACTGTGTTTGTGGGCTTCCGTCAGTATACTGCTTCCTCCAGTCTTGAATATAGATATCAAATATTCTAGCCGCCCCATACAAAACTAGCCAACAACTTAGCTTGTACAAGTTCTGGAACTTTATCCTTTATTGAACAGTCTCACACAATATATACACACATGAGGACATCCCCCTCTTGATCAAATTACCCCACCAGGTCATGTGCCTGATTACATTATCCTATGCAGATGAAATTGTATACAGAAATATAATGAACATATCTAAGGAACAACCAACACAAACAGTATACTCAGTATACTCATTTGTTAGTTGCTGAGTATAATTCAGCAACTAACAGATGACAGTGATTCAATCAACCTGAGCCAATTAACTAACTAACAGACTGCCGTCCTCGAAGCTCGTGAAATACAATACACATTATCATAAGTGTAAACACAGAACCCCATTGTAGATAATGGGTGAGTAAATCAGCATATACAACAATGTGTGGAAGACAGGTGGTTGAGCTGATTATATTAGATAAATATAGATAAATAGCTAATATAAAATATTCTTGAGTAAGCAACTCCACCTATTTTCACATTAAATCTAAAAGTGTTAACAAGGTATTGAACAATATGTTACCCCTACATTTCATATTCCTGATACCAAGTTGTATCAAGTACTTGTGTTATAAAATATCCTGTTCTTTTTGTATTGCTTCCTTTGTCTGAAATACCAGGTGATACCGCCAGTCCCTCTGCTTTCCTATTTCAAACAGGCCACTCTAGTCATGAAAGCACATCCACCCCAGCCTGGTCAGTTTTCTGGCTGTGCTGGGATCACCGCCTGCCAGTCCAACGATTAGACTTGTGCTGATACCCCCCTACCCACACACACAATCATTCACTAGGAAGATCAGTGTACTACTGCTTTTCCACCTCCACCAATCTAAATCCCTTATTCAACTGAGAACAGAAATTATGTGATCACGTATCAAATATTAAAAAAGTGAGGGAGTGAACAATAGGGAGTAGCTAAGTTACTTCATACAGAGGGACCTTGGAGAATGAACGTAGCCACCCTCCAATGGAGAATTGGAATGCATCAGCAAAATAGAAAAGAATCTGGAGACTTGGAGGAGGCTAAGAGCAATAGTTGTTTTTTTCTGAGTTAAGAATTTCTACTGAAATAGCTTTGAATAGCTAAAGCTGAATAGGCTGTGGTGCACACGTATCTTGGTGGGAACTGTGGCCAGGAGCCCATGTGAGTGCAGACAGCTACAGCTGGAAGCCTGTACAAAGTATCAGCAGTATGCCAATGTTCGAAAGTAATTTACACAGGGAGATATTACCTGCAATAAGGGACAGATGATTGTCCCAGGATACAAACTGTCCCTCCCTATACGAATACTCTCCAACATCTTGGGCTGCTGTCAGCCTGTCATTGCTTTGTACAGACTTCCCAGCCATGGCTGTCCATACACACGTGGGCCCCCAGCCGCAGTTTCCCACAAGATTTTCATCACCACAGCAGATTTGCTGTGTGAATGAGGCCTCAGTTATACAAAATTGTTTATAGAGGGGTTAATTTTTGTTCCTAGGCTTGTGTAAGGTATTCTGCTATAGGCTGTGTTAAAGAGATAGGGAAAATGACCCTGAAAGGGTTAGACCATCATTGAGTCCAGTGACTTCATAACAGCAATATGTAGCAAGCGTGGCTTGATCACATACACTTCACACTTCTCTAGGCAGTGACAGGACAGAGCATGTGCTGACAGCTACAGCATGCAGAATCCCTGAGGACAGAGGATCTCACTCAGACCGATCGAGTCACTGGATGATACCTCTAGGGCTGTGTTATTTCTGCACCATTTCTCCGAATTAGCTGTACAACCCACACTTGCTGCAACATCCCATCAACTGTTTACTTCCTTTTCATTACGTTCACTTAGTGGGGACATAGGGTTAAAACTTTTCTGTGGATTTAATGGGAAGTGAAAGGGTTCGAACTTTTATCAGGCTTTTCCTAGGCTCCATTCCCACCTGAGCGTAGATTTTTTGTGGAGCGTTTTTGGAGCGGCACCATTCATTTGAATAGGCCTCCCTCTGCTCCAAAAACTATCCAAAGGAGCTCATATACCAAATCTTGCCACAGGGCCAGGAGTGTTTTAAGTTGCAATTTTTGCTGCAATTGTAGCGCGTTTTGTTGGCAAAATCGCACCACGTTTGGAATGCCATTAGGAAATAATGGGATCGCAAACGCCTTCCGCGTTTTACCATGATTCTGCATGGCGGGCAGAATCGGGGCGAGTCCGCCCATGATTCAAATTGCCTAGGTGTGATCGGAAGCTCAATTTACACCTTTGCAGAGAACCTTAAATCGTTTCTACAGTGCGTTTTGCTTTTTTTTTTGCAAACGCAATTTTGCCATGATTTGCGTTTTGCATTTTTTATGCTTATTTTTGGCCAACTTGTTGTTGGGGAGATTAGAAAATGCAAGACGCAAATCTCGGCAAAAACGCACTACATGCTTTTCTGCAGCTTCTCCATTGAAGTCTGTTGAACCAAAAAAGCACCATCTTGCGTTTAAAAAAAGTCCCTGAACTTTTCCGAAAATGTAGGTGCTGAAAAAGCATAGATTTTAACGTGTCCCATAGGAAACCGTGTTAAATGAACTATAGTGTGTTTCTGCAAAAAGCCCAAAAACTGCATAGGTGTGAACTTAGCCTAAAGGAGATCTATGGCCCAGCAAACACTCTATAACATGTTCTGCCTTTTGCTGGCTATCTCATTCCACAATCTCCTGGATTCCCAGCATGCTTTGTAGCTTCTCTGCTGCTGTTTACATACTATTTCTAAGGACTACATACCCCATGGTACTTTGCTGGCTGCAATCCATGATTCTTGTTCTGACTCTGCCTCCTGAAACTCCTTCTCTCAGCACCTCTGTAGTGCAGAAGGCAGGCTCTGTGAAATGTGTGTCACAGCAGTGCCTAAGCAAAGGGCCTAGTAACTATGTGTCACATAATTCAAGGAAGTAAATGTGTGGGAAACTTTACAAAATAAGATTGCAATCTTCAAGATTGTTCAGCCTAATAGGAGTAGGCTAGAAATAATTGAAATACAATGTGTAATTGCTTATATGTGTAGCACTCCTCTGACACCCCAAAGGCAGGAGAGCCCCTCCAGAGGCAAGGGGTAAGCTGGCATTTTACCCCAGAGCTGAGTCCATGACTAAAATGAGGGGACCGAGAAAGAGTATTTGGCGCCAGTCACTTTTGTCATTTAAAAGTTTTAACGGTTAAGGAAGTGAGGGTTTGGGGTTCCAGATACCATAGCAGATAATTTACAGATTCTACGGATCCAGATCAACATCCAGCCTTACCGTGTCAGAACCTTTAAACTGACCCAGCAACGTTAAAAGCATGTTCAAAATTTTAGTGCATCCTCCGCATAAGTCAGCAGGCCTTCTGAAAGACCAGCCTTATTTCTGTCTCTCTCCAGCATGGAGCCTCCCCTGGGTCTTCTCCTTGGCATAGCTTCCTCCAGACCGGGTAGGACAGCTTCAGGATCACTTGAACACACGTTAGGCCCAACAGTAGAACCCCATACAGCAGCACTTCCCTTGGCCTTAGCCCAGGGGAAGAGAGTGAGCACATGGCCTGGTCCAAATATTTATAACATTCCCCAGCATGCACCAGTGGCCTCAATCTTCTACTGAATTGACTGAAGAAAATATAAATATTTATAACCTAGTTTTGTTTATGAAATCTCATACTATGACCAGTGATTCAGTGACATCCACTGTCGCAGATTATTCATGGACGTGCATGTTTCTTGTGGGTAACCCCAGTGAAAAAAGTAAGAGCAGATCTAAAAAAAAAAACACACATGGGGTGAAGTTCCTTTGTAAAAAAAGGGCTTTTGGCTGCATAGTTTGTGGAGCCCGAGCATGAAGGTTGTTTCCTCCTCTAAGGGCCTATTCATACCTGGTGCATTGAGCAATACTGGGCAGTCTTGCCCGGCACAGTCTCAATGCATGGACAAGGCCAGTTCCCTTAAATGCTGTTTGTTCAGTTTACTGTGCGGCAAGTGTCGTGACTCATCACAAAGCGCTGTGGTAAATAAACATAAATACAAGCTAATTATGTAATGTTCCAATAAAGTTGAAAAAAAAAAAAAGTAAACAGTCTGGAAAGATTTCCCCTCTCTTCCTGTGGTGCTATAAAAGGTATTATGTGTAGCATCCCTGAGCAGACAGTCTCAATGGTGTCAATTGTGATACAATGGTTGCACGGACACAGCTGCTGTTCCCTTCTGACATCCGCAAGCAGAATGTGTTCAGGGCCGTGCACCCCCACGAACGTGTCAGTGCAGCTGCTGCGTCCCAATTGACCCCATCAACGGGAATGCTTGTATAGAGATGCAGGAAACACTTGTGCATCCTATGCGAGTAAATACGGCCCTCATACGGGGCATGCATTGATACATCTGAGCAGGTCTGCCATCAGGGGGGGGGGGGGGGCAGCCCATACACATGTAGAGGGCCCAGGCATTCCAAGGGGCCTGGCCGCTCAGGCCCAACCAACGAGATCAAGTTGTTGCTGCTGTAGTAACTAGCAATTGCTACAGCAGGGTGGCCGCAGAGTAAGCTGATGCAGCCGAAGGGATGTCTCTGTGCTGGATTGGGCTGTCACTTTTCTGAATATATAAGGTCGTCACTTTGCTGGATTGGGATGTATTTTTGCTGGATTGGACTGTGTCTTTGCTGAATAATATATGAGACTGTCTCTTTGCTGGATTGGGCTGTCTCTTTGCGTGATTGAGCCGTGTATTTTGGCTGGATTGGGCCGTGTCTTTGCTGAATATATGAGACCGTCTCTTTGCTGGATTTGGCTGTCTCTTTGCTGGATTGGGATGTCTCTTTGCTGGATTGGATGTCTCTTTGTTGAATATATGGGGATGTCTTTTTGCTTGATTGGATTAATTTTCATATATTAAGTTGTAAGAGTGTTAAAATAAACGTAGGTGCACTGAAGGACTTGGTGGGATGGCCAGCGGGTGGATTTGGTAGGGCGGCCAGAGGGCCGGCCCTGGGAAATGTTGGTTGTCAGGCCCGGAGGGGCCCAGGCCTAAAAATGTGTAAGGGGCCCCAACATTTCTGATGGCTGTCCTGCAGTTTACATCCAGGGATGGCATTTCTGGCTGCATACAAACTAACTGCAGTTAATCCTCCAAATTAAATGTGGCCCCAGCACAGAGTGCTGCTGCCTCCAGATGCATGGTTTAGCAGCATTTGATTGCAGCAGCCTATGCACCCTCATGCCCCTGTCTGAACGATGCATGAGACTAGGGTGTGTGTGTGTGTGTGTTGGGGGAGGGGTGCTTATAAAAAATTTAAAAAAAATCACAACTGGGAAACAATAAGGCAACACACTTTTCTTTCCTCTAGTTTCTTTTCATGGCTGCTTTTCTCACATTTCCCATGAAAGACATTTCTATTAACTCAACTGAAAAAGGCAACTTGCCAAAAAATTCTGTTACATCTGATGTAAAATTAGGAGTTGAATAAACAACAAAGAATATTCAGTTTTTTTTTTAACATTGGTTATAGTGCAGTATTGTACACAAGGCTTCGAATAATCTATTTATCATTAACCTGGGTAGTGTCATCATGACAGCTGTTATCCAATCTTCCTTCTAAAGTACAGTTAGAACTTTGAAAACAGTTTCTGTGTGCCAAGATGTGCAGAGGTTGACATCTAGTGGTAAGTATTGGAAATACAGGATGGTAAATTTAATTGCAGTAAAAGGCCCCTTTCACATGATCAGAAGGAGATTTGTCTGCAGATTCTGTTGATCAGAGCAAATTAGGTCTGTATCTGCTCTGTTTCTGCAGAGCGGACAAGGATAGAGTCCGCTTTGCTTTGGTCTCCGCTGTCCATTTACACCCGACTGCCCTCCGATCCACCTAGACACTTTCTATCTAGATGAGTCCACAGGGGTGAATAAACCACCCGATCAGGTCTGCCTGAAAAGCTTACAGGCAGATCTGATTGGACCATTCGTATGAAAGGGGCCTAAATTTAAAGTATCTCTGTTGAGAAGAAAACATTTTAGAAATCTGTAAAAGAGGAGGTTCAATACTTGTTTGTCCCAATGGCTGTGAATACGATCTATGCCCTCTTAACCACTTGACCTCCGGAAAATTTACCCCCCTTCATGACAGCGTTACTTTAACTGACAATTGCGCAGTCATGCAATGCTGTGCCCAAATAAAATTTCCTTTTTTTTTTTTTTTTTCCAAACAAATAGAGCTTTCTTTTGGTGGTATTTGATCACCACTGTGTTTTCTATTTTTTGCGCTATAAACAAAAAAAGGCCGACAATTTTGAAAAAAAAAAAAAAAAAATCAATATTTTTTTTCCTTTCTGCTATAAAACATATCCAATAAAAAAATAAGAATAAAAATTGAATTTCTTGATAAATTTAGGCCAATATGCATGCTGCTACATATTTGTGGTTGAAAAAAAAACCCCAATAAGTGTATATTGATTTGCTTGTGCAAACGTTACAGTGCCTACAAACTATGGCATATATACTGGAATTTTTATTTATTTATTTGTTTTTATACTAATAATGGTGGCGATCAGCGACTTATAGTGAGACTGTGATATTGCAGTGGACATTCTGACACGAACTGACACTTTTGACACTTTGTGGGAACCAGTGACACTAATACAGTGATCAGTGCTAAAAATATGCACAGTCACTGTACTAATAAGTCTGGCTGGGAAGGGGCTAAACAGCTAGGGCAATTAAAGGGTTAAATGTGTGCATAGCCAGTGTTTATGTGTACTATGTGTGCTGCTTTTCTAGGGGAAGTGATGGATTTTCTTTCCCTGCAAATCCATCACTTCCCCCATGTCTTACATAGGCAGAGTTCTGTCCTGTGTCTCTCCTTGGGGATCAGCAGGGGCCGGCAGACATCCATTGGCCGCCACCCACTGGTTTGCTTCTGCCTTTGAAAAATCGGTAAGGCGCGTGCGTGCGCTCCCTACCCGGCAGTGCAAAATCACGTCCTCGCCACTACTCCTATCCAGTTCACTTGAATTCTGCTGTCTCTGAGCCCCTGTTTGCTCCCTTGGTCCCCCCCCCCCCCCACTGTGCTCCCTCTCCTGCCGGCTGCTGCAGGGGATGTGTCACAATAGAGAACCAGGAAGGGGTTGGTAGATATGTAGTTTACCAGCTCCTTCCTTTTCTGAATGGACAGAGTCATAGTCAGTGACATTGTAAAAAAATAAAATAAAATGATAAAATGATAAAAAAAATAATACAATTAAAATACCAAAAAATAAAAACTACTAACACCAGTGGATGAACTTCCAGGATCGCAAAGGTCACACTTGCAACCGAGCCCTGGCATTACACCACTGTGGAGAGGCCCCAAGATGGCAGGAAGGGGATCCCACTACAGAACTTGGGAAAGGGTTCCGCTGCGGGACAGTAATAAAGGGCCCCGCAACGGGAGTAAAGGGCCCCAGGATCAGTGGGAAGATCCCCAGGCTTGAAGGAAAGGACCCCGGCCAGGGGTCCGGAGGGCCCTTCATGGGTTTTTGCACCAGGGCCCTGAAGGTTCTAGTTATGCCTCTGGTCTCAGGTGTAAATCATACTCAATACTGTAAGGAAATATTGCTATTGATCATTGTAGATTTCTGTAGAGTAAGTAAATAAAACATGCTTATCCATAAGCAGCAGATTAACTAGGCCCTTGCAGTAGGAAAACATGCCCCAGGTCTCATCTAAAATTCCTAAGATGTTGGGTCAACCATTGTAGACATCTAACATGACAGTGTTGACTTTTCTAAGCAACTCCAATGAAAATAGTAGACTTCAACATTAGAGCCTCATTCACACTGGGCTTTAAAAATGCTGCTTTTACATGCTTTTTGCGTCTTTTTATATTTCAGCTTGCAGAAGCAACACTTTGTTAGCCTATGTGTCAATGCACATTTGGGCATTTACAGGCATATTTGTAGAGGAGTGTTTACAGGCTAGAAAAAAAAAATCATAAACGCATTTTTGAGAGAAGCTTTCGAGCAGAAAAAACGCTTGATGCGCATAGGCGCACAGAAACGCGAAATTTAGGTGTTTTGAAGTGTAAATTGATTATAGTGTAAAACAAGCAGAGAAGAATGTTTTGGAAAAAACCCTTATAAACGCAAACGTACATAAAGGTGCATACAGGTGTGTACAAGATGAGCCATTATGAGTATTTTTTATGCTGCTTTTTTACTGCCAGATGTTCTAACATTTCTTCAGGTGCCTAGTTTGCATGGACCCTACCGTGTTTTCCCAAAAATAAGACCTACCCTGTTATTTTCGGGGAGGGCTGCAATATAAGCCCTACCCCGAAAAAAAGCCCTAGTTTAGTGTTTGTAAAATCCTAGAATCCACTTTTATACTGTTTTATATAATGTCCAGCGTGTGTTTCTGTAATCAAATAGTGTGAAATACCTTTGATACAGCGCCGCTTGGCGCTCAGCTGATCTACCGCTCTGCTCTTCTCCTCTCATAGCTGTCAGCGGGGGATCTCAGCCCCTCCCCTCTGAGGTGTTCAGAGTGGGTCACAGCAGCGCTGAGCATTATATTATAATAGTGTGAAATACCTTCATTACAGTGGCGCTTCCGTGACCCCCAGCTGTCAGTGGGGGAGAAGAGAAAGAAGAGCAGCGGGAAATCAGTACCGAAGGTATTTCACACTATTATAATGTAATGCTCGGCACTTCTGTGACCCACTCTGAAGGGAGGGGCTGAGATCCCCTATTGATAGCTATGAGAAGCGAAGGAGAGGAGAGCAGAGAGGGAGATTAGCTGAGCAGTGCTGTACTGAAGGTATTTCACACTATTATAATATGATGCTCGGTGCTTCTGTGAACCGCTCTAAAGGGAGGGGCTGAGATCCCCTATTGATAGCTATGAGAAGCGAAGGAGAGGAGAGCAGAGCGGGAGATTAGCTGAGCGGTGCTGTACTGAAGGTATTTCACACTATTAGATTACAGAAACACACTGGACATTATATAAAACAGTCATAAAGTGGATTCTAGGATTTTAAAAACAATAAACTAGGTTCACACGGGGGAATCCTGACAGGCAGGGAGGGAGGGAAGACAGTACATTACACTATAAGACCTAACCCAAAAATAAGCCCTACTGTGTCTTTTGGTGCCAAAATTAATATAAGACCCAAACTTGTTTTCGGGTAAACCCGGTAGTAGTTGAGGATAGGTTTTCAAATGGGAGACCTGCTCTGCCTCAGCTTCACCTGCCCTGACACTGCCCAGGGGCCCCGGGGCATAGGGGTCCCATGATAGTCTTTCTTTACATCATACTTGCCAACTGTCCTGGATTTGCTAGGACAGACACACTTTATACTATAGAACCTGTACTGTGCCCTTCTGATCCCAGTATTGTGCTCTTCTAACTCCCCCTGAATTGTGCCCTTCTGCCATCTCCCTACTGTTCCCTTTGTGTTAATTAGAAATACATTTATGGCATGTTTTCTTATTGTTTGAAATCGATTTTATTGAAAGTACTAATAAATATATGTTTCATTCTATCAACTATTTATACTTCTTCATAATTCTTCAGAGTATGTACGTAAATTGGGGCAGGTTGGTAGGGGCCCCAGGGCATTACTTTGCCCAGTGGCCCCTGATGCTATTAAGATGACCCTGCACCTGCCAAGTGGTAGGGAGAAGCATCGTGGCAGAGCTCAGCCAGGTTACGTCAGCTGCTCCCTGCAGGATCTGGGAAGAGGTAAAGAAGAGTCGGAACAACTAGAACGTAGGAGGCAGCCAGCCATAAGGACAGCGGTAGTGTGCCCTTCTTCTATTTGCTGTATGCAGGATCTGAAACATGTAATAACAGCCATGGGCCTTTCTGATCTCTCACTAATGATGTAGCCAGACACAGAGGAAGCCAAGAAGATGGAGCTGGAAAAGTCTTTCTTGCTTACAAGAAAAGAGATTTTACTCCCTTCAGCTTCTTAGTTAGTCATGCCTGTCTCACATAACAGATTGCAGAAGTGTGCCTTGCCCTTCATATACACTGACCTCAGCGCACAAAACACTTGCTGAATTCCTGCCACGAGTACTGGCATCTATTGACTATAAATCAGCTGTATGCCAAGCTTTGCATATAATAAGAGGCTAGCTATTGTGATGAAGTCTTCCCTGTGACATGAAGATGAAGCCTGGATCTGTACATATACCAGACCTGTAATCTGTAAATATTTCTTCCCATCCTTACATTTATTTCATCTCAACACATGAGAGAGGAAAAGCAAGACCCAGGGCCTGGATTTACTATTAGGCACAGTAGGCTCGTGATTATAGGCAACAGAAACAAAGAGGTGGCTTATTCATTTAAAACTGTAAGCCACGTGTCTTCTTCTTGTCAGTATAAATACACTCACCGGCCTCTTTATTAGGTACACATTGCTAGTACCGGGTTGGACCCCCTTTTGCCTTCAGAACTACCTTAATTCTTTGTGGCATAGATTAACCAATTCTGGACCGGAAGGCTTTGTCCCCTTAATGACCAGGTCATTTTTTGCTAATTGGTACTGCGTTACTTTACTGGAAAATTGCGCGGTCGTGCGACGCTGTACCGAATTATGCTGTTACTGTAATAATGACACTGGCAGGGAAGGGGTTAACCTACTGGGTGATCAAACGGGTTAAATGTGAGCCTAGGAGATTGTTTTCTAACTGTGGGAGGAAGGGCTTGTGAAATGACCATACAGACATGTGATTCTATATAGAAGGATCACAGGCACTCTGTGATCATTTCAGAGAGCAGAACGGTCGGCTGTGTTTACAATAGCTGACCGTTCTTCTCTCTCAGCAGGGAGCGATCGTGGGTGGCTGGCGGCAATCGGTGACGCCAGCCCTGTACATCGGCATCCCCGCTGCCTAGTGGGGGCGGGGGAGCGCCACCGGCGGTGCGCGCTCACCCGACAGCACCACGCATGCGACCGATGTAGTACTGGGTCGGTTCGCGCAGCCGAACCAGCCTGCCGCAGTAAAACTGCGACGGGCAGTCGGCAAGTGGTTAAACAAGGTGTTGGAAACATTACTCAGAGATTTGGGTCCATATTGACATAATAGCATCCCGCAGTGGCTGCAGATTTGTCAACTGCACATCTATGAAGCCAATCTCCCGTTCCACCAAATCTCAAAGGTGCTCTAATGGATTGACTAATGCTCAGTTTGAACTTTAGCAGGTTATCTTAACAACACCTAGATGCCTAAATGTATTAGGCCCCTTTCACACAGTCCGCATTCCGTTGCGGACCGTGCTCTGCTTAGCGGGGATCGATCCGCCGATCCCTGCTGAGCCGGCAGATGACAGCTCCGTCTCCGCACTGTGTCCGGAGAGGGAGGTGTCAGAGCCCCGCTGCTCTCCATGGGGAATCGGATGAGAGCGGACCGCCCGTCCGCTCTTATCCGATCCCATCCGATCCAATCCCCAGGACAGATAGAAAATAGGGTTTCCATCCATCTGGATTTCATGGACAGGATCGGATGCGGATGGCAGCGGATGTCAGCGGACATGTCACCGCTGACATCCGCTGCTCCATAGGGCTAAATGGGGCATCCGATCAGATCCGCCTAAAAAACTGACAGGCGGATCTGATCGGAACTCCTGTGTGAAAGAGCCCTTAAGTTGCTGCCATGTGATTGGTTGATTAGCAATTTGTGTTACCAAGCAATTGAACAGGTGTACCTAATAAAGTGGCAGGTGAGTGTATACCGTCATTTGCACTTTGTCACAATATTCTAACCCAGGTTAAGACCTTTAAAATAATAAAATGTTCTGGCATTAGGGGTTATCATAGAGGTGTCAAAGAATGCGTGCATAAAAGATCCAGTGGAATCTATTGCTGGCAGGGCTATTTGCAATTCACGAGAACTGGCCCCCAAAGTTTTGTTTAATTTCTTTAACAACTTCTGGACCGGAAGGTTTTACCCCGTGAATCGGTACTGCGTTACTTTATGGCTTTATGGACAATTGCGTGGTCTTGCAACACTGTTCCTAAATAAAGTTGATGTCCTTTTTTCCCTACAAATAGAGCTTTCTTTTGGTGGTATTTGATCACCTGCGCGATTTTTATTTTTTGCGCTCCAAACAAAATAAGAGCAACAATTCTGAAAAAAAACAATATATTTCACTTTCTGCTATATAACTCTCCCAATACATTTTTTTTACCCCTAACTGACATTTTTTTAATTTTGGGAGGATCAGTGACATTACTATAGTAATCAGTGCTAAAAATATGCACTGTTACTGTAATAATGACACTGGCAGGAAAGGGGTTACCCCGGGGCGATCAAAGGTTTAATTGTGAGCCTAGGGGGTGTTTTCTAACTGTAAGGGGGATGGGCTTGTGGAATCAACACAGAGACCTGTGATCCTAAATAACAGCAGACCATCGTTTCCTCTCCACGGGGAGCAATCGCGGGTGCCTGGCGGCAATCGTGGCCGTCAGCTGCCAGCCCTGTGGATCGGCTTCCCTGCTGCCTAGGTACGGCGGTTCGCACAGCCAAGCCAGCCTGCCGCAGTATATCTGCGGCGGGCAGTCGGCAAGTGTTTAAAGCTGAACTCTGTAAAAAGCAAGTATTGTCTAAATACAAGAGGCAGGTGCATTCTTACTTATATCTTGTTGTGCTTTTATTTATTTCTCTCAGATCAGTTCAGTAATCTAGTGTAAAATGTTGCATCGCTGCAGAAGTTTCCGGTATTAAGACCAGTTATTGCAGATCTCCCTCCTTGTGCAGAGTGACTGGTCTTGTATCCGCCCCTCCTGTAGATTTCTGCATGCAGCCTGTAGTGGGTGGGCCTGTAGGGTCCTTCCCACAGCTCTTCTCTCTACACTGGCTATGTGCAGCACAGCGACTATATCACCACTACTTTTACAAAATAATACCTTGATTTTTTAAAAGGCTTTTAGTGCACACAAAATGGATGTAAATCCTTTAACCACTTGCCGACCGCCAGCAGTAGATATATGGGTGCCCCACCAATGGGTGCGCGCACTTAATGCCGGAGGCCACAGGGGAAGCCAATCAGCAGGTCCAGTGGCCGCGATTGAGCCAGGCACCCGCGATCGCTCCCCATGGAGACAGAACTGTTCTGTCAGTAATGAACACAGGGATTCTGTGCTCCTCTTATTTAGGAACACAGGTCTCTGTGTTCATCCAGTGAGTACATCCCCCACCCTATTAGAAAACACCCCCTAGGCTCACACTTAACCCTTTGATCGCCCCCTGGTGTTAACCCCTTCCCTGACAGTGTTATTAGTACAGTAACAGTGCACATTTTTAGCACTGATTACTGTACTAATGTCACTGGTCCCCCACCAAAATGTCAAAAATGGCAGTTAGGTGTCCGATCTGTCTGCCGGAATGTTACAGTCCCGCTAAAAATCGCTGATCGCCGCCATTACTAGTCAAAATAAATAAAAATGACATAAATCTTTTCCCTAGTTTGTAGACGCGATAACGTTTGCGCAAACCAATCAATATACACTTATTTTTTTTTACCAAATATATGTAGCAGAATACATATTGGCCTAAAATGATGAATTTGATTTTTTTTTATTTTTTTCTTAATGGGAATGTTATAAAGCAGAAAGCAAAAAATATTGTTTTTTTTCAGAATTGTCGCTCTTTTTTTGTTTATACAAAAAATAAAATTCGCACAGGTGATCAAATACCACCAGAGGAAAGCTATTTGTGGGACAAGAAGAACATCAATTTTATTTGGGTACATCGGCGCACGACCACGCAATTGTCAGGTAATGTAACGGAGTGCTGTATCACAAAAAATTGCCTGGTCATTAAGGGGGTAAAACCTTAAGACTGTCCTTAAGTGGTTAAAGTCCAACCAAGTCTTCTTTTTGTATTTTTGTTAGTGTATATATGGATGTGTCATTGGACTGACTATTATCACTTTATAAATGCATTTTCAAAAATGAATTATGGTTAAAAAAAATTTTTTAATAGAGGAATTAAATACAAGTAAGACTCATGCCAAAGGATTTACAGAGCACTATGGGTTACCCAGACAGAGAACACAGCAGAGACTGTTTCCTTTAACCATTGCCGACTGCCTAACCACTATTTACGTTGGCAGTCAGCCCCTCACAGGTAAAGCGACGTAGGTCTACGTCGCTAGCCTGTGAGGCTCTAGGGAGGGAGCGCGCGCCTGCGGAGGCGCGCTCCCGCTCGCTCACGGACCCCCCCACACGTGTGCCCGGCGGACCCGATGTCCGCCGCTCACTCACGATTGTCCGTTACAGCGGGAGAAAGGCAGGCGGCTAATGTAAACACAGCCGCCTGTCATTCTCCCCTGTGTAAGGATTGAGATCATACGGTTCTGCTATGTAGGATCGTTGATCTCTGTTCTTACACCTCAAGCCACATCCAATCACAGTTAGAAGCACGCCCCTAGGGACACACTTAACCCCTCCCTCTCAAATAAAGTTAACCCCTTCCCTGCCAGTGTCATTTTTAAAGTAACAGTGCATATGTATAGCACTGATTACTGTAGTAATGTCACTGGTAACCCCAAAAGTGTCAAAAATGTCAGTCAAGGGTCCGATCTGTCCGCCGCAATGCCGCAGTCCCGCAGTCCCGCAAAAAAATCGCAGATCGCCGCCATTACTCGTTAAAAAAAAACCAACAAAAATTACAAAAATCTTTCCCTTAGTAAACACAATAACTTTTGCACAAACCAATCAAAATACGCTTTTTACGATTTTTTTTACCAAACATATGCAGCATAAAACAAATTGGCCTAAAATGTTAAAAAATTTTGATTTTTACATTTTTTTGGGGGGAATTTCATATAAAAAAAATGTAAAAAATATTGTTATTTTTTCAAAATTGACGCTCTTTTTTTGTTTATAGCCCATAATCAAAAAATCACACAGGTGATCAAATACCACCAAAAGAAATCTCTGTTTGTGAGAAAAAAAAGGACGCCAAATTTGTTTAGGTACATCATCGCACGACCGCGCAATTGTCCGTTAAATTCACGCAGTGCCGAATCGCAAAATAGGCCCTGGTCAGTAAGGGGGTAAAATCTTCCGGGGCTTAAGTGGTTAAAATAGAACTATAGGCAAAGTTTTTTTTTTGTTTTTTCATTTTAAACAGAGTAAGGGAGGGTAATAAAACCTGTAGGTTTTTTTTTTTTTTTTTTGCCATCTGTGTCCCATTGGAGAGATGTCCCTTCTTTTGCTGTCCCATAGCCAAAACAGAAAATGAGAGGAAATCCCTGCAGAATAAGGGAATCCCTTGGCCCCCACCAGGTCACCAGAATTAGTGTTGGATAAATGTCCCCTTTATTACTTTTCTGGGGAAAAAATGCAATTTGGGGTTTTCTTTTACTTTAACTTTCAAAGAGAAAGGTAAACAGGACAACTAGAGAGGGGAGCTATTGGGGGCACAGACAGCAATACAAACTGACAGTTGTTCTGATTAGGGCCGGCCCTACCATGGGTCCCGATGGGTCCATTGGACGCAGGCAGAACTTAGAGAGGGGCAGCAAATTGACTCCCAAGATTTTTTTTTCAGCCTCTTTGTGTGTCATCAGTTTGCGATGTATTACGGGCGGCCAGACTTGTATAAAGTACTCGAAATTTCTACTTGAGTAAAAGTACAAGTGCTCGATCAAAAAATTACTTGAGTAGAAGTGGAAGTGCTCGCAGAAAAAGTTACTTAAGTAGAAGTACTAAAGTATTCAACATTTTTTTTACTTAAGTATTGCAAGTAGTTTTTTCAAAAAATTTGCTACTTAAGTACTAAAAGTAAAAAGTACCAGTAGTTTTGAAAAAAAAATTCTACTCAAGTACTGAAAGTAGAAGTACAAGTACTGTGTTATGTAGTTATTAAAGAAAGAAGTCAAAAGTATGAACATCATATTGTTTTTATTATTTCAAATGATTTATTCAAATGATTAACCGGTGTTTGTTAGTAGTTTCTTGATGCACTTTAAGCGCTGTAGCATCATTTATTTGTTTGTTTCATATTTTCTTTTTATTGGAAAGATTTGGTATAGCAGCTTTTATTATACACAGCCTTTATTTTCGTATGCGCTGATTTACAAATGACATTATACACATTTTTTTGAGCTTTATGCAACCTGCCATCTACTGTTCTGGCAGTGGTAATTTTTTTAAAAGTAACGAGTAACTATGCAGCACAAAAAAAAAATACTTGAGTAGAAGTATCAAAATCATCGAAAAAATGTAGTGAAGTAAAAGTAGAAGTAGGAGAAAAAAATTCTACTCTAGGAAAGTACAGATACCGCATTTCGGTACTTAAGTACAGTACTTAAGTAGTTCTACTTCGTTACTATACATCTCTGCGGGCGGCATACCCTACTGCCGACGGTAGTGCAAACTGATAAATATGAGGAGGTGAAGGGTTTCCCCCGGTCCCTCACGTGATCCTGGTGTGCGCAATGACGTCAGCGAACTCAGTCTTACGCAGAGCAGTAAGATCAGAATCTTCTAGGGTGGTGGGCGTGGCAGACACAGGAATTTCAGGAGGACTGAGGACAGACAGTGGGTGTTTGGTGGACCGGTCCGGTGGTGAGTTATGGAGGAAGATACATTTATATTTATATAAAATAATGGGTGTCGGGGCCTTTGTGTGAAATTTTTGTTTTTTTTTGGGGGGGGGGGGGCAGCATTTCAGTCTTGGTCCAAGGCAGCACAATGTCCTAGGCCAGCCCTGGTTCTAATATTTCTACACTCTATGCAAATCTAAAAAAAAAAAAAAGTTTTGCCTTTAGTTTAACTTTAAGGTGCCCTGACTCTGATCTGATGGAAACCTCTTTCTGAGATATTCATAGGGGAGAGGGGAAAGTTTGGGGTCACTGCTTTAACACATTCATATATTTATGTGCATTAAATTTGAGCTACTAAGCTTTGTGAACTTCAAGTTTTTTAAAATGTGGAAAAACAAATGTGAATAGTCAGTCCACATGCTGTCTTGATATGACAAAATGTTATAATTACATGCCACAAAAAAAGAGAAAATATTTTTGAAATGTTTAGTTTAGTCCAATAATAATATGTAAAAAAAAAAAAATCGCTATTTATGCATTCAAATCCACACAGAAATAGAAAGTATAAAAGGCATAAGGTTTCGTTTGTACAATTCTTCTTTTTAGATGCATCTGCAAATTTCACATCATATTTTTTCCTAGAGTTTAATATATTTTCTGTGTTTCCATGCCAGTAGTTTGACTCATTATAAGCCATGATGTACAGCAAACACAGTGATGGAGATTTAACCAAACCAGGCAAACATGCAAGGATTTCATATTTCAAAAATATTTTCTCTTTTTTGTGGCAAGTAATTATAACATTTTGTCATATCCAGTGCAGAAAATAGACCATGACCTCATACCTGGGAAATGTTAGTTTAGGCATCTTGCAAGACTCTAGAAACTCTATCATAAAAGTGTTCCACAGACAGCTGTTTTCTTGATTATCTCTGGATGATGATGGACAGTAGGAGGATGTGCTCAGTGTGACTCACATTTCTTATAAAATGTGGGTCATAGGAAAGCCCTTTAGGAGAACATGAACCATATAGGGAAAAAATGAAAGTCATAAACTAGACTGGTCTTCTGAGATCCACATACCTCCAAACCACTTGTCTGCACAAACTCACAGATAACTTTGTCCTTATATACAGTGCCTTAAAATAGTATTCATACCCCTTGAAATTTTCCACATTTTGTCATGTTACAACCAAAAACATAAATGTATTTTATTGGGATAGTATATAAATACAGCTGTTTTGTGATTCCTTTAGAGGTTTGTTAGAGAACCTTAGTGAACAAACAGCATCATGAAAGCCAAGGAACACGCCAGACAGGTCAGGGATAAAGTTGTGGAGAAGTTTAATGCAGGATTAATGAAAAAAGTGCAAGTGCTGTTGGTGCTAGGCGCTACCACAATATAAATAGTAAATGATATAAATAGTATAAAATGTGGTAAAAATTGTGAGATGTGCGTTTTAAAATACCAAGTGCAAGTATTATAAAACCAAGTACCACAAAATCATATAGCCATATAATTGTAAAGTGCACAGTGCGTTTTATTGTGGACCTGTGAAGACAAAGAGTGCCACAGTATAAAAACAAACAAAGTGCTAGTGCTGTAAATCAGGCAGTGCCTGTGCACTGGGTGCTCAATGATTAGTACCGTGCAGTAGAGGTGAGATGCTATGTCCGTGGTCCCCCACTAGGCAAGAATGCTTACCGCACACTAGATTGGCGTGGGTGCATCCGGATGTTACTGGTACCAGGTTCCCACTCTCTTATGCCGTAGGTACTGCAATTATAAAGTAGCCTCCATTGCGTAGTATGCTGAATACACAATACAAAGGTGCTATAGCCACTCACAGTTCAAGAAGTTCACTATCAGCGTGCAGGGTCCGCCACACTGTATCGCTTCCGCGTTCCACAGGTCGGAGCCACCGCCACCGGAAGTGACGTATTGACGCAATAAGCCACGCCCTACGTGTTTCGTCACTACAACGTCATCTGGAGCGTTCTTCACTCATACACTACCTCAGAGGTAGGTTGGCGGCAGCTTACACCACAAATACTTAAGATTTATGTGTTGAAACCCATAGCGCTGGTAAAAACAACACACCCCCTTAATGCAGGATTAGGTTATAAAAAAATATCCCAAGCTTTGAACATCTCTTGGAGCACTGTCCAATCCATCATCGGAAAATGGAAAGAGTATGGCACAACTACAAACCTACCAAGACATGGCCATCCACCTAAACTGACAGACCGGTCAAGGAGACTATTAATCAGAAAAACAGCCAAGAGGCTCATGATAACTCTAGAGGAGCTGCAGAGATCCACAGCTCAGGTTGGAGAATCTGTCCACAGGACAATTATTAGTTGTGCACTCCACAAATCTGGCCTTTATGGAAGAGTGGCAAGAACAAAGCCATTGTTGAAAGAAAGCCATAAGAATTCCCATTTGTAGTTTGCGAGGGGACACAGCAAACATATGGAAAAAGGAGCTCCAGTCAGATGAGACCAAAATTGAACTTTCTGGCCTAAAAGCGAAACACTATGTGTGGCGGAAAACTAACACTGCAAATCACCCTGAACACACCATCCTTACCTTGAAACATGGTGGTGTCAGCATCATGTTGTGGGGACAGGGAAGCTGGTCAGAGTTTATGGGAAGATGGATGGAACCAAATATAGGGCAATCTTAGAAGAAAACCTTTTAGAGTCTGCAAAAGACTTTAGACTGGGACGGAGATTTACGTTCCAGCAGGACAACAACCCTAAATATACAGCCAGAGCTGCAATGGAATGGTTTAGATCAAAGCATATTCATAAGTTAGAATGGCCCAGTCAAAGTCTAGACCTAAATCCAATTGAGAATCTGTGGCAAGACTTGAAAATTGCTGTTCACAAATGCTCTCTATCCAGTTTGGCACGTACTGCCATGTAGCCACAAGTAAGCGACCTGAGGGCCTGAAGTCAGAGAGAGTGACCCTGGTTCTACAGAGAGCTGGCTGAGGGGGGCTGTCTATTGAAGATCTGGTCTGGGATCACTGGTGTGGTGTGTCACTTGGAGGTTGAAAGGCAACCAGCTGTCCCTGGACATTTTGTGAGTACAGAGTGACAACCTAATAGATCTGTAGGCTTGTTTTAACCCCTTCATGGTGCTATATAGTCAGTTAAGGGTCCAGACAAGGGGACACTAGCAAGTGTTCTGAAGAGCTTTGTCCAGTTACTACTGCTGTTAAAGGACTTTGCTCAATCCTGGAACTACTTTGTTGCTAGTGCCAAGGAGACGTCTTTTATTTGCTTTTAGCAAGGACTTCACCAGAGGTTAACCAAGGGATCAGTTAGATGTCCTCAATTGTGAATAGTTCTATTTATGGAGTATCTCACTCTAATCCCCTTCCCTATCCAAGTTCTCCAAGATTAAAACAACACCCCTAGACTGATCATTGAAGATAACGAGCAAATGTGTATGTGTACCTGGCTGTGAAGCTACCTTGTACCTGGCTAGGGGACAAAAAGCGGGGAAGACCTGGGCAAAATACCAGCTGCTCTTACGTGGTAGTGGTACAGGGTAATGAGGACAATAGTGCCTGGGAGAATGGAGGAGAACAAAAGTGTCCAACGGAAGGTGGGGTAACAACATTGCCTAGTAAGGGTTGGGGAAGAACATTAGTGTCAGGAAAGGAATTACCATTCAGCAACAATAGAACGCTGGAGGCAGATCAGGTGTGTCACCACGCCCATCTCCCCAGCCCTGGCCCTATATAAAGCACTCTCTGGCTGTGCTTCAGTGCTGGTTTATCATCAGCTCTAGTACCTGTGATCTGTTTGTTTATCTACGTTCCTTCTTTTGACCCGGCTTGCTCCTTGACCCATCTGCACTTCTCCTTGTTTGACCTCGGCTTGCCTGACGACTCTTTGCCTGAACCATACCTCTGCTGGATATTCTGTGTACCTACCTCGGCCTGGATTCCACGGACTCTCTCCTTGTCTTACCCCTCTGTACCTCCATTTGCTCGGACTGATTCACTGTGTATGACCCTTGGCCTGGCATTAACCTGTTGTCTCTTGTTTCAAGCATCTATAGATCTCCTGGAAGCGGTCCTGAATCACCATCCATCCATCCGGGATCCATCCGCATCAAGTGCTCCTTGGGATGTGTCATCTCCTGTTTCACCACCAGGGGTGATCCGCACCGAGCTGCAAAGGAAGCCCTCTCAGCACTTCGGCCTCCACCAAGGTATCTGACAATTAGTGTCAGTGGAAAACACTTACCTTGCACAAAAGTCTATTTCCAGCAGTGCTACTCTCTCCCCGCCTCCTTCTGCCAGGGCTTTACAGACTCTGTCAGGAATGTAGCACTACCCCCGCAGGGGCTGCTGGTAACTGGCTCCCAGAACCAGGGAGAGGCACCAGAGACCTGTCTGTATGAGTCATCTAGCCTGACCTGCAATAAACCCTGACCCAGATTCCAGACTCACACTTACCATGAGTCAAGTAAATTTGCCTGTACTTCAACACTAGCACACTGGAGGGTGCTACAGGAAGGAGATCACTCCACCGCAAAAAGTCTTCATAGACCTGTAGCCAGGTTCTGCATCAAGTGTTCCAGTATTCAGCTCAGGGCCACAGTCCAGATCTGCGTGATGCTGGGATACTGTTAAAGTCCCAGGACAGTCCCATGAAATCTGAAATGGTTGGAGGTATTGCTTTGAACATTGTAGAGAATAGTTACAACTCTTTTCAGTGTTGTTTTCTTTCTGTCTGTGTCTATCTGGGAAGATTTCCCTTGGAGACACAACAGGAAGTGATTTGAAGATAATTAGACATCTATGGCCAGGTGTCCATATTGGAAGATTTATCTGCGTCAGAAATATATTCATTCTGCCTTAGGAAAAGGAAAGAACACTGCACATATCTTCTCAGAATCAACATTCTCTGCTGTCATGGAAACTGCATGGCTGTGTTTCAATTGTGCTCATTCAACACCCACAATTTTTTTCTTTGTATAATGAATCTGTGGTGTCATTTTTTTAAATAAATTTTACTGTAAAGTGGAACACCACGGAAGCAGTTAAATACATACTGTATCTGTGAACTTTATTGGCCAAAATATTACCCTGTCCAGCCGCCCTTGTTGTGCACATACCTCTGCCACAAAACAAAGTCAGGAGTGACCTGACCATTCAACACCTGCAGCTCTATGCCCCAGATTGCTTGTGCCTCACCTCTCTAGTGATCTGTCCTGCTCTGTAAGCCTAAATATACACATCTTCCTAAGGCCTAGGGAGGAAGGGGGTGAAAAAAAAGTGCTTGAGCTGCGCTTTTACCACCTGCCAATTCCCCCAACCTGCAAAGACAGCTGTACGGGGGCATTCACATGCCGAGGAAAAAATGACAACAGCCCACCCTTCCCCAAACAACCCCCAACGATTCCTCAACCCCTTCCTTTCTTTCCCAGTACACAGGCAGTACTTCCAGCGAAATGATAGCCATGTGGTTAAGGCACAGTGGTCCGGGCTTTTAGGTGTAGCCAGGCTCTGGCACGAGGGCCCCTTTAAAGCCGAACTCTACCCATAACATCATGATAAAAAATGATGTTCTTTATCAAGGAACATACTGTTTATTCCACATAATTAAATACGCTACCAAAATTGGTGTGTGTAAATTGCTTCCAGCATTGCTCCAGTTTCTTCTTGCTGGAGGCTGCCATTTTTCTGAAGCCCACAGCCCCTGAGCAGTAGTATATCCTGAGGCTGTCAGCAGATCGGCCTCTAGTGGCGCTGATTTTCGGCACAATGCCAAAAAGGAGAGCAACTGAGCATGTGCAGAACAGGGTGAGACAGTGCATTACTGGATTTTACATAAGTGATGAGGAGGCAACATAATGCCTCACCACTGCCTGTCAAATACCCTCTAAAAAGCGACCTACTGAGGTTTGCAAATGAATTGTAAATGGTTTGTAAATGATCCCTAATGCTTTAAGTGCTTAAAACATGTTAGCATGACTCCCCAATGAGGCAGAAGTTCCTCCATGGTCCTTCAGTCCCTTTGTTCAGCATATTAGGCCTCAAACCTAGGCCTCTACCCAGGCACAAGGTCACCCTTCTCAGACAGCCAGCCTGAGAGGATCAGACAGCCGTCTACATTCCTCTCTGTGTCCAGGTTTGGATGTCTGTCCTTAACCACAGGTAGCCAATCAATGTGCCAATACATGCGAACAGCAAGGGCTCCTCTCAGCCTGTCACTGCTTTGTACAGGCTGTTCACAAACACCTGTAATTGCAACCGCAAGAATCTGCTGATTCTTGCCACTTCAATCTGCTGTATGCACCTAATCACTTGTGTAAAGGGGGCATTAGAAGAACCCTTACCATAAGTACTTATGGGATATCAAGTCCCACGGGCAGGCATCAGGGAGTAATTGTGCATGCACTTCAAAGCTTGGGGAAGAGCATCACAAGCTGAAATGAGACATTTTAATTAGGCAAAAAAAATGAAAAAGGGATGTAAATAATGATTTTACTTTGAGAGGTTATTTTTATATGAAAGGTTTTATACTACATGTATTATATGTTAACTTTATGTTATTACAGTGGATGTGTACATGTGTGTGCATGTGAGTCTCTGATTGAGTGCATATCAATTAGTTGCACATATCAATTAGTTTTGTCATCTGTTTGGCGGTCTAATGATGTACCCAGTCAGCTATAGCATTTGGCAAACTCTCAGGATAAAATGAATGTTTATCTAGGTCAGCCACCTATTTCAGTGTGACACAAGGCGTGAAGTTAGAAATGCATTTAATTGGCGACAATTTTGCTGGAAGAACTGCCGGTGATATTTCTGCTTCATAGTGTTTTTTTTCGATAATTCAAATTGGTTGAAATGAAAACAAAAACCCCTTATGGTAGCTTCCTCCTCCTGGATAGTAAGGCTGTAATGCTCTTTTAGTCTTCGGGTATGGTATAGGCAGAATTACTAACCTTATTCCTGTAGCACCATCTAGTAGTATGCTAGCGTTAGTGTAAAAAAAGAAATTAACTCAGGGCTAATTTGGGTCGGGGTTCAGTGAGTCAGGGCTGGATGACTCATCCTGACAGCTCCTCTGGTGCCTCCCCCTGGTCTAGAAGGTTGTGGAAACTTTTAGAGCTAGTGGTTGGAGGTTAGGAGGAGCTACCTGGAGTATTTATGAGGCCTTGGCCAAACCCCAGGAATGGGCAGGGGGCAGAGCTTACCTCATAAATAGGCATGAGCCATGCCAGCAGGGGTAGTCGGGTGTAAGATGGAAATGTAGTGCTAAGGAGGCTGTTGGTGGCCCTCAAGGGTGCCCCCCAGTCTGGAGGGTGACATTGGGCTGGGAACTCAGGTGCTGGAAGGATCCTGCCACAACACACAGAGGAAGCCCTTCCCGAGGCACAGAAGCAAGAGAGAGGACCGTGTGAGTAGATGAGCACTACTGGAGACTTATAGAAGGGGGGCGGGGGGACTGCCACATATAGCCAGTTCTCCCCGAAGACAGTGGTGGGCCAAGTCCTCATCCTTCCCCAGGAGATCTCCTGAGAGTCAGCCGGATGGGCTGGTGAGAGAGTCAGCCGGGTAGGCTGGTGAAGAGTCAGTCTGGAGGACTGCTGTGGAGAAGTTAGCCTGGAGGGCTAGTGAAAGCAGCTGCAGCCAGGTGGGTTGGCAGTGTCTGAAGAGATGGTGCTGGGATCATTTTATTGCTTAAAGGAGTTGTAAAGTCAGAACATTTTTTAGGAGGGCTCTCATTGGGCAGTGGAGGAAACCCAGCCAATGGTACACCCAGGCTTGTATCTACCCCAGAAAGGCAGATTCTGCCGCACAGCATTTTGGGAGTGGGTATAAGTTTGAGGGGAGCACATGACGCAGCGTCTTTGGCGGGAAGCAGAGTCCCAGGAGGGAGAGTATGGCTGTCTCTCCTCCTGTCAAGAGGAATCGGGTGTCCCAGGTGGCTTGCCTGTGGGGACAGAGGGCTGAGCTGAGCTGCAGTGAGGTTTCGGTGTGCTGAGGACCAGCAGAGCTGAGAGGGGTCGAGTTTCAGGAAAGCATTCCCAGTCATGAGTACTGCAAACTGCCCCTGGGGGTCTGCCTAGTGAGAGGGGACCACTCCGGAGAAGGTCAGCGGGATCCGGGAGTTATCTAGCTGGTGCAGGATGAGTCAAAGGGGGTGCCAGTGTTGACCCTGAAGAGTAAAGGGGAGCCAGTGGTTGGGCCCTGAAGTATTCAGTGTACAGTGGAAGTGTACAGTGGAAGTGTACAGCGTGCAGTGTACAGTGTTGAGAGTTGCAGCCGCAGCAGTGTTACAAAAGGCTAGTCAGGAAGGACTGGAGGGGGCAGTGTCAAGGACTTCTGAGCTAACCAGAGTGTCAGAAGTTAGTATTCAGTACAGTACAAGCAAGTCGGTGATTTCAAGCGCAAGCAAGCGTTGGTCGGCATCCAGCCGGCGTCAAGTCAGCGCTGAAAGGCATTTTTCTCAAGTGTTCCAATTTGTACCTAGTTGAGCCAGAGGAGTATCACACTCATTCCCTTCTCCCATCCCTACAGTATGTCAAATAAACAAAACAAACTAATGATGCCGGACTGTTCTTTGACTTAGATCTCACACTTGGGAAATCAGTTTTAATGTGCTGTTGGTGTTACCGGTGACCATGGCAGACCCACATCAGGCCCAATGCCTGGAAATATTGCTACATTAATAAAGGGCTTTTCCAGCAGCAGTGGCATTGCAAAAACAGGGAAACGTAATAGTCTGTATTATGGCAAGCCCGTCATAAAGATCTCCCTGATAATCAGTTACTTTATTTTGAAAAATTTAGTACTGAACCTTGATAAATGAGTGTGATTGATCCACTCTAAGACAAGAGTTGATTGAGCCCACAGATCAACACTGTCTTCCATTTTTTCACACACTTGCTCAAGCATTAGGAAAAATCTAGTGGGCAAACATACAGGGGATGGCAGGGTTGTGCCTGGATCTTGCATGTCCAACTGTGTTCTGTGGCCCCGTTTAGTCACTTAAAGCTGAGTTCCGGGCACAGAAAAAAATTTTCAGTGAACATACCCCCGGGACAGTCAGGGCTAGTACATTCCACAATGGCTAGCCTCTGATCTGTCCCAGTTCGCACTTACCTGCAAGAAGAAATACTCACTTATAAAATTTCTTCCACAGCGTTGCCATCTCTCTTGTGGGCAGCTGAAGCCGGCGCGATCCTCTTCCGCGTCTTCTTCCGCGTCCTCTTCTCCCAGAATGCACCTGCACCGGCCCCTCTCGTCCCTTCCGGTGCGGCGCTGCATTCCTCCACAGCTTCTGGGCATGCCCAGAAGCTGTTTAGCAGGGAATGCGGCATCGCACCGGAAGTGACGAGCGGGACCAGTGCCGTCGCATTGATTCCTGGGAGCGATGACGTTCAGCTCCCAGGAATCATTGCAAGCCAGGAAGTGACGGCGGAGCCGCGGCGCAGAGGGAGGAAGTGAAGAATAGGTGAGTATATTCGATCTACAATTACAAGGTGAGTACAAAAAAAAAAAAAAACCTAACTATCCAATTCTGTTTCAGGTGAAGGAGAACAAGCGGACGGGCACAAAAAAAAAAGATCGATTTTGTGCCCGGAACTCCGCTTTAAAGCATAAGCTTCACTTGAAGGCTATTTTACCTCAAATGGCATCCTTTAGGTTGGAAGTAGGAATCATTGATTCTTCTCACTTCTTCTTGTGTTTATGGTGGGAGCTGGGGGTAGCTCAATATTGTGTATGTTGATAAAGCTGTAGGATCCATCCAGTGCTCTCATTGTAGCCCAATAGCAGAAGGCAGCAGCATTTTTCGCTTCTGTATTCTGAGATCTGTAAGAGAGTTTTCTTTTCCCCTTAACTGGTGGGAATAAAAGTACAACTAAAGGCAACAATTCTTTTTTTTTTTTTAAGTTTTGGATAGAGTGGAGAGGAGAACAGCTGTCAGGTTTTCATTGCTATCTGTCCCCACATTAGAAAGACTTAACCTCTCTATTTGTTCCGTTAATAGAGGGGAAATCTTCCCATGGATGCACTAGTTCTAATGACATCCAGGGATTCCCTTACTTTGGAGGGATTTTCTCTTACATCCTGTTTTAGCTAAGGAACACAAAGTGAAAGCAATCTCCCCAATGGAAGACACAGGGGTTATAACCCTTCCTTACTTCATCCAACATGAAAAAAGTTATGCCTATAGTTCTACTTTAAAGTGGTTAGAGGATCACAAAGGTCAAAACTCAGGAAATACTTAAAACATACAGGGAAGTAATATTTGTGCTCTAGGTGGAACATTTTTTCGATAAATTCGGGTTTGGAAGAATTGCAAAAGGACAGCTTTTTTGTGTCAGGTCAAAATTATAAAATCACAATAAATCTGGTAGCTTCAAAGTTATGGAGCATTTCGGGGACATCCATGTCTGAATGATATATCATCCCACTTTGCCTGTTTTGTTAATATAAACTAAATTCAGACTCCTGTGAGGTTTCAGCTAAAAGCTAGAACATTTCTATGGAGAATATGTTTTTCTTCAGTCAAAAGATCAATAGTTCCAGAGATATAAAATTAGCGTATAGTTGAAAAAGATATGAATGCAAATATAACTTTTAGTGAAAGGTTTGCATTACAATGATCTGAAGATCCAGAGATAAAGGCACATTAAAATGTTTGCAAAAGTTACAAAGTTTAACTTTTCCCAAGCCAAGCTTGCCCCTTACCCCTTCCACCTACCAAGTCCTCCTATCGGTCTTTTAATTTAAAGTGGAACTAGTCAGAAAATAAAGTCCTGCTAGATCACTTCATTCTGGCCCATTTTGCAGGTATAGCTATGTAAAACATTAAAAATAAGTGTCTATACTGTTTAAAATCCAGTAATACACTGTCTCACCCTGCTCTGCACATGCTCAGTTGCTCTCCCATTTTAGGCATTTTCAGGCACTGCTGAGTGTGTAAAGGTCGATCTGCTGACAGCCCTAAAACAGAATTAAACCCTCCTATCCTTTACAGCCAAGGAAGCTGCTTCTGTTTAAACTGCAACTGCCTTGGTGCTGCAAATGTGATTAGTTATGACACCCAGGGCTGCTGTTAGAAATCATGGAGCCCCATACAGCCTACCTAGCTGCCCCCCCCCCCTCCAAATATATCAAAGCAATATTTTCACTTAAAATACACTAAAATCATTATTAGCGCATACAAACATAACAAAGAACCTGTGAGAAATAGCCCCTTTTTAATTGTTTTTTTTTTCTTACAATTTTAAAACTATTTTATTTTACAATTTTTAAAAATTATTGATTACAATCAGACTTGTATAAAGTACTCGAAATTTCTACTTGAGTAAAAGTACAAGTGCTCGATCAAAAAATTACTTGAGTAGAAGTGGAAGTGCTCGCAGAAAAAGTTACTTAAGTAGAAGTACTAAAGTATTCAACATTTTTTTTACTTAAGTATTGCAAGTAGTTTTTTCAAAAAATTTGCTACTTAAGTACTAAAAGTAAAAAGTACCAGTAGTTTTGAAAAAAAAATTCTACTCAAGTACTGAAAGTAGAAGTACAAGTACTGTGTTATGTAGTTATTAAAGAAATAAGTCAAAAGTTTGACCATCATATTGTTTTTATTATTTCAAATGATTTATTCAAATGATTAACCTGTGTTTGTTAGTAGTTTCTTGATGCACTTTAAGCGCTGTAGCACCATTTATTTGTTTGTTTCATATTTTCTTTTTATTGGAAAGATTTGGTATAGCAGCTTTTATTATACACAGCCTTTATTTTCGTATGCGCTGATTTACAAATGACATTATACACATTTTTTTGAGCTTTATGCAACCTGCCATCTACTGTTCTGGCACTGGTAATTTTTTTAAAAGTAACGAGTAACTATGCAGCACAAAAAAAAAATACTTGAGTAGAAGTATCGAAATCATCGAAAAAATGTAGTGAAGTAAAAGTAGAAGTAGGAGAAAAAAATTCTACTCTAGGAAAGTACAGATACCGCATTTCGGTACTTAAGTACAGTACTTAAGTAGTTCTACTTCGTTACTATACATCTCTGATTACAATGTTTAAAAGTCTGGGGGTGTCAGACTGACAGGGGGGAACATGAGGGGATCAGAAGTAGACAGAATTGGGAGGGGGCCGGGGGAAGCAGTTACAGGAATAATGCCCTGTGTCGCTCCCTGCAGCAGCTAAAAGCCAGCGGGAGGGAGAGAAACAGGCTTTCAGCTGCTGCAGAGAGCCGCACAGGGCATTCTTCTGTAATTGCCCCTCTGCCCAACCACACCGATTTCCCCTGCTGTTCGGGCCCCCCTATGTGCCCGGGTTCCCTACAGGAGGACTGATGGTCCCATCTATCAGCGGCCCTACTGGCAGGGCCCCCCCTCTCCCCGAATATATCAAGACAATATTTTCACAAAAAATACACTAAAATTATTATTAATGGACACAAACATAACAGAGAACCTGTGTGAATTAGCCCTTAATAATTGTCTTTTACATTTAAAAAAAAAAAAAAAAATATATATATATATATTTAGATTGTAAGCTCTAATGAGCAGAGCCCTCTGACTCCTTTTGTTCCAAATTGTAGTGTAACTGTAATGTCTGCCTTCATTTTGTTAAGCGCTGCGCAAACTGTTGGCGCTATATAAATCCTGTATAATAATAATAAAATAATAT
Organism: Pelophylax lessonae; assembly: GCF_965119305.1. Taxonomy (NCBI): domain Eukaryota; kingdom Metazoa; phylum Chordata; class Amphibia; order Anura; family Ranidae; genus Pelophylax; species Pelophylax lessonae. Next base: position 566,066,446 of record NC_138771.1, on the reverse strand, counting down.
ATATATATATATCATTTTTTAAATGTTAAAAACGTTTACAATTATTTTATTTTACAATTTTTAAATTATTTATTACAGTGTTTAATTATTATATATTTTTTTTTATACATGGTTATTTTTTTTTACAGGACAGGGAAGCCTGCAGCACTGTGGGGGGAGGCGCACAGTGAAAGGGGCACACAAGAAGGGGGGTGGATCAGAAGCAGGCAGAACAGGGAGGGGGAATCAGTGTCAGAGAGGCAATTACAGGAACGATGCCCTGTGTCTGTGTCTCTCCCAGCAGCAGCTGAAAGCTGGCAGGAGGGGGAGAAACCGGCTTTCAGCTGCTGCAGAGAGCTGCACATGGCTTCCTTCTGTTATTGCCTCTCCGCCCGACCGCACTGATTCCCCGTGCTGTTCCGGCCCCCCTGTGTGTCCGGGCCCTCTGCAGGAGGACTGGTGGTCCCCCCCCTATCAGCAGCCCTGATGACACCAGCCATTTGATGGTTTGACAGTTTGGTTGAGGACACAAGCAAATGTGACAGTTAGCAATCCCAGCAGTAAAATCAATGGGTTTAGTTCCACTTTATGATTTACTGCTGTTTGGGGGGCTTCGGGCTTCAGGAAAATGGCAGTCTCCAGCAAGAAGCAAGTTATTATGGGTAAAGTTCACCCTGACCATGCTGATAGAAAACTGATCCATAGGAGGACTTTGGTCATAGGAGGGGCATGTCTAAGTTTAACTTTTACAGGAAAGAGTATTATTTATAAATGATTTAGTATAATTTGCATATAATTTCAACTCTCTGGATCTACAAATCATTTTGACATGCAAGTTCCACTGAATATACCCTCTGCTATGCATTTTCCTATGGTATGCTCAGTATGATTTGCCTCGGTTAATGACTGGTTTACTTCAATGAGATGTACGTGCTTTATTCAAGATATGTGTTAAACATGTTTTTGGGAAATGTTTTTTTTTTTTTTTTATCATAAGAGGGTGACAATGTAGGAAAACAAAGCTTTCACTCCATAACTGGAAGTAACTGAACATGAAGGGTTGCCAGGAATAATGCAAAGATTTTTTTTTTTTTGTTTTTTCAAGAAGAAGCAGGCAAAAACATCAATGCATATAAAAGATAATACCAATGGTAAAGGTATGTGAAAGTGAGTAAGTAGTGCATACAATAAGTTCATCAATTTAATGGTATGTAAAGACGAGTTAACCTCCCTAGCGGTATTCCCGAGTGTGGCTCGGGGTTAAATTTCAGTGCCAAAAGCGGTAACCCCGAGCCACACTCGAAGTACCGCTAGGAAGATCGCTGGATCCTGTAAGAGAGGGTACCCACCTTGTCCCCGGGATCCAGCGATATATCCCGGCAGTGTGCAATGGCCGGATCTTCCTCCTGATGCTCTGTGCCCTGGCTTCCGTCTCCTGCGACGTGACGCTCGCGGGGGGTGGAACCGGCGGCAAATTCAAATAGTAAAACACACCAAACACACAGATACATTACAAAATAAAATAAATTCACGTTAGTTTGCCCCCCAGTGCCCTTTCCTGCAGTTTTAGTGTACTTTTTAGGTATATACAGTATATATATATATATATATATATATATAGATATACGTATATACAGTATATCTATATATATATATAGATATACACGTATATCTATATATATATATATATATATCATATATATATATATATATGTATATATATATATATATATATATACAGTGGGTACGGAAAGTATTCAGACCCCCTTAAATTTTTCACTCTTTGTTATATTGCAGCCATTTGCTAATTCATTTAGGTTCATTCTTCTTACACACACACATATATATATATATATATATATATATATATACATAGGTATATATATATATATATATATATATATATATATATATAAGTCTGTATACAGTGTATATATGTATATATATATATATAAAAGTATGTATACAGTATATATATATATATATATATATATATATACATACATACTCACTTTAACTTATTTATAGTTTTTTATTATATTATAATTTATGATTTTGTGTTTTTAAACTTTATCATACCCGAGATGTTATAAAGAAGAATGCACAGTAAAAAAAAAATCATATGTAAATCGTTTTTTTGGGCTGCTCATTCTTAAGAATTACATGCAAAATAATTGTACTGCTTTCAGCACACTAAAATCGGAAAGAATCATACCGCCAGGGAGGTTAAAGAGGCTTTGTCAGTCCAACAGGCCTGTTAATGTTCATCAGGCCTATTACCCTAGAGTGGGTGAGTGGCAGTCATCATTAGAATGGGATGTAACAGTCTACATATTATGTAAGCAGTTGTTATGTTGTTTGAATAGGGGTATTGTCTAGCCAGAAGTGTTCAGCAGTAAATAGGTCCTAAACTAAAGCAGAAAAGTAAGAAAAGTGTGAAAAGAAGACATATAAAAAATAAAGACAGAATGGGTTATTGTTTAGGAGCTGGGGGATCGGCAAAAGACATGTAGTAGAGCCTGTCAGGGTTTCTGAGGTCTGGCCAGGTTTAGGTTATTTAATTTAAATGCATAGTAGAGTATGATAAAAACTTTCAGAGCTCAACTCATGGTGTCCACATTTTGAGACATTTTGTAAGGGCGTCTTTAAAGTGGAACTACACTTCATCTGTGCATCACAAACTAAAAATGCTATTTACCTCATTTGCAATATTCTAAGCAAACTCACCCATCCATCCATGTCTCCATACTTTATTTTTTTGAGAAATCACTTTACAAAACACCCCCCTAACAGTTTTGGCTGTGACGATCTTAAATAAGGCAGATAATTCTTGTGGTATCTACTTTCTGGAATCCACCTTTCCTTAGCACAGGCATGCAAGCAGGAGAGGGTGTGCTTCGCTGAGAAAAACCCTCCTCCCCTCCTGAAGACTCCTGGGATATATGACATCATTTGCCTGGGCAAGAAACCAGGAAGTAACTGAAGAAATGTGTAGCAAGGTTTCCAGGCCTGTGGCCTGATGTGGGTCTGCCATTAGTATCGGAATCCTCTCCAGCCCATGTGAGCTGAGTGTCTGGGTGTGACAACTGAAGCAACGACAACTCCGGCATCTTTGTTTGTGGTTTTTAATATAAGTTGAAGGGGATGGGAGAAGGGAATGAGTGGGATACTCCTTTAGGCTCAAACTAATTACAGTTGGGACTTTGATCCTGAAAATGCCCGTTGGCGCTTCCTTGACGCCAGCCAACGCTCACTAACACTGAGTACACACTGCAACTTGATAGAATTGCTGAATCCCTGACTGAAAGTCCAGGACTGTGAAACTGTAGAACTCCTGACACTGTTATGCTGTACAATTCACTGTCCCCCGCTTAGGCCAGCTTGAGGTAGTATGAAGTAGAACTCTGCAAATCTGCACTTGCAACTGACACACTCTATACAATTCAAGGCCCAGATGCAGATGCCTCCTTGACTGTAACTCTTCAGGGTCCACTGACTATGCACCCCCTCTGTGACTCCAGGGTCCTCAACCTAGGTACCCACTTTACACTAGCTGGCACTGGATCCCAGAACCTCTTCCGGAGTGGTCCCCTCTGACTCTAGGCAGACCCCCAGGGGCAATCCTCAGTACTCACAACCTGCATAGGCTTTCCTGGGACTGGACCCCTCTCGCTCTCCGCAGGCTCTCGGCACACCGGATGCCCTCAGCTCAACTCAGCACTCTCTGGACTCTCAGGCGACACCCCGAGATATTCTCTTCCTCAGACAGGTGGAGAGACAGCCATACTCAACCTCCTGGGGCTCTGCTCCCACCAAAGACACCGTGCCACGCACTTTCCCCAAACTTATACCCACTCCCAGAATCCCTTGCAGCATAATCTGCCTTCTGGGGTAGATACAAGCTGGGATGTGTCTCCTGATTGGGCAACTCACACTGCCCTATGAGAATCCTCTCACAGGAGCCAATGAGGATACTTCTCCAGTCAGCAGGCACATCTGGAAGCCCTGACACCCTAACTAAATAAATCACAGCACTGCTGTTAGGCCGACAAGGCCCACTATACATTTACCTAGCACCTACCTGTAGGGTGCTACAAATGTAAAAAAAAATGTTTAAACAAGAAAATATGATAAACTTTCCAATTTATTTACTAATGCTAGCAGCATAAGAATTACAAATAGTCAATGTTGATTGAGAGAGTGTAGTTCCACTTTAAGTACGAATGTAAGCTCTTTTTTATTTTTTTATTTTAAGTTCCTGTAAACCTTTGCTAATGTAGCAGAATTTCCAGGCATTGTGCCAGATGTGGTTCTGCCAGGGTTACCGCTAGTAACAACAGCACATTTAAGCATGTTCTCCAAGTGTGAGCACTGAGACAAGAAACAGTCCAGCATCTTTGGGTTTTGTATTTATTTAGGAACTTGGATGGGAGAAGGGAATGAGTAGGATACTCCTCTGGCTCGACTATACACTGTAATGGGACAACTGAGAAAAATGCCTCTTGACGCTGACTTAACGCCGGCTGAATGCTGGTCAATGCCGGTTGATGCTTGTTAATGCTGACTTGCTGTCCTGTTAACTCTCCTGGCTATGGGAGCTACTTGAAATACTGCTGCAGCTCTTAACACTTCAGGGCCCGCACACACTGGCACCCTCTTTACTCTTATATTCCTCTTCAGGGCTTAGACTCAGGCACCCCCTTTTCTAAGCTGCCTCCTGGATCCCTCTGACCTTCCTGGAGTGGTCTCCTATCCTAGACAGACCCCCGGGCAGTTTACAGTACTCACGACTTTGCTTTCCTGGAAACTCCGACCCCAACAGCTCCCCAGGGTCCTCAGCAGTGTCGGCCAGTGCGTTGGGGGCGCAGGGGCGCCGCCCCCCCCCATCCATGCGTCCGGCCCCTCTAATCTGCATGCGCCGGACTCATGGAGTTTAATGGGGTTTTTTTTCTGAGTCACCTGATTAGAGCCAGAGGCTCTAATAGGCTTCAGAAAAGGGTGGACCCGGGGCGCAGAGCAGTGCGCCCCGAGCCCACCCATTGTGTGACAATAGCGAATGAAAATTCGCTATTGTCACATGGAACCTCCTCCTGGCCAATCAGGAAGCGGGTCCGAGACCCGCTTCCCGATTGGCCGAAAGGCAAAACCATGCCATTGGCCGAGGAGGAGGCGGGAGGACTCGAGGAGACGCCGTGGGACTGAGGAGAAGCCGCCGCAGCGGGAGGTAAGTGCACTGGTCTCGGGGGGGACGACACGCTACGCTACGCTGGTCACTCTGCATTGAATGGGGGCACGATGATCTCTCTGCATTGTAAGGGGGCACACTGATTTCTCTACATTGAAGGGGGCACACTGATCTCTCTGCATTGAAAGGGGGCACACTGATCTCTCTGCATTGAAAGGGGGCACACTGATCTCTCTGCATTGAGTGGGGGCACACTGATCTCTCTGCATTGAAGGGGGCACACTGATCTCTCTGCATTGAAGGGGCACACTGATATCTCTGCATTGAAGGGGGCACACTGATCTCTCTGCATTGAAAGGGAGCATGCTGGTCATTCTGCATTGAAAGGAGGCACACTGGTGACTCTGCATTGAAAGGGGGCACGCTGGTCGCTCTGCATTGAAAGGGGGCCCGCTGGTCACTCTGCATTGAAAGGGGGCCCGCTGGTCACTCTGCATTGAAAGGGGGCACGCTGGTCACTCTGAATTGAAAGGGGGCATGCTGGTCATTCTGCATTGAGAGGGGGCACACTGGTCATTCTGCATTAAAAGGGGGCACGCTGGTCATTCTGCATTGAAAGGGGGCACGCTGGTCATTCTGCATTGAATGGGGGCACGCTGCTCATTTTGCATTAAATGGGGGCACGCTGGTCTCTCTGCATTGAGAGGGGGCACGCTGGTCACTCTGCATGGAAGGGGGCACACTATAACTTGATTACTGAAGGCCCCTTTCACACTTTTGTGACCTCAAAGTCACGCAATTTTTTACAGCGTTTTTTGCCGCAAAGCAATACCTATTACATTTTTCTGTTTGCATCCCCCCAAAAATTTTGAGCACCAGCTGCCACTGGTCCTCAGCACACTGGATCCCTCTCTGCAGCTCAGCTCAACCTTCTGTCCTCTAGGCCGACCGCCAAGGACACCCTCCCTCACACCGACAGGAGGAGAGACAGCCGTCACCCTCCTCCTGGGACTTTGCTTCCTGCCAAAGACACCCTGTCATGTGCTCCCCTCAGACTTTTATCCCCTCCCAGGATGCATTGCAGCATATTCTGCCCTCTCTGGGATAGATACAAGCCCTGGTGTGCTATTGATCAGGTTTCCTCCAACTGCCCAATGAGAGCCCTCATTGAGTACAGTGGGGAGACTCCCCAAGCTCAACAGGCACACCTGACAGCACATGACAGCCTAACTGGACAATCAAGGCCCCCCTGATAAGCAGGCAGGGTCACCCATATACTTTTCCTTGCACCAACTAGGAGGGTGCTGCACTTAACTTCCTCAAGATGTTTTTCTTTAGGATCTAGCAATGGCTTGCCTAATGGCCACCAGGTATAATTTTAAAGTGGTTCTAAAGGCAGAAGTTTTTTTTTTTTACCCTAATGCATTATATCTATTAAGATAAAAAACCTTCTCGGTGCAGCTCCCCCCCCAGCCCCCCCACTTATACTTATCAGAGCCCCATCTCAATCCAGCGATGTGCATGAGAGCTCTCTTGGGTCTCTCTCTCCTCAACGGCTCACACTGCAGCCAGTAGGCCAGGAGAGAGCGGGGGGTGGGGCCGTGTGTGTGAATAGATAATGTCCATTCACAGGTGCATGGCTTGAGAGCTAGCCTGCTGGAGTGCCCCCATAACAAGAGGTTTGCTATTGGGGGTACTCGGCAGGGGGGAGGAGCAAAGACCACTGGTAGGGGACCCAAATAGAAAAGGATCGGGGCTGCTCTGTGCAAGTTTACTATATTTGTTATATTTTTTTTGTTACAACCTTTAGAATTACTTTAAACACTTGCTACCTGCCCGCCGTCGTCTCTAAAAACAATGTAGTCACTCACATTTAAAACTGCCAGGATCTGTAACGCGTAGGGTGTACACCAGAGACCAACCGGAAGTGACGTTAGGGGACGGACGGAACGAGTCCCGCGGCAGATACACAAACAGATCCTGGCAGTTTTAAATGTGAGTGACTACATTGTTTTTAATAAAGAGTTTTAATTTACTACACTATGATGGCCGCTTTATTCTAATGAGCTACAAAGGTTGCTATAAGGAGGAAGGAATAACAAACCCCAGGTCGATTAAAGAGAGGGAAGGAACCCCAAATGACCACCCAGAGGAAAGCGAGGAGTGGAGGAGACACAGAATCCAGGCATATATAACATAGGTGCATTTGATATTGATCTAAGGTGAGCAGTTAGAGCACATAGTAGTGCCAGCACTGAAGAGCACCTGGGTCATTGTTTTTGAGGTGTAAGGAGTTCACTAAGCAAGATAAAGAAGCAATCGATTGGGAATCAACACTTATGTTTAGAGGAATCTCACGTATATATTGGACAATTTAGCACATATTTTCAGTGATTTATTTATTTCACAATTTATGAATTCACATGGGAGTTAAAATTTACTCATTTGGCACCTATGTAAGCATTTGCACTTTATATATTGGTTGATAATACTATTTATTCAGTATTTGGAGTTGTTTCAAGTTTTTGTTTATCGGAAAATTATATACATTTTACATTTTTTTTCACGGGGTGTCCCCTTTGAAGCACTTTAAATATTTGCACATAAGGAATGCACGTTTGTGCAATTATTTCAAGTGATAGATCTATGTGATTAATTTATTATTTATATGATAATTGTGTTATTGTATTCTTTATACCAACAACATTCCTTCAGTTCATATATACCATGAGCAATATTTATGTAATATATTAGCATACCATGTATTTAGAGATCTCTGAACCGCAGTACTCCCCCCCCCCCCCCCCCCACAATATATACTTTTGACTAACTGTATAAGGTAACAGATTTCTGTACTTTGCTGCATCAGGAAGACATTTTATATAAATCAATCCGTGACAGCGCAAGACTCATATCTTTATAAAATACTTTAAAGAGTAGTCCCACTTTTGTTGAGAAAAACCAATCCCCACTGAGTGAGCAATCTACATTGCAAGGATTTTAACAAACAAACAAACAGAGTCCTACCTGTTTATGTTATAAAGGAATGTATCTTTGTTAGATAACGTCTTGCTCAGGACTGATTCTGCATGGGAGTGGCATTTTCATATTTGATCAGTTGATGCACTTGCAGGGCTCTTAAAGCGGAGTTCCACCCAAAAGTGGAACTTCCGCTTTAGGGAGTCCTGACCCCCCGACATGCCACATTTGGCATGTCATTTTTTGGGGGGGGGAGCGGGTACCTAGTTTTGACAGGTACCCGCTCCCACTTCCGCTCGGAGCGCCGCGGCGCCCTGAGCGGAAGTTCTCCTCTCCCCCTCCCTCCCTGCAATCTTCTGGGACACGTCAGAGGTCCCAGAAGATTGCCGGCCAATCACGGCGCGCAGCGCGACTCGCGCATGCGCAGTGGGTACCCGGCTGTGAAGCCGCAAACTGTAACAGCCGGGTGCCCACAGCAGTGATGCCGGCGCCGAGGGAGAGGATCGAGGCTTCCGGCGGCCGCATCGCTGGACCGTTGGACAGGTGAGTAAATGGCTGGAACTCCGCTTTAAGATGAGAGTGGCAGGGTTTAGAGTTGATTAACCTGTTTAGGAGCATCTCACCAAAACTGAAATTATTGTTGCAGAGGATGCCTAAATCAGTCTGGGAAAACCAGTGAGCTAATCACACGAGAAGGAAATTACATCTTGGGGGTGTTCCATACACCATCTGTGTATTGCCTACAGGTTGCCATATTGCCGGGGTCTTCAAACTATAGCCCTCCAGTTGTTCAGGAACTACAATTCCCATCATGCCTAGTCATGTCTGAGCATGTCAGGGTTTTACAATGCCTCATGGAATGTGTAGTTCCGCAACAACTGGAGGGCCATAGTTTGAGGATCCCTGCCATATTGCATTGAGTTTTTCATAAAAACAGCACTACAGATTGAAAAGAAATTTTTAACAACAATAAATTACAATATTGGCTTTTGTCGCAATTGTATATGCTATATTATTATTTTTTTAATTTGTTAATTTTTTTTTTTTCATGAAAGTGGAGTTACCCTTTAAACGACAATGAAGAAGTGAAGACCTTATGGCGATACACATACAGCATTTAAACAGGTTTTATTAGTCAACAGCTGCTCAGCAAATACGTCTTCTTACATCTGTTTAACAATTATAATATTATATTAGTAGTAGCATAGCAAGAGTACTAATTACATCAGCATAACAATGACTAATAATATCACACTTTATATTTAGCACATAAATATATTATGAAGCACCTAATGAGCTGTAAGGACAGATGTTGCTTGGGAAAAGAAGCGTGACGATGACAAGGCCACTGCATGTGTTCAACACATTTTTCAGTAAAATAAAATTAGCAGAACAATAAAATATGTTTGCAGGGTGAAAGTGGGCGAACTACTGCCAAATACTATTGTTACATTAACCAGATGCCGACCGCCCCGCGTACATTTACTGCAGCAGGGCGCCCGCTCTGCACAGAATCAAATACCTGTACATCGTTCTGCACTTCCTGGTCTTCAGCGTGAGCGCGCCCCGCCGATTACCATCTCCCGCTGTGACTGAACACAGCGAGAGCCAATCAGTGGGTTCGGCGAACTCTATGTCCACCGGGACCCGCTGATCGTTCCTGAGAGAAGCAGAACGACGGTCTGCCTATATAAACAAGGCAGATCGCTGTTCTGTGAGAAGGAAAGGCTGTGATCCTGTGTTCCTACAAAGCAGGACCACGGATCTCTGCCTTCCCAAAGTACAAGCACCCCCTCACACACAGTTAGCAAGCACATTTTAGGCACACATTTAACCCTTTGATAACCCTTGATAGTACAGTGACAGTTCATGTTTTTTAGCACTGATCACTGTATTAGTGTTACTGGTCTCCAAAAAGTGTCAAAAGTGTCAGTTAGGTGTCCGATTTGTCTGCCGAAATGTTGCAGTCCCGCTATAAGGTCGCTGATCACAGATCATGGTAAATGGCCAATCACAGCGGCTATTTACCATGTGATCCCCTCGTCCAATGAGAGATGATCTCAAATGTAAACATATCAGATCATCTCTCATTGACCGCCCCCCTTCCTCACACAGAGACCGCATGTGAGGAGGGAGAGCGATATCGGAGCAGAGTGAGTGTTTTGTCCTTGCCCAAACAGTGCCATCAATGCCCACAGTGTCATCAGTGCCCACAATGCTATTAGTGTCCATAGTGCAATCAGTGTCCATAGTGCCATTAGTGCCACACTACCATCAGTATCCATATCAGTACCAATAGTTTTCACAGTGCCTACAGTGCCCACAGTGCCATCAGTGCCCATAGTGTCCATCAGTGCCCACAGTGTAATCAGTGCCCACAGTGTCATCAGTGCCCACGGTGCCATCAGTGCAATCAGTGCCCACAGTGCCATCAGTGTCCACAGTGTAATCAGTGCCCACAGTGCCATCAGTCTCCACAGTGCCATAAGTGTCCACAATGTCATCAGTGCCATCAGTGTCCACATTGCCATCAGTGCCCACAATGCCATCAGTATCCACAGTGTCATCAGTGCCCGCAGTGTCATCTGTGCCCACGTTGCCATCAGTGTCCACAGTATCATCAGTGCCCACAGTGTCATCAGTGCCATAAGTGCCATAGGTGCCACAGTGTCACTGTTTCAACAGTGCCCCAGTGGCATCAAAAAACGTTTGTATCTCTTTTAGGCATGTTTAGGCACGTCAACCACTTGGGCGTTAATTTATTTGACTGGCCAGAATATTAATTTATTCTAACCAATGAAATGACCTAACGCTCAATCTCTAAACGCACCTAGCGCTTAAGCACGTTTACATACGTTTAATTGTGTTGAATGGTTTTTCTGCCAAAACCCTGCTGCTACTGGACGCACTAGCTGTGGGGGGTTTTTTCTGCCTCTAAACACCTATGTGTGCATGCATACATAGGCTAACATGCAGGGGTGTTTAGAGGCAGGAAAAAAAAGTCAAACGCCCCTAGGAGCAGTAGAAAAAAACATCCAGAGTAAGGTCTAATAATACCACCTAGTGATGGATCTACTAACCACTGTATAAAACAGGGGTGCCAAACACACTTTCATTGCGGGCTGCATCAGCCCTCAAAGGGCAGGTTATATCTGTAAGATTAGATGTCCAGAGCACCCCACACCCCTTTACATGAGATGTCAAGAGCCCCCCCCCCCACCATCAGAAGTCAAGAGTCACCCACTTTTCCTTACATCACAATGCACCCCCTTACCTTGTACTGCTGCCAGGAAGAAGATGTGGGTGGATCTGGGAAGAAGAAAGTGCAGGGTCTGGAGGAGAACCAAAGGAGGGCCGGAGTCAGCTTCCAGAGTCTGCTGAATGCTGAGACCAGAGGACGCAGGGGAAAGGTGGTGTTGCGGCTGCACAGAAAGGTACAGGATCTGTAGGAGGAGTTCTGTCCTCCTTCCTGCTGTGGACTGCTGAGAAGGGGGGGGCAAAGACAAGCCTTTCTGCAGCTGCACAGAGGAGTGCAGGATCTGGCAAAGAAGTTCTGTCCTCTCTGCTGCTGACTACTGAGACAAGGTGGGGGCAGAGAAAAGAGGGGTGCCGCAGCTGCAGGAGAAGTGCAAGGGCCACATGAAATTACCTGGGTGGCCGCATTCGGCCCTTGGGCCTTGTGTTTGACACCTGTGGTATAAAATATGAGAATTGTTGTTGCACTTATGTTTGTATAACTATCATATTAACAGAATCAATCAGCCTGGGACACATTTTGTTAGCTCGCAGTTGTGTGGTTGAATATCTCTTGTAGTTGATACTGAGGAGCCTCAGAAGGTCAAGTAGAAGTAGTTGATTAGGGGGGTGCTTTAGGCACAGGGGATGCAACTTGCTTTACCGACTACAAGTCTAGAATGACTTTGTGTTATGCATATCAAATATTTGGAAATCTTTTTAGCTGTAGATACTATATACTTCAACTGCTATTTTAGTTTAAAACGATATCCGGCTGCAGAGAGTACATTTTGTGTCCTTGCATGCAAACAAAATATAATCTAGCAGAACGCTGTGTCTATTGTCAAGAACAGCTAGAAGAAGCTTTGGTTCAGGGACACTTGCAAAAACATAGTCACGAGTGTTGAGCGCATTGTATCAAGGCCATTGGTGCTGTGTTCCAGAATCTTAGTTAGTGGGAAGGTCAAACACTTATTATTTTGCATGCCACAGATAGTAAAACTTTTGAGAAAAACATACTCTAACAAATTTAATTGTCTGTATACATCATCTTGCCTTTTGAAAAACAAAAACATTCTATTATTTTCTGATATAAAGGATACCTGTGATTGCCTGGTTCCTAAAGTCCATCTGTCATTAGCCACTTGCCGACTGCAATACGCATTAGGGATAGACCGATATGTTTTTTTCAGGGCCGATACCAATATTTTGGTCACAACGTATCGTTATCAGCCAATATGGGCCGATATTTTGTACATTTAAAGTTTTGAAAAATAAAGACAATTTTTGACACAAATCTGGTACTGAACATGTTAATTTTTGTTTAATGTTTAATGGCGGGCTTGCTGGCACCCTGTGGTGGGTGGCTATCTGTCTGCCACCCTGTGGTGGGTGGCTGGCTTGCTGGCACCCTGTGGTGGGTGGGTGGGTGGCTGGCACCCTGTGGTGGATGGCTGGCTGGCACCCTGTGGTGGGTGTCTGGCTTGCTGGCACCCTGTGGTGGGTGGCTGGCTGTTTGGCATGCTGTGGTGGATGGCTGGCTGTCTGGCACCCTGTGGTGGGTGGGTGGCTGGCTGGCACCCTGTGGTGGGTGGCTGGCTGGCTGGCACCCTGTGGTGGGTGGGTGGCTGGCTGGCTGGCACCCTGTGGTGGGTGGCTGGCTTGCTGGCACCCTGTGTTGGGTGAGTTTCTTTTCTGGCACAGGGGCTGTGGGTGGCTGGCTGGTACAGGGCCTGTGGGCGGCTGGCTGGTACAGTGCCTGTGGCTGGCTGGTACAGGGCCTGTGGGTGCGGGTGGCTGGCTGGCACCGGGCTGCTGTGGGTGGGTGTATGGCTGTAAAACACTCCCGCGAGACTAGTCCCGACTCCAGACGAGGCTGGCTTGCTGGCACCCTGTGGTGGGTGGCTGGCTGTCTGGCACCCTGTGGTGGATGGCTGGCTGTCTGGCACCCTGTGGTGGGTGGCTGGCTGTCTGGCAGCCTGCGGTGGGTGGCTGGCTTGCTGGCACCCTGTGGTGGATGGCTGGCTTCCTGGCACCCTGTGGTTGGTGGCTGGCTTGCTGGCACCCTGTGGTGGGTAAGTTTCTTTTCTGGCACAGGGGCTGTGGGTGGCTGGCTGGTACAGGGCCTGTGGGTGGCTGGCTGGTACAGTGCCTGTGGCTGACTGGTACAGGGCCTGTGGTTTGGCTGGCTGGCATGTACAGAGCCTGTTGGTGGCTGGCTGTCTGGCACCCTGTGGTGGGTGGCTGGCTGTCTGGCACCCTGTGGTGGGTGGCTGGCTGTCTGACACCCTGTGGTGGGTGGCTGGCTGGCTGGCACTCTGTGGTGGGTGGGTGGCCGGCACAGGGGCTGTGGGTGGCTGGCTGGTACAGGGCCTGTGGGTGGCTGGTTGGCTGGTACAGTGCCTATGGCTGGCTTTTACAGGGCCTGTGGGTGGCTGGCTCACTGGCTCACTGGTTCAGTGCCTGTGGCTGGCTGGTACAGGGCCTGTGGGTGTGGGTGGCTGGCTGGCACCGGGCTGCTGTGGGTGGGTGTATGGCTGTGATACACTCCCGCGAGACTAGTCTCGACTCCAGACGAGGCTGTCCAAGGTGAGGGAGGCGGCCTAAGAAGGCAGAATGACTTCGGGAAAATATCGGTAATATCGGCCAGTTCCGGGGCCGATACCGATATATCGGGAAAAATTGATATCGACCCTCCGATAATCAGCTTTGCCGATAATCGGTTGATTCCTAATACGTATATATACGTTGCAGTTTGCAAGTGGTTTACTGAGGTTATGGACCAGCTGTACTGTCTTATTTCAGACACCAAGGGAGGGTGGCCCTGTCTGGTAGGCTGTATGGGGCCCCATGATTTCTAACAGCAGCCCTGGTCATGGCTGAAGCGTTTGGCCATAACTCAGTTTTTATTTTTTTTTTATTTTTATTTTTTTTTCTAGTCGGTGGCTGGCTTTCTCATGAAAGCGGTCAAACCAGCTCATTAGCTGCTGGATCCCTTTGACTGAGAGTGGAAACACTGGAGACCCTGGGACTGCAGTATCGTGAGTACAGGGACTCGTGTCAAGGGGCCTGACCTGAGGGGTGCCACCCCTGCTAATAGGATAGACAGTGGATGGGTGTCAGCAGAGGAAGAGAAAGAGGATACTGGGGAGAGTGTCCTGAAGATAATTTTTTGTTCACCGAGTCGTTGTAGGAAAAAGAGACTCATTCCAAATTCATCCAAAGTGGCAGGGTGAATCAACAGCCTGGCTGTATCAGAAGATAGGAGTCCTCAACATTGTCTATAGTTAAATTGGAGTATCCCACTATTTCCTTCTCCTATCCCCATTTTATAATAAACCACAAAACAACCAAATACCCCTGGACTGATTATTGGAGTGAGCCGAGTGAAGGAATTAAGGACTTGTATCTGTCATGACTATGTGCTATTAACTCAAGGGGACCCATAGAGTGAATAACTGGTAGTCCTTACGGGGTAGTGCTACAAATTTATAAACAAAAAGTGCCAGAAAAGGCTTGGACTTCAAGTGGTTAAAGAAGAGTATGTTGGTTGCCTTTGATGGCCTGCTTACAAAAAACTGCTAGCTGCCTGGATGTTTCTCTGGCATTAGGCATGCCATAGATTAGTCTGTTTTTTTTTATTCAACCAGTGAATTCCCCCATTCACACATTTGAGGTGGATGGGGGATTTCTACCTGCTCAGCTATTGTATTCTTACAGCAGGGAGACTTAGGGCCCTTTCACACAGGCTTTCTGATAAGGTCCGCCTGTCAGTTTTTCAGGTAGACCTTATCGGACCCTCCATTCAACCCTATGGAGCGGCCGATGTCAGCGGTGACATGTCCGCTGACACCTGCCGCTATCTGATCCGATCCTGACCACCAAATACAAACTCATGGTCACCCTATTTTCCATAGGTCTGGAGGATCGGGTGGAATCAGATAAAAAAAAGACAGGCGGTCCATTTTCCTCCGATCTCCCCATAGAGGAGAGCAGGAATCTGATAAAGCTGTCTCAGCACAGTCAGTGGATATGGACCTGTCTTTTGCCTGCTCAGCGGGGATCAGCAAATCCATTCCCACCGAGCAAGCAGACTCCATCAAATGGACCTGTCCAGTTTGAGAGGGCCCTTACCGCCTTCAGAATACACTGATCAGCATCACAGGCAGTTCTAATCTAGCACAGAAAATCTTAACAGGGTGGTTGTTCAGAAGTCAATTGGTAGACCAACTTCTGTAAAACCCAAGACATAAACAACGAAAAAACAAATATACAGTGGGTACGGAAAGTATTCAGACCCCCTTAAATTTTTCACTCTTTGTTATATTGCAGCCATTTGCTAAAATCATTTAAGTTCATTCTTCTTCCTCATGAATGTACACACAGCTCCCCATATTGACGGAAAAACACAGAATTGTTGACATTGTTGCAGATTTATTAAAAAAGAAAAACTGAAATATCACATGGTCCTAAGTATTCAGACCCTTTGCTGTGACACTCATATATTTAACCCAGGTTCTTTCCATTTCTTCTGATTATCCTTGAGATGGTTCTACACCTTCATTTGAGTCCAGCTGTGTTTGATTATACTGATTGGACTTGATTAGGAAAGCCACACACCTGTCTATATAAGACCTTCCAGATCACAATGCATGTCAGAGCAAATGAAAATCATGAGGTCAAAGGAACTGCCTGAAGAGCTCAGAGACAGAATTGTGGCAAGGCACAGATCTGGCCAAGGTTACAAAAAGATTTCTGCTGCACTTAAGGTTCCTAAGAGCACAGTGGCCTCCATAATCCTCAAATGGAAGACGTTTGGGACGACCAGAACCCTTCCTAGAGCTGGCCGTCCAGCCAAACTGAGCTATCGGGGGAGAAGAGCCTTGGTGAGAGAGGTAAAGAAGAACCCAAAGATCACTGTGGCTGAGCTCCAGAGATGCAGTCAGGAGATGGGAGAAAGTTGTAGAAAGTCAACCATCACTGCAGCCCTCCACCAGTCGGGGCTTTATGGCAGAGTGGCCCGACGGAAGCCTCTCCTCAGTGTAAGACACATGGAAGCCCGCATGGAGTTTGCTAAAAAACACCTGAAGGACTCCAAGATGGTGATAAATAAGATTCTCTGGTCCGATGAGACCAAAATAGAACTTTTTGGCCTTAATTCTAAGCGGTATGTGTGGAGAAAACCAGGCACTGCTCATCACCTGTCCAATACAGTCCCAACAGTGAAGCATGGTGGTGGCAGCATCATGCTGTGGGGGTGTTTTTCAGCTTCAGGGACAGGACGACTGGTTGCAATCGAGGGAAAGATGAATGCGACCAAGTACAGGGATATCCTAGACAAAAACCTTCTCCAGAGTGCTCTGGACCTCAGACTGGGCCGAAGGTTTACCTTCCAACAAGACAATGACCCTAAGCACACAGCTAAAATAACGAAGGAGTGGCTTCACAACAACTCCGTGACTGTTCTTGAATGGCCCAGCCAGAGCCCCGACTTAAACCCAATTGAGCATCTCTGGAGAGACCTAAAAATGGCTGTCCACCAACGTTTACCATCCAACCTGACAGAACTGAAGAGGATCTGCAAGGAGGAATGGCAGAGGATCCCCAAATCCAGGTGTGAAAGACTTGTTGCATCTTTCCCAAAAAGACTCCTGGCTGTATTAGATCAAAAGGGGGCTTCTATTAAATACTGAGCAAAGGGTCTGAATACTTAGGACCATGTGATATTTCAGTTTTTCTTTTTTAATAAATCTGCCATAATGTCAACAATTCTGTGTTTTTCTGTCAGTATGGGGTGCTATGTGTACATTCATGAGGAAGAAGAATGAACTTAAATGATTTTAGCAAATGGCTGCAATTTAACAAAGAGTGAAAAATTTAAGGGGGTCTGAATACTTTCCGTACCCACTGTATATAAATATAAAAATTATGTTTTTTTTTTTTCCTAGCATGTTCCCCTCAGATCTACAGGGACTGCACTTCCAGGTGCACTTTTAGTGCACAGTGGATTTGCTTTTAAATAAACCCCTATGAGTTGCCAGGGTTGGGGCTCTGGAATTGCCTTGGGACAGTGCTGACTCACCCAGTTAGTGAGTCACAGGATCCTCCGTACCCTGAAGTACCTGACCTGATAAAGGTCCTAACTCTTTATATCATTTGTGTTTAAGCCTTTTTTTTTTTTTTTTTTCTTAGCATGGAGGGATAACTTTGCATTGTTTAGTTGAACAATATTATTCACAGAAGTAAACAGCATCTCACCATTTGTTGCATGCTGAAAATTTTATTTTTGAAAATTTTGATTTAAATGTAAGCTTTCATATTCAGAATAAGACATACAAAGAAGAACATTAAGTATACAGCAGCAACGAAGGGCCAACAACTGAAGTGGGTTCAATTAAGCAGAATATTAATGGGTGACAATGAACAAAAATGGATTTGTTGTGGACCAAACAAATGTCTAGAAGACAAAAAGGACATTATAAAAGTACATAAATGTGTGAAACTAAGAACCATGCTTTCTAACACCTTGCAAAAAAATCTTGGTGCCCCATAAATATTCATACTCTGACTGTATTTAGACAATAGCATGTGAACTTTGACAAGCCATGCGTTGCAGATATAAAAAAACAGGACTGTCTTACCAGAAATAGGGCCATTTAGGATGTATGTAGTCAAGTGTATATGTTTGGGTTAGTGAACATATACTTGAGTGTGTAAAAAGTGAATGGAGTACAAGATCATGGCAGATGTCATACACATTCAGTATAACTAACAAGTCAAATTGTCCCATGGCACTTAGACATGGCAGTTGCACATTGTGGTGCACATATAGGTAATGTTGTTTGATGGCCAAGAGAGGTCATATAGCATATAGAATAACAGCCTGGCAATCTGTAGAATTTATTAATTTATCATTAACTTTGTACAAAATTTGAAAATTGGAGGCACATAAAGTGTCAATGTTGTCAGCCAATTTTCTAAAGCAGCTTGGACAATGAAAGCTAACGTTTGACTGGTTGCCACTGTCAACGCCTCCAGTTTTCCTTTTCCTTTCTTACATATGTTCCAGTCAATAAAAGCGACATGTATTGAAGCTGTTTATAAGTAATATTATTGTATATATTGATATAATATTCATGGTGCCAAGAGTCACATAAGCCTGGAAGAATCCTTTAGGTCCAGTACACTGGCAGATCCCCACACAGCACCAGGATGGTAGTACCCAAGACTGAAGGATCACTCTCCAGCTTGGCAGGGTCAGTCAGTCTGGCAGTATCCAAACCAATCTGGATAAAAGGAGAGATTTTTTAGGTTCAGGCAATGAAATGTTATAATAACTTTTCTTTAAGGAAGTACATATGAAAATCATTGAATAAGAACCAAACATTTCCTTGAGTTTTCACCCATCCCACAAATTATACTATATAAGGGGGTTCAGGGCTGCTGTTAGAAATCGCGGGGCCCCGTACAGACTACCTGGCAGAGCCCCCCCAAGAAAATATTAAAGATATATTTAGCTTAAATTACAACAAAATCACTATTAGCAGACACAAATATAGCATAACTCGCATAATTCCTGCTAAATCTACAAAAAAAACTATGTTAAATAAAAAAGAAGATGAGATGAGAAAAATATACAGGCTGGGCAGTTGGAGCTCAGTGATCAGAGAGACAGAGAGAGAGAAACAAAGTTACAATTTACAAATAAACTCCTGAGCAGAGATAGGTGCTGGGAGGGGGGGGGGGGGGCACACAAGGGAGGGGGATTAGTGAGGGACGACTTTCTCAACAGATAAAAGCTGATAGCAGGGAGAGGGACAGATCAGATTCAGGTGCTGGAGGAAGATTTCTGTATTTGTTGTCCATCACTTATCCCCCTCTCTGTGTGGGCCCCCCTGTGTGCTCGGCCCCCCTACAAGAGGGCTGGTGCCCCCCCCCCTATCAGCGGCCCTGAGGGGGTTGTTGAACATTTCTCTGTAATTTGTTGGAACAAATGAAATCTGCAGAACGTTGGTGTAAAATATCTGTATTATCAAAGCACAGGTTCACAATATATCACTTGTTGACCTATCCAGGAGAGGGGGGGGGGGGGGGGGGTTGGTAAGTATGGTGTTGCCCAGGTGATCTTCTGAAATGGTCTATTTCATTCCTAGTTAAGCAATTGTCTCAGATTAAAAATCTCACCTTGCTTAGCACATTTTCAGCAATGTTTTGAAGACTCTGTATGCGCTCTGCTTCCATACGTGTAATGTAACATGCATTTCCAGGACGTGGGCGTGTGCAGATCAACATCTGTGTAAAGAGAGAAAGGATTTATTAACTAGAACTCATTATTCTTGTAAATTGCACATTTTTTTAAAATTAATACAAAGATGGATTATAAAAATGGGGGTTATAATTGCCCTAAATTACAATTTATCATACAGTTGATCAGTCTACATGCAAACTGACATTACCTTGCTATAATCATAGACAACACTGGCTGAAGTATTGATTCCAGTGTCCAGGTGGAAGGTCGCCACACCTTCAGCGGGTCTCTCTTTGGAACCTGCTCCATCGTGCAGAGACATCTGGAAGATCTGTGGACACAAAGAGATACTGGTCTGAACTATAACATTATGTACTATACACAAACTCATTGACATTTCCACATGAAGGAAAATCCGCTGACTATCGTTAGCAGTCAGCATGAACCTGTTTTCTTGGGTTATACTGCCCCACAGCAGTTTCCCCAGGACTGTATTTAGACTCCCATTTCAGAAAATGCATACTTTACTGGAGCATGACGACTAAAGGCCCGTACACACGATAAGAAAACCTGTAGGGAAAATTCGTCCGACGACCGATCTGCCGATATTCGGATTGTTAGTATGGTGCTTTCGACAGCCGACTCCGACTTTTTGGCTGACAAAATCCTGATGTGCAGGCTATATCATTTTTGTCGTCCATAATACAACGTCCGATTTTCGTCTCATTAGGACAGATTTTGACGGAAAAAAATCTTAAGAGCAAGACTAGGCATGCTAAGAGACGAAAGAACACATACAAAACAATCCAACACATGACATCACTTCTGAAGTAGAATTCTGTCGTACGGGAAAATTTGTATGAAAATAACCTCTTCACTTTCCACATCAGACTAGCATGCCACAAAAAACGGACGAAAGATCGTTCGATAATCTGATTGTGTGTACGGGGCTTAAGTTCTACCATTTGTGTAGTTGGAACTAGTCATGTAATGGAAGAAGTGTTAATTATAGAGATTGCCATTTATCTGATCTTTTTTTTTTTTTGATTGTACGCTACACAATATTATTTTGCCCATGCATGAGACTTTATATGCAGTAGAGTAGACTAATCTAAACAGAACAATTCTATATTATATCAATACACAATATACATTATCATGTTTTTTCTAAAAACAAATAGTCATTCTTTATTGTACATAGTTTTAAGAGTCGGTTCACACTAAGGCGACACGACTCTGTACTACTTCGGGGGCGACTTGTGCATTGCCATGCACCACGACTTCAGAGCGACTTGCATGGACTTCACATAATGGAAGTCTATGCAAGTCGCTCCAAGATTGCCCCGAAGTAGTACAGGACCCTTTTTCTAAGTCGGTGCGACTTGTGTCGCTCCTATTAGAACGGGTCCTGTAGCGGTCAATGGACCGCGAGGGAGCGCGACTTGTCAGGCTGACAAGTCGCCTGACAAGTCGCGCTAGTGTAGACCGAGTCTTAAACCATTAAAATAAACACAACTGCACCAAATTCTAGGTTGTGGAAAAACTTCCCCTCTATCTTTTTTTGGATTGAATATAGAACTTACTGTTTCAGTGTGTTTTTGGCTCATATGAAGGCCCATCAAGAGAACAGCAAGGAGGACTATGACCAGGAGCACTACAACCAGCACCACACAGAGGAGCTTCTTGAGGCCACCGAGGCATGGTATCCTGGGCACAGGCAGCAGCTCGGAATACACCTGGGGAACAATAGAATATTAAATGGAGGATTTAAAGTAAGCCTGCAATGAGAGAAACATGGGAGCTGCTACTGCTAACCACATCCTTAACAAGTTAATGGCTAAATTCTCATGACGACCAACTTGTTTTTATACCTTCTGAATCAGTCACCAGGAACAAGTATGCAGATAGCCAGAGGAAAAGCAAGTCACTATTCAGATTATTTGTTTTGGGTCAGCATGGCTGCACGCAACTAGCATTTTTGAAGGCATGCCTCTATCTACCAGGAGAACAGCACAGTATACCTACCACAAAAATAAGTCCAGACCTATAAAGAGATAGGCATGTATATCTACCAAAAGGTCGTTAAAACTTCTTTACCAATAGATCATGAAAGCATTTCTCTATCTATCTAAGAAACAGCAGAGCACTGCTCTGATTAAAGGGTGTGCAAACATTTCTTTAGCAAGAGATTAGCAGAATATTTCCCTATGAAAAATCAAGAGAACCTCACTAGCTAAACATAAGTGTTGAATCTTCCTGTGAATCACTGTATCCTCCTTGAAAACTAACAGTAGAACATTTTATCAACAAGAAATCATTGAAGCAACTAAAAAAATTGGTGGCAATGGCTACAGTAGGCAAACAATTCTAGAAATGCGGGTGCATAGATATTACACAGGATACATAGATGAAATTAGATAATTCAACCCAATGGCATCCTCCCAAAAATGAAATAACAAGGTTTTTTGAACCTTATTCTCATATTTTTTTCTTTCTCTGGCTAAGCCCATGCATCACTTACAGGTGGTGTATCCATCAACACAGATTTGCTTTGATCCATGACTGCTTGTTCCTTCTGGTCTCTGCTCACTGCTGTACAATTATCGTGCAAGTTGCTTCATCATACATATATATCCTTAAAATTGGGATAGCGTCATCAGTTTGAAGTGCTCCTTAGCTTCCAGCTTGCTAAGTGTTTACTTATGCACCAAAAATATTTCAATAAAAGGCATTCTTTCTACGTTTCAAGAGTTTTCACTAAACACTTTGTGCCAGAGAAGTGCACATTATCGCCCAATTGCTCTGCTGACAACCAGTAGAGTATTTATTTGTTAACCCTTAACCTAATGCCAACGTACACCCAAGATAGGCAGTCAATGAAGCTGCGTTTTCCAATAAATAATTTTAGCAAGCCCGGTCAACCAACAACTGACAGGTTATAATGAGACTTGTACTTGTAGAGCAACATATTGTATTTGATAAAGTGCAGGGTTGTTGGTGTCGGTGCTACCACATTATTAAAATTGTGAGGATAAACAAATGTGTATACTGTGCGTTTTTAGTGAGAGTAAAACTGTAAAAACGGTAGGAAATTTCATCTATAAGAACATAAAAGTGCATATAGTGCATTAGGTAAAACCATATGGTGTCGCCACTTAGATATGCAAAGTGCTTGGTGCTATTTGTACAAATATGTGCCAGTGCACCAAGTGCTCAGTTGTGTGCCTTTTAGTGATAGAACTTGCGCGATCTCCACTGGGTGCAAAAATGCTTACCGCACACTTGTGGCAGGTAGCTCGGTTCCCATCAGATGCTGCAACACAAAATAGCCTCCATTGTGTAGTATATAGTATTAAAATTGAAGCAAGTAATGCATCCACTCACAGTTAGGGAGTTCACTTTCAGCGTGCAGGGTCCGCAGGACTGTGTTGCTTCCGCGTTCCGCCGGTTTGAACCACCGCTACCGGAAGTGAGGTACTGATGTAATAAGCCACGCCCTGCGCGTTTCGTCACTACGACGTCATCTGGAGCGTCACGCTCCCAGTCTGTTTAACCTCCTTGGGGCTTATTCATTGAACAACTCAGGTTTCAGTTTGATTAAGTAAAAATCATGAAAGATGATTGGGACCTGAAAGCACTGTGCACACAATAAGAAAAAACAACTATCTTTGAGGGTCCATTCACACCAGATGCAGTGGGATGCCTTTTGACTGTTTCCCAACTGCATAGACAGTCCAAAATTCTGGTTAACCTAAGGCCATAGTTCACACTATTGCAGTGCAGTGAAAAAAGTACAGCATGCTGCATTTTTTTGGACTGCAAATACACAAAAACACACACAAATGTATGTAATTGCATGAAATGCAGTTCACATAAAAGCCCAAAGAAGAAAGAAGACAAAGGTGACTTTAAAGGAAGTGCAGGCTTAAGCCCCGTACACACGTACCGATCGTCGGCCGACCGATCGTCCGTCTTTTGTCCTGGGCTGTCGTGTCCACTGAAAAGTGCAAAAGACTGCACACGAATTTTGTCTGCCGACTGCAGAAGTGATGTCATGTGATGGTTAACTTTCCCTGTGTTTTTTCTTTTCTGAGCATGCCCAGTCTTGCAAATCTGCTGTCTGTCGGCCGAATTCTGTACTGACTGGCGAACAATCGGCCGTTCTGGTGTCGGCATACAAAAATTTTAATGCTTGCACGACAGATTCTGTTCGGCCGAAAGTGCACTGTCGGCTGTCGGAAGCATCATACTAACAAGCCGAAAATCGGCCGATCGGTCGTCGGCCGAATCTTTTCGGCCGACAATCTGCACGTGTGTACGGGCCTTTAGGAGAAATGCACCACAAATGTGCGTAAAAATTGTGCATTATATGCACTACACTGCACATGCAAAAATGCACAGTAAATGTGTAGTTTCTGGTGTGAATGGGCCCTAAGTATCTATTTACTAAGGTGTAAATTTATGGGGTTAAAGCAGTATTAAACCCAAATACAAGCATTTATTATATTGCAGCTTAACAAATCTTAGATGCCGTGGCTATATTAGTTTCCTTTTTTAGGCTTTCTTTCTTCTATATTCATCTGCTGCTTTAGCCAGTAAGTCTGTTGTTTTTCAAAAGAACAAGCTTTCCTGCAGTTACAGGGATGAGACAACCTATTTAACCCTGACAGCGGTGCTTACAACGATCAGCTTTATTTATGTAAAACTTTTATCCCCAAAAAAACTGTGGCTGTAACTGTTTTTTAAAGTGTTAGCTGGAATTTATCTTTAATTTGAATGTGTATTTAATACTTCTAGCACATCTAACACTCCCCCCCCAGACTGACAACAATGCTGTCCAAAGGTGTCCCATGTGCTCCAGAGTGGAGGCATTCTAATACAGGAGGTATGTTACTACCCAGTTTACCAAGTGAAAACAGATGAAAAAAGCATAAAAAGAGAAAACTAATGCAGCCACCACATCTACTAATGGGTAAGCTGCAATATATAAAATTTTGGGTTTTGGGTTTAATACTGGCGTTCGTGACTATTCACACTTTTATTCACAAAGTCTACCAGTTATATCACTTTATGCTGTAGCAGTGCACTCCAAAGACACTTGATCGAAGGTCTACCTATCTCACAACTCTGGTGTTTAGGATTTGGTGAGATAGGGGATCCCAATGATAAAATCATGTTAAAAAAAAAAATCTAAAGAAGCTATTCAGAATGGGTACTTATGTGCACCCTGTCCAGGACGCATGACATCTATTAAGAGGGCCCTAGATACAGACATACAATAGAGTCGGTTCCCTTTGTGCAAACCACCAATCAGGCATCAAGATCTGATTTAAGTATAGTACAAACAGACAATTCTCTGAAACCCACGTGTGAAACAGGCCCTGCTCCAGGTATATAAAACCAATAGGATTATAAGGTTGCAATTAGTGCAGGCAGATCCTGTTCATAAATATTCTCAGAAATATTTCAAATACTCCTATAAAACTGGAATTACGGGTTCTATAATTGCAATATCTGTAATTTCATCATCTTAAGTGATAATTTCTATCATTCACGTAATGGCAAACCCTATTAAAACTAGAGGGCTTTTTTTTTAATATGTTACAGATTTCTGCATATACTGTATGTAAGTGTATATTAATTGCAATGCCCATGCTCCCTGGTCTATATACAGAATACTATAGGACCTTTCAAATTATGTTTCCCAGCACATCATGGCAGCATACAATGGGGTTGTGGCTCCACCCACACAACCTGATAGGACTGGTTAACTATGAATCAAAGACAGGCCCGGCTCGCAGCATTCTTCTTTTTGTCCTCACCTGATATGGACTGGAGTTGCAAGGTACCCCTTACCATTTGTCGCTCCAGCCAGGTTCAGCCTCTCCTGGGTGGAAGTCCTTCCTGTACAGCCTCTAAATGAGCTATCTGGTTGGAGCCCAATTCTGGTTGTCTGGGGGGCATGGCTCAGCCTCTCCTGGGTGAAAGTCCTTCCTGTACAGCCTCTAAATGAGCTATATGGTTGAAACCCCATTGTCAGGAAGGCTTTGCTAGAAGTCAGGTTAATGCCCGCAGGCAAGTCCCTGTTCCTCGAACCTCCCAAAGAAAAGGCGTGTTAGCATATGCACAGGCGAAACAATATGCGTTGAAAAGCGAAGTTAACTGTTCTCAACGCATCCCCTGACAAATGAAGGTGCCAAATGGGTTATTTAGGCTTGATCAGTACCCAGGATCAGTGCTGTCTCGTTTACAGCATTCTGTGATTGTCCTGTTCCCTGTTATCTGTATCTGCTCTTGAAATACTGACGAGGCTTGCCACTGACTACTCCTACTCTCTACCTGCATCGACCCCGGCCTTTTCCTTGACCATTCTCCTGTCTCCCCACCTGTACCTGATCTGATCGCTCTGTGTATGACCCGGCTTGTCTGACTCTGCTTATCTTCCAGTTCCCCTGGAGCTACCAAGTTTCTGCATTGGTCCATCTGCTACAGGGACATCTGCTTCCATCTGGTGCTCTACTCAGCTGGCAGTCCAGAAGCCTGCACGTCCACCGGCACTTGTGTGACTCTGCACTCCTGCGCCACCTGTATACTCTATCAGGGGCCCTGAGTCAGAGGTGTAAGAGAGGCCTTCCTCTGCATATCCAGGCTCTACCCACCAGGTACATGACACCCATTCTGGTGGTGCAGGTCTGTCAAAGAAAGCTTTAAATAAGCTTTGGCATAAATGGCAGCGTTTTCCCTTTGCTTTCCATGTGCTTTTTCCTACTTTTCTCTGTTTGTCAGTGCTTTCCTTCACTTGTCTGTGTTGTGGGCGTTTGCCATTTTCAAGATGGCTGTAACAGAGCAAGTACACTCTGAGCATTAATGGCAGGAAGAGATGCGGCCACTGTGGTCAGTTTCCTGACGTGTCATTTTTCAAGATGGTGCTGGGAACCACAGACTGCTATCTAAGCATGCTCAGGCACTGATATCATCACTAATGGCCAAGGGTACCAGTAGTAAATGGTTTTATAGGCATTTTTGGGCAACACATCATGATGGTGTTCCCTACTCATGCATGCTGCTTGCTTATGTGGTCATTGTTTTTTTGGTATCTTTCCCTTTTTATGGCATTCACCTGGGTTTATCCTATCTTCTTCTCCGTGATGCTCTTTATAACAATCACCTGGGCTCTTCCTATCTTCTTTTCAATGCTTGCTCTGGGATCACTGTGTCATGCAGTTTTTCATTGCAGTCAGCTGCTTTGCTCTGTTTCTATGGGGAACGCTGCCCAGTCAGACCATCTATTGCTTGTAAGGTAAAGGGATTAGGTAAATGGTGAAGCCAATTGAGAGCCAATATCTAAAGCCCTGTAAGGAGCTCAAGATAGAGAGAGCCCTCTAAAGGTCAAGACAAGTCTAAGAGCAGACATCCAGGCAATGTGGATCAAGGTTATCATCTCACCTCTCTTTATTATCACTCCCTGTCTACAAACATCACAGGTTACCAGCCCTAATAATTGCTGCATTTGGGGTGGAAAGTCATTGCCTAGCAAGCTAGTATGTAAAGTCTGGAGCAAGTGGCATACAGCCCTGCAAGGACCTCAAGATGGAGGGAGCCCTCTAAAGACCAGAACAGTCACCATTTAGGTGCAGACATCCAGGAAATGTTGATCAAGGTCATCATCTTGCCTCTCATTAATTATGCTTCCAGATAACAAACACTCCAGGTTACCAGCCCTAATAGTTGCGTTTGTGGTGGAAAGTCATTGCCTGGGAAGCTAGTCCACTTGGAGGAAGCGGCAACTGACAAAGAAGGGGATGTCAGAGCAGCCTTGATTAAAGAATTGGCCAAGGAGTCAATGCATAAAGCCTCTACTCCTCAGTCTGGCTGAATTGGAGTAGACTGGATACAACCATCTCAAGGGTGAACACTGACTGAGAGGTCAAGGCGAATATCATCTGAGGAAAAAAAGAAAAATCAGAAAAGGGCCAGCATATAGGCGGTAGATATGAGGAAAGAAAATCTTACGGACCAGGAAAAGATTACAAAAGGAACTAGAGAAGTACCCAATCTTCATTGTAGCCGTAAAAATCTCAGGCACCTGTCTTGGGAGAACGTCAAGAAGTCCTTTAAAGGGTGCGCTTATCCAGGGGGTGTCTGTGTGAGCCACATAAAGCTCTGCACACACACCTTGATGAAAAATGTTCAGGATCAGTGGGCCATATCATATCAGTGTGACATTGGTGGAAGTTTAAGGGATTTCCACCTTCCGATCACTTCCAGCCAGCCAGGCTAACAGATTTGATGGTCATTTGTAACAAATTTAAATAAAAAAATGAGCGGACGTGAAGGTTCCATGCGCCCAGAGGAGATGAGGACTCAGTTCACCTCTGTTCCTAGCAAAAAAGAAAATCTAAATCAGGCGATCTGTGCCCATTGTCTCTGCCAGTGATGACAGATCTGCTCTCTCATGACCAGTTTTGCCATCCAGCCCCTTGAGACTACCTTTGATGGCATGGAAAGTTGAGCGTTGGAGGCTACCAATTTAAGGGTGCTCAGTACCTTGTGTCAAGCCAGAGAGGTGTCCATAAATAATACTTACCAGACAATATGGGAAACATTTGCAGATCTCACAGAGCAAAAGCCTGGAGTCCTTTAGCACCAAAACCAGGCAATGTTCTACAGTTCTTACAACTGGGGCTGGAGAGGGGCCTACGTTCAAATACGTTTAAAGTTCAAAGTTCAGCCTTGTCTGCACTTACAGGGGTTTAGGAAGCCCTTTACCCTTTAGTGATGCAATTCTTCAAGGCTTGCATAAAGTTAAATACCTCAAGTGTAACTTGCCTATGGTCTTCAGCTATTAAGGCCTCATTTCTGTCCTACAGAATTGGTTACACTCTGCAATCTAACCCTGAAATCTGTGATTCTGGTTCCTACAAGCTCTGTGAAAAGGGTGTCAGAGCTGCAGGCTTTGTACTCAAGGAGCTTCACCTAACGTTCTACCCAGACAGAATAGTCCTAAAACCCCCAGACTGCTTTTAACCATAAAGTGTCTTTCTCCTTCCATCTTAACCAGGAAGTCAATTTACTGTCCTGTTTGGTGAAGCGAGAGAAGCACATCCCCTGGATGTTGGTCTTACTCTGATTGCCTGTTTGGCAGCTACCTTTTTATTCAGGAAAGCTGAAATCTGTGCTTGATCCCATATGGCTTAAGCCAGGGTCAGTCGGCATCAACACATGTAATTGCCTTGTAGATTGCTAAGACAATTAAAAAACCTACCCTTCACAAGACCTTCCTGTTCCGGAAGACTTAAGAGCACATTTAACCAGAACAGTGCTGTTATGATTTAGGCTGGGTTCACACTTATGTAAATTGGATGCAGGCTTCCCCGCATCCAGTTCTCATGACAGGAGATTGTGACCAGCTCTCAATGGAGCCAATTTACACACCTCCGGGGGCGGCCGCAGAGCGTATTGCACAGGGGTCCTGTGTGTCTTTGGCTCAGTTTCAGGTCCAAATTCAGGCAAAATTTGGGGCATGAGTCGTCCCTGAAACAGAGCACCAGACCCTGCTGTAAGCCACATCGGTATTAGATGTGAACCCAGCCTAATGGTGCCCATACACTAAACCAAAAATCGGCCGAAATTCGGTAATGTGGACAGTTTGTTTGTTTTATAGCCAGCCAATGGGCATGAATCAATAATCAGATGTGACATTTTTGAGCCGAAAAAACAAAGGACAAGTTTGGAAATTTTCTACCGAACGAACGAAAAATTGAAAGGTTGATGTGTTTCTTGTCCAAATTGTTTGCAATAGGTATATGTTTTCCAAAACATGCTGACAGGTTTTTTTTGACTCTGCTTGTCTCGTCTGTCTTAAGTGCCAGTAGTATCTGTCAGCTTTTTTATTTATTTTTTGAATATACATTGAGCCAAACATGTGCATGTAGGGTCCTTTAGGGGATGGGGTAGCCCAGCTGTTACCATGGGAGTGCTTTGTCACTCAACAGATTGGGGATAGATAATAGATGTGGTTGGTGTGTGAGGGGCCAGATTTGCTTGAGGAGGAACTCAATTTTAAGAGAGAGAGAGAGACTTCATTACAGAAAATGTGAGTTGTTTAGGACATGGACTCCGCTTTAGGGGAGCAGGGTTGCCCTCAGATGGGGCAGGGGAATGATGAGTTAAGTATTTCCTCTGAAGTATGGTGCAAAATGATAAGTATGTGGGCATATACTGTGTTTCCTCCTACAGAGCACCGTTATGGTTAAACAGTGCCTGTTTTTGTTGAAAGACATTTTTCCCTCAGTAAAGATTTTGTTGTTCATCTACAACTAATTGTGGCTCTTCCTTCTTGAAGAGTGCACCAGAATGTAGCAGTGCCTCCCTATGTCCCCCTTCCCTCCACTAGGGCCTTTTTTTATCATTGATTACAGACGTTGAACATTTTTTTCCTCCCAATGACCTTCAACTCTGAGCATTTTTCCTCCCGTTAACCAGGTACGTATTTCCTCCCCATCCATCAACATTGTACATTTTTTCCTTCCCCAAAAAGTGCTAATTAAAGTGGTTGTAAAGCCTTACATATACCCAGTGAAGTGACCATTCTCAGGTGATACACAGAGATTAAACAAATCCTCCTACATCTCCTACATTTTCAATCTACACCTCCTCTCTGGGTCCGCTGATCGCCTCCCACGGCTTCCAATACCATCTCTATGCTGAGGATACCCAAATCTATTTATCCACCCCTCAGCTCACTCCCTCAGTCTCCTCACATATCACTCATTTATTAGCAGATATATCAGTCTGGATGTCACACCACTTCCTCAAACTCAATCTATCCAAAACACTTATAATTTTTCCTCCACCACATGCCGCTTCCCCCCGATCTCTCTGTCAAAATCGATGGCACAACTATGAGCCCATTAATGCATGCCAAGGTCCTAGGTGTAGTCGTGGACTCTGAACTCTCCTTCAAGCCCCACATCCAATCACTGTCCAAATCTTGCCGCCTAAACCTCCGCAACATATCCAAAATACGCCCCTTTCTAACCCAATGACACAACAAAGCTCCTAGTTCGCTCCCAGGTCATCTCGTGCCTCGACTACTGCAATTCCCTTCTCATTTGCTTACCTCTACACAGGCTATCCCCCCTTCAATCTATCATGAATGCTGCCGCCAGACTCATCCACCTTACCAATGGCTCAGTGTCCGCTGCTCCTCTCTGTCAATCCCTCCACTGGCTTCCGCTCACCCTACAAATTCAATTCAAAATACTAACAACAACTTACAAAGCCATCCACAATTTAGCCCCCAGCTACATCACTAACCTAATCACTCTCTTTGTTCCTCTCAAAACCTCCTGCTCTCTAACGGCCTCGTTACCTCCTCCGATGCTCACCTCCAGGACTTTTCCAGAGCCTCTCCAATCCTATGGAACTCCTTACCCCAATCTGTCTGGTTATCTCCTACTCTGTTAGCTTTTAGATCATTCTCTTCAGAAATGCCTATCCTACCCACACCTAACAACTGTATTTTCATTTTCTCCATCAGCTCACCCCCACAGTTATTACCTTTTGTTTCACTCGATCCTCCCTTCTAGATTGTAAGCTCTAACGAGCAGGGCCCTCCAATTCCTCCTGTATTGAATTGTATGTATTGTAACTGTATTGTCTTCCCTCAGATTGTAAAACGCTGCTCAAACTGTTGGCGCTATATAAATCCTGTATTATAATAATAATAATAATAATAATAATAATAATAATACATAAGTTGTAACTGTTTATCTGTAGTCTTGTAAGATTCTGGTACCTTTGGTACCCTTATTGCCCATTTTCCTCTTCATATTGCGTCCCACCTTTTTAGTTAGGTGGAACGCATATACCTTTAAGCCGGATGACATCATCGCTGAGCGCCGCTCTGAGCGGCTATTTCAATCGCCGGCTTTCTCTCTCACATTGTTCGTTCAATGTTACCGCATGCTCACAAGCCTTGTCTTATGCTGCCGGAGCCTCCAGCTATTCTCCTTTACCTGGAACAGACCGGAACCTCGCTACTGATCCCGTATCTCGCTACCGGATCACTCCCTCACTACCGGACCCCTCTACTTACTAACCTTACTAGTGATAAGTACCCCACAGGGGATTCCTCCATAACTAACTTACACTATCTACTTCTGCACATTAAGGACTGTTACTATCTATGCATACTAATTCGATCAGCAGCACTGTTACAATGATTGCTAGCTCTTGAGCATACTACCATCTATCTTTGCACTGGGTTAGTCTATCCTGTATATGTCATCTGCTGTCCTCACCACCTGTTACCATACATGATTACTAACCTATCTGCATTTCTACCTATTACCATCTACTACTCTCCTGAACATTACTATCAAGTGCTTATCATTGCTGTCACTGCTCACACCTGTCCCTTCAGCACATCACCTCCATACTGTCATATACATCCCATCACTCCAGGAACATCTTATTGAGTGTGTGTATATCTGTATGCTGAAGCAGACAGGCCCACAGTGATGAGTCTGGAGAGTTGGATCTGGTATTTTAACACATCTCTACTTGACTACTGAGTGGAGATTCTGCAGCTGCAAATCCAGCTTACTATAAAAACGCAGGAGCGTTACAGATTGAACGAACCTAAAAAATGGATTCAGCAGAATTACCCACTCAAGTGACACAATTAACACAACAAGTAAATGCATTAATACTTGCTCTTACTGAAGTAAAAGATGAAAATCAGACTCTGAGACAGCAGGTAACCCGTCTTTCACAGCTTACTGCTGCTCAGCCCCCTGAACCTAAAATAAACCCTCCTCTAGTGTTTACAGGTGATCGGAAAAAATTTAGTGAATTGAAAAACGCATGTCAATTGCTTTTTTTGCTAAAACCTCGTACTTACCCTACTGATCAAATTAAAGTTTGTACCATTATTTCATACTTAACGGGTGATCAACGGGCCTGGGCAGACTCTCTCTTTGAGAAAGATGATCATCTTCTCAACTCCTATCCTTTATTCCTAGCGGAACTCGCTAGCTTATATGAAGACCCCAATAGGCAGAGTACTGCTGATATCCAATTGAGGGCTTTAAAACAAGGAAGGAGACCTGTTGAAGACTTTGTAGCAGAGTTCAAAAGATGGACCCTTGATTCAGGGTGGAATGATACATCTCTGCGAACTCAGTTCAGACTCGGGTTGTCAGAAGCCGTTAAAGACGAGCTCGCCCGAGCGGATTTACCTGGCACTTTGGATGCCTTAATACAACTCAGTATCAACATTGACAGGCGACTGCGAGAAAGAAAGGCTGAGAAAATGGGAATGCCATTGTCTAGTCCTTCTCGGATTTCGGCCGTTGACCCTACTCCTATGGAGGTAGGAACCATACGCCCACCTTTATCAACTACTGAACGTGCCAGGAGAAGATCCAGAAACCTCTGCATGTACTGCGCATCCCCGGATGATTTGATAAGCGTCTGTCCCCTTGTCCGCAAAAAAGAGGGTGAGTGTTCACATGTCTTGCTAGGGGGATTAACGACTTCCTTTTCTAATCCCTATCTCTTTGTTCATTTAACATTACAGTGGGACCAGACTAGGATTACCACCAAGGCTATGATTGACACAGGATCTTGTGGGAACTATATCGATACACGTTTTGTTACTTTAAATAAAATACCTATTATTTCAAAACCCAAACCTGTCTCTGTTAGTTTCATTAACGGTATTCCGTTATCTTCTGGTCCAATCACCAATCAGACACAAGCACTCCTTGTCACTGCTAACGAGTCTCATATGGAGATCACCACTTTTGATGTACTATCTTCACCCCATTTTCCCATTATTTTGGGACTTCCCTGGTTACACACACATCAACCAACCATAGATTGGAAAACACGGACTCTAACTTTCCCTTCTCACTATTGCGAGATTACGTGTAACCTCCCATCTTATGGAAAGATCCTGTCTGTGGTGTCAGATGAGATTGCACCACTATGCTATCAGGATCTGTCCGAAGTCTTCCTTGAGAAAAATGCTCAAGTGTTGCCTCCCCATAGGGATTATGATTGCACTATCGATCTACTCCCTAACAGCAAATTGCCTTTCGGTCATGTTTATCCTCTTTCACAGGATGAACTCTCTCATCTCAAGGAATACTTGGATGAGAATTTGACAAAAGGGTTCATCAGACCCTCTACTTCTTCCACAGCTGCAGGACTTTTCTTTGTCCGCAATAAGGATTCAAGTCTTAGGCCTATTATCGATTATAGGCAATTAAATACCATTACGATAAAGGATCGCTATCCTTTACCGCTCATCCCTGAACTCATTGAACAAGTGCGTGGGGCTACCTACTTCTCTAAATTGGACCTAAAAGGGGCATACAACCTAATCCGAATCCGTGACGGAGATGAGTGGAAGACAGCATTCAGAACCAGATACGGATTATTCGAATATCTTGTGATGCCATTCGGGTTGTGTAATGCTCCCGCAGCTTTTCAACGGTTCATAAAAGACATCTTTAGAGACTTACTTGATGTCTGTGTTGTGGTATATCTGGACGATATACTTATCTATTCTCGATCTTTGTCTGAACATATAAAACATGTAAGACTTGTGTTATCCAGATTACTCGCACACAATCTATACGTGAAATTAAAAAAATGCCTATTTCATAAAGAAGAAATATTATTCCTAGGATACATCATATCCAAAACCGGAATCAAGATGGATATGAGCAAGATATCCTGTATTCTGGATTGGCCTATACCAACAACTCGTAAGGCATTACAGCGATTCCTTGGATTTTCAAACTTCTATAGGAAGTTCATCAAGAACTTCTCTGTTATTGTGAGACCTCTCACACAACTTACAAGTATAAAGAAACCATGGTCAGAAGAAGCAAATGGAGCTTTCCGCTTGTTAAAATCAAGCTTTACTTCTGCTCCCATACTACGCCATCCAGACCCATCCCTCCAATATATTCTGGAGGTAGATGCGTCAAACATGGCAGTAGGAGCAGTTCTCTCCCAACGACCAACAAATACTTCACCACTCCACCCAGTTGCTTTCTTCTCTAAATCACTAAGCAGCCCAGAGGTGAATTACCCAGTGGATGAAAAGGAGTTGCTTGCCATAAAACTGGCACTGGAGAATTGGCGACATCTACTTGAAGGTACCCGATTACCAATACTCATATATACAGATCATAAAAACCTTCAATACCTCCAG
Organism: Pelophylax lessonae; assembly: GCF_965119305.1. Lineage (NCBI taxonomy): Eukaryota > Metazoa > Chordata > Amphibia > Anura > Ranidae > Pelophylax > Pelophylax lessonae. The sequence goes on along the minus strand of NC_138771.1, from coordinate 566,031,589 downwards.
ACTAACAAAACTCTTTCCCACCGGCAGGTACGATGGTCAATATTCTTCCTAAGATTCAACTTCCTAGTGACCTACACGCCTGCAGACAAAAATAAAAAAGCGGATGCGCTATCACGATTAACCGAAGATAACTGCGCCGAAATCCCTTCTATTCCTATAATACCCTATGAACGTATTATTGGTGTTGTTCGTTCCCTGAAGGAAGAGATTTTGCACAGTATAGGATTGGATTCACCTCCACCACAACTAAGTACTGATGCAGAAGGCTTCCTCTATTATAACGACAAACTCTACATACCCCCTACTATGCGCACCAAGATCTTGGAATTATCACATGATGTGCCTATGGCAGGACATATGGGTATGACGAAAACCCTTAATTTGCTTACCAGGCAGTTTTGGTGGTCTGATATGAAGACGTCTGTACAAAAATTTGTTTCTTCATGTGACATCTGTGCATGGTCCAAAATTGACACTACAAAACCATCTGGTCTACTCTGCAGTCTACCAATACCCCAGGTTCCATGGGAAGTTGTGTCCTTAGACTTTATAGTAGAACTGCCACCTTCCAAAGGATTTAATACCATTCTAGTGTCAGTGGACCATCTGACAAAGATGGCACATTTCATTGCTATTCGCAGACTACCTTCATCTAAACAAACAGCGGAACTACTAATGAAACATGTGTTCAAGTTACATGGAATTCCAAAGACTCTTTTATCCGACCGTGGTTCACAGTTTATCTCCAAGTTTTGGCAAGCTCTGTGTCAAATACTACGGATTGAGCGAAAGCTCACTTCTCCTTACCACCCTCAGACCAACGGACAGACTGAAAGAGTCAACCAGTGTATAGAACAATATCTGCGTTGCTACACATCATACCTACAGGATGATTGGGTGGACCTCCTCCCTCTGGCGGAATTTGCTTATAACAACGCAACCCACAGTACTACTAAGCAAAGTCCGTTCTACTTGAACTATGGGTTTCATCCCACACTTCTTCCACCACGCATCCTACCATCAAGTAACCCAGTAGCCTCGGATTATCTTACCCAAATAAAAGACTCTCTGGGTTTACTTAATACCACCATCTCACACGCTCATAGTCAACAAAAAAGGTACTACGACCTTCGTAGAAGACCTTCTCCGCAATATGCTATTGGGGACCTCGTTTGGCTATCGACAAAAAATTTAAGGTCAAAGATCCCTAGCAAAAAGCATGGACCTTTATTTCTGGGACCCTTCCCAATTAAGAAACTCATTGGAAAAGCTGCAGTGCAACTCACCTTACCGGCAGATCTCAGAATACATCCCATCTTTCATGTGTCGCTACTGAAACCACATGTTCCTAACCAAGGAATAAGGCCTACCATCTTGCCTCCACCTCCAGTACAAGTTGAAGGCGGAGAAGAATATGAGATTAAGGAGATTTTGGATTCTCGTATCCACAGAGGAAGACTCCAATATCTCATAAGATGGAAGAACTATGGACCCCAAGACGACACCTGGTTGGATACTTCTGATGTTCACGCACCTAGGCTTATACGAAGGTTTCACTCTAAATACCCGGAGAAACTAGTGCTATAGGCCTTCCGGAGCCGGCCTTAAGGGGGGGGTACTGTAAGATTCTGGTACCTTTGGTACCCTTATTGCCCATTTTCCTCTTCATATTGCGTCCCACCTTTTTAGTTAGGTGGAACGCATATACCTTTAAGCCGGATGACATCATCGCTGAGCGCCGCTCTGAGCGCCGCTCTGAGCGGCTATTTCAATCGCCGGCTTTCTCTCTCACATTGTTCGTTCAATGTTACCGCATGCTCACAAGCCTTGTCTTATGCTGCCGGAGCCTCCAGCTATTCTCCTTTACCTGGAACAGACCGGAACCTCGCTACTGATCCCGTATCTCGCTACCGGATCACTCCCTCACTACCGGACCCCTCTACTTACTAACCTTACTAGTGATAAGTACCCCACAGGGGATTCCTCCATAACTAACATACACTATCTACTTCTGCACATTAAGGACTGTTACTATCTATGCATACTAATTCTATCATCTGCACTGTTACATAGATTGCTAGCTCTTGAGCCTACTACCATCTATCCTTGCACTGGGTTAGTCTATCCTGTATATGTCATCTGCTGTCCTCACCACCTGTTACCATACATGATTACTAACCTATCTGCATTTCTACCTATTACCATCTACTACTCTCCTGAACATTACTATCAAGTGCTTATCATTGCTGTCACTGCTCACACCTGTCCCTTCAGCACATCACCTCCATACTGTCATATACATCCCATCACTCCAGGAACATCTTATTGAGTGTGTGTATATCTGTATGCTGAAGCAGACAGGCCCACAGTGATGAGTCTGGAGAGTTGGATCTGGTATTTCAACACATCTCTACATGACTACTGAGTGGAGATTCTGCAGCTGCAAATCCTGCTTACTATAAAAACGCAGGAGCGTTACAAGTCTACTTTTCTCTACTTCCATTTAAAGTCTAGAATTTATAAAGCTTATCTGAGCTGTCAGTAAAAGGGGGCGGGGAGCTGAATTGACACATTGCAGAGCTCAGTGTGGGGATCTCTGAGAGATAATTGGAGGGATGGGACAACTACCCCCCCCCCTCCCCAGCTTCCACCTTCCTTCGCAAAGCACACAGGAACAGAACTGAGACTGTCAATCTGCTGGAGATCCCTCCCCTGTCACCTTTTTTCTCTTGGTGTCAGGAAAACTTCTCAGAAGTGATTCATGCAGATAGCATGAATGACAGAAATGACACTTAGTGCTCTGAATAGAGACAAGTACACACTATAGAGGGATATACTTTGTTCATATTTCATGATATACAATAAACATTATAATTTAAATTAAACCAGAAAACCTTGTTTTCATGCTGCATTTCTGCAGGAGCTGCAAACAATTCTCTTGTAAAATAGAATATCACTCAGCTGTCAGTCAAACTGACAGGCTGGTCCTGCTAAGTATACAAGTAGATTGGGAGCAGCGAGAGGGAGTGCATACTTTTCTTCTCATCCCCTACCCTTGTTTTTACCTCCCCTGCCAATGTTCAACTTAATGGCAACTGGGAAGAAAAAATGTCTCTACTGCTGCTGTTTAATATAATGAAGCAGGTGATTGGAGCGGCAGATGCTTCTTAGGGACTTGTTTTTCCAGCTACTATCATTTGCAGACCTTACCACCTCTTCATTACATAAAACAGTGGTGGTATGTCATTTTGAGGGATTAACAATATGCAGGGGGCATGACATTCCTGGGTTCTAGATGGTCACCTTATCAGGCCCACCTTATCAGGAAGAGCTAGAAGCACTGGTAAAATCTTCTGCAGATGATACTTCCTGGGGGATGGCGTCTGTGTAACCCCTTTGCACTGTGATTTTACAACTAACACTGTAAAATATAACTGTCACTTTAACAAAATTCCAAATCCTCCTCTCAGTGCCGGGACAAGGTCATCTAGAGCCCAGGGCAAACACGCCAAACTGCACCCCCCTTACTTATCTGCATGCTTACCCCCTAAATTCACCTCCAACCAGTACAAATCCACCCCACTGCTGAAATTCCCCCCTCCTCACAAGTCTTTGACCCCGCCATTTCCTAGTTTAATTGCCCCCCCCACCCCAAAAAATCACCCTCCCAGCACAAATCCTCTACCGCTAAAATTTCTCTTCCTGGTACACAATTTCACCTTCCCACTTCAAATCCCCCCTCTCAGCGCCAATACCCCCTCAATCCCCCTCCTAGCACAGATTTTCATCCGTCATCCAAACACAAATCCCCCTAAATCACCAGTCTTAGCACCCCCCCCTCCAAATTCCTCATCCTCGAACAATACTTACCCCTTTTGCCCTCCAAATTTCTCCTTCCAACACAAATCCCCTCCTTCCCCCAATCTCCTTATGGGGCCCTCCCATCTCACATGATACCATAGTGCCCAGGGAAGGTGCCCCTCCTGCCCACCCCTTGTCCCACCCTGCCTCCCCTTAACCCTAAGCTAGCTCCCACTGCTGCTTGCACCTACCCTCACCTCTGCACTACCACCACTCCAATAGCATCCGCTACCTCTGCAAAGTAATTGGCAGTTGTTGACAATACTCAGTACTGTACACATCCTTCACAACATAGAGATTCTCCTCTCAAGTGAGTCTACCTTAAAGAGTTATGCTTTGCCCTTGTAGATTTCTTTTAATGGTGGGCCCACCAGCAGCACTGGACAGCCTTCTGGAAAAAAACACTTGAAATGTCCATGGAGAGGGAAACGTGGCTCATCTTCCTCCATTTTTATGGTCAGGTAAACATAAAATATTGCATGTGTTCAATAGCTTTCATTTACAAAAGACAAATAAACTGTGCATTTTGCAAGTGCAGTTGCACTCTTTTTATATAAACTATAGTACTATACTGTCAAAAGTATTGGGACACCTGTCTTTACATGCACATGAACTTTAATGGCATCCAAGTCCTATGCTGGATACACACTATCCAACTTTTGTGGTTATATTTCCTTCAGATTTACATTTTCTATGTAGTTCAAGGGCCTGCCAGATTGCATACAAATTGAAAGTGTTTAGGTTTGACTTCAAATTATATGGTTTTGGTAAGTCTAAAGGAAAAAGTCTTCAGAAAATCTTATAGTGTGTATGGCCCATAAGTCTGTACAAGCATGGGAAGAGGGGAAGCCCCCCCAGTGATGGGATTGTGTGGGCCCAAAATAGAACAGAAATGCACTTTAAAAAGAGTATAAAAGCAGAATTGCAATTTTTTTATTCACAACAAATATGTCAAAAAAGACACCATGAATAACTGGTGTAACAACTTAATCATCTAAAAGCGACTAACGCGGATACATAATACTCTGAGCATATGTTGTCAACATGGTAAATGAGCCTATGACTGCTCACCGCAGCAACATATGGAGAAACCCAACGCATGTCAGAATATACATTCTTTGTTTAGGGGGGTTTTTTTTGACCGCAGAATATGTGTCACTTATGTCCTTTCTGGATGAATAGCACATGTACAACAGCCTAAAGGGTTAAAAACCAACAGTGGCATCCATCATATCAGCAGGTGGACAAGCATATCCCAGTGCCTGCATGGGGAGCTCAGAACAAGGACGGCTAGGGTCACGTCTGAATAGCCGCAACACCCCAAATTGTATCTAGGGGGAAGCAAACAGTGCAGGGTAGAAGGGCCTGGAACGACTGACCTTTGCAAATGTCCAGGAGGAATGGCAGAGGTTGGTCGTTCCAGGCCCCTCTACCCTGCACTTGCACTGCTTGCTTTCCTCTAGATATACCCTTTGCAGCCATAACAGCTTCAACTCTTCTGGAAAGGCTGTCCACAAGGTTTAGGAGTGTGTCTATGGGAATGTTTGACAATTCTTCCAGAAGTGAGGTCTTTGAAGTGAGGTTTCTGAGGTCAGGCACTGATGTTGGAAGAGAAGGCCTGGGTCGCTTCCTCCACTCTAATTTATCCTAAAGGTGTTCTATCGGGTTGAGGTCAGGAATCTGTGCAAGCCAGTCAAGCTCCTCCACCCCAAAATCGCTTATCCATGTCTTTATGGACTTTGCTTTGTGCAGCAGTGCGCAGTCATGATGGAATAGGAAGGGGCCATCCCCAAACTGTGCCCACAAAGTTGGGAGCAAGAAATTGTCCAAAATGTCTTGGACTGCTGACGCCTTAAGAGTTCCCTTTACTAGAACTAAGGGGCCAAGGCCAACTCCACCAAATGATTTAGACCAGTGCAAAAAAACATGGTCCATAAAGACATGGATGAGTGAGTTTGGGGTGGAGGAACTTAACTGTTCTGACCTCAACACCTTTGGGATGAATTGGAGAGGAGACTGCGAGCCAGACCTTCTCGTCCAAAATTAGTGCCGGACTTCACAAATGCACTTCTGATAGAATGGTCAAACATACCCATAGACACACTCCTAAACCTTGTAGATAGCATTCCCAGACAAGGTAAAGCCTCTATAGCTCCAAAGAGTGGGCCAACTCAATATTGAATCCTACAGACTAATGGGCCATACACACTATACAATTGTCTTTAGATGTTTTCCTTTATATTTACCAAAAACCATATAATATGAGGACAAATCTAAACACTTTCAATTTGTATGCAATCAGGCAGGCCCTTGCACTACATAGTTGAAGGTATATCTAAAGGAAATCTAACCACAAAAGTTGTATAGTGTGTATCCAGCTTAAGACTGGGATCCCATTAAAGTTCATGTGTGTGTAAAGGCAGGCATCCCAATACTTTTGGCAATATAGTGTAGGTTTTAGTTAGAGACAGCCAGCCACAAAGTAAAACACTACTGCTAAACTCAGTGCCATCTTAAGAGCATTATAGGCCCCCGGGCAATGCAGTGCACTGGGGCCCCGCCTACACAATCACCCACGAAAATAAAAATGCAAATTATCGCTAAGGCTATATTTATTGGTACCTCCAACAAAATCATAATAAATAATAAATATTTTTTTAAAAAGGCTATAAAAAAATGTAATAAATGAATAAATAATTTGAAAAAAGGCTAAAAAAAATGTATAAATATTTTTCAAAAAACAAAAAAAATAAAATGCACTGATATCCTTATTATTTTGGGCATCAATTGTATACAAAATGAAAGTGACATGCAGATCTTTTGGCTTTCTGAACATACTAAGACAATATACATTTCTGCACGTAAAAAAAAAAGTTAGTACTTACCCTGTCTGTCTTTCTAAAGCGGCGGGTGGAGGAACAAACAGGTCTGGGGGCCCGGCCACCAGGTAAATTAAACTGGGGGGGATCAGATTGGGGGAAATTGCCACCCTGCATGGGGCCCCTGGGCCCATTCGAAAAGATGGCCCTGGCTAAACTGTGTCTAAAGAAAACACAGAATACTCAGAAGAAAATCTGTGTAATAAATGGTAATTTGGAATGATTTTATGAATAAAAAAATAAATTATATAAAAAACAGCTCAACCTAACTTATAAACCTAAAATCATATAAAACTGACCTAAAACCTTTAAAAGTTCTTACTAAGAGTCATATACTTTCTCAATACTTTCTCAAGCAATGATCCTCCACTTACAGAACACACAGAAGTGCTACACAAATAACACTTAAGTGTTTTAAATGCACCCGAGAGCTGGACAAACACACACAACGAAATGTGAATTATATTTACTGACTTCTAGTGTTGCTCTCCAGAGCAACAATCTCTCTTGCAAATTACGTCTGCTTCCTCCTACCTTAGTGCACCTGAGGCTGCTAAAAGTATATTTAATAAAAATGTCAACACAGGAATGTGAACTGTCCTCTTCTAGAGTATACAATGTTAAAATATCTATGTCATAATACAATAGGTTGCATATTTGTAAGCTTGGACAAGAACTTGCAAGTCTGATAAGACAAAGATATTTTTGGGCTTATGGATCTCTGCAATGTAAACTCAACCTAAACACCCAGTAATTCATGGATTTGAATGAAAGTCTCTGTTATTATGTGCAATATGATATACCTAAATAAGGCATTTATGGTCCTTAGAGCATCATCAAAGTACGGTGTTTAAAGCCTAACACTGGGATTTAGTTCCACATCAGGAGTATGTAACATTCAGCACAATACAAAGATTGCAGTGGTTAAGAATTTGTATTCGTGCCCCTTACCCCTTGCATGGGTAGTCGGTGGGAGAAAAAAAATGGGCAGCATCCTTGGTCAGTAGAAGAAAAATGAAAGGCCATGCTGTTGGTGGTCATTGGGAAGAAAATGCCTGGTGTTATTAGTGAGTGTGATGAAAAGTGCCAAGCTTTATTGGTCAGTGGGAATAAAAATGCTCTGCCTCAATGGTCAGTGGGGAAAAATGGCTCGCATTATTAGTACATGGAAAAAATGCCCCAACATTTAATAAGGAAAAAAACATGCTCCGGAGTCAGTGGTCTTTGCTTGAAGCGGTTGTAAACCTTTAAAAGAAAAAGTCCAGTTCCTTTAAAGCATGTTAAATCACATAGTGCTTGTGCGGTGTAATTTTTTATTTTCTATGCTGTAAAAAACCTGGTTGATCCTGCCTGTTCCTGTGTCCTGACCACGGTAATGGTGGCTGCTGATCTCTGGTTACTGTGGTCAGTTTACGTGCCTCCATCATCCCACTGCTCTCCTCTCTCCCCCTCCCTCCCTGCCTATCAGCTCCTGTGTGTGAGCCGCCCCTCCCCTCCCCTTCTACCGCTGTTCTAAGCGGCAGTAAAGTACCTGCTTACAATTACTGCCAGCCCCTCTGCTAGGACAAAATGTATGTAGCACTGCCCTAGAGGACTGCTGGATTCTTCACCTTGGTATCCCCCTGGGTCATCGTTAGTAACTGCATCATGCACAATTTAACTCTGCACTCTCTGGCTCGGCAATGAACAGTCCAGGGGGTGTAGTTGTTTTTTGTAGTTTTATTTATTAGGGATGGGAGAAGGGAAGAGTGGGATACTCCATAATTGAACTATTCACAAAAGCTGTGACTCCTGTCTGCAGATGCAGCCAGGCTGCTGGTTCATCTTGGAATAAGCAAAGTCCAGGCAGGGGAGACCGCTCCAGGTGAGACTGGGATCAGGTGCTGGTCGGATCCGCAATCCAGGATAACTTCAAACAAAAAGGAATGACCTCACTTCCGATGAATTTTCAGAAAAAGGAGTGTCTTTATTCCACATCAATCAAAATGGCAAATACATGTACACACTGTGAATGCAGGACAACCGGTGGACGCGTTTCATGACTGGATATGTCGCTTATTCATAAGCGAATAAGCGACATATCCAGTCGTGAAACGCGTCCACCGGTTGTCCTGCATTCACAGTGTGTACCTGTATTTGCCATTTTGATTGATGTGGAATAAAGACACTCCTTTTTCTGAAAATTCATCGGAAGTGCGGTCATTCCTTTTTGTTTGAAATGCTGGTTCATCTTGCCACTAGATGAACTTAGGATTAAGTTTCTGAGTAGATGACTTGACTGAATAACTGTCTTCAGGGTACTCGCCTAGCACCCCCTTTCACTCCACCAGCTGACACCCGTTCTCTGACTACACTACTTTGGGGTGGCCCCCTCTCAGGTCAGGCCCTTAGACACAATCCCCTGTACTCACAATACTTTTTTTCTAGGGTCTCCAGTGTCTCAACCCCTCTAGTCAGTTCTCCTGGACCTCTGGGTTCAGTTCCTTCCTTCTGGTCCACCAGGACAACCGCCTGCGACCACACACCAACTGTTACAGAAGAGGAGGAGGCAGCCACTACCCTCCTTCCTGGGACTCTGCTCACCAGCCAAAGACTCCGAGCACATGTGCTCCTGGCTTTTATACCACACCCCAGAATGCACCGAGACAAACAGTCTGTGCCAATCACTGAGGCTGTATCAAAACCTGTGTACCCCACTCACACACTGAGCACCATGAGCAGATCTAACTCACAGATTCCTGCTCTCTGTTAAGCAGAAAGCAATATATAGAATTTGCCTGCTGCTCTTCTGATATCCAGACAGAGCCAAAAACTATACTCTCTCTAGCATCTACCTAGGAGGGTGCTAAATGTACTACACACTGTCTTTGTTTTTTTTAAATTCTCCCTCTAAATGCCTTATTCCGCTTCGCCGATCTGCGGTCACGTGACTGCCCGGCAGACGTCAGATCAGATCTCAGCCCCTCTCTCTGTAGTACATAGTTCGGAGAAGGAGAACGGTGGGCTGCAGATCGGAGTAGTGAAATAAGATATTTAGCATAAGAATTAAAAAAAAAACAAAGACACGGGTTGATTTACTAAAGGCAAATCCACTGTGCACTACAGGTGCACTTGGAAGTGCAGTCGCTGTAGATCTGAGGGGAAGTTCTGAAATGAGGGGAAGCCCTGCTGATTTCTATCTTCCAGTCATGTGCAAGCAAAAATGCTGTTTTTTATTTTCCTTGTGTTTCCCCCTCAAATCTACAGTGACTGCACTAATAAATGTATTTCCCTTTAGTAAATAACCCCCCCAGTGTAATACATTTTGTCATAGCAGAGGGGCTGGCAGTGATTGTGAGCACTGCCTTTACAACAACTTTAAAGCAGTATTAAATCCAAAACCAAAAATGTAATATATTGCTGCTTACCAATCATTACATGTGATGGTTGCATTCGTTTTATTTTTGAATGTTATTTCCCTGTTTTTACCTGGTGATCTTGCCAGTAACACACCTTCTGTATTATTGTGCCCCCACTCTGGAGGAATGAGCACAGGGGTAACCCTTGGACAGCAGCATTGGCAGTCTTGGGGGAGGGGTCTATTAGATCTACTAGCAGATTTACATAAACTAACAAATTGAAGCCAAACTCAGCTCATACTTTGTAAGCAGTTACAGCAAATTCCCTTGCTCTGCACTGTCTCCCGTTCTCTGATATCTTTTTTTTTAACTGGTACCCAAAATCGAACTGCATTTTAAAATTTACTAATGCTTTGTACAGGGGCAAAATATTGGCAGTTTAGCATGCATGCTATTATTGTTATATGATCTAACAGAACATCCAGATCCTTCTTCATTGTTGAGTCCTCCAGCTGTTCTCCTCCTAGAATCTACAACTATGATGTGTGCATTTTTTTAGCCCCCAAGTACATAACTCGACATCTGTCAACAATAAACTTAATTTGCCACATACAGTAGTTGCCCAATCAAACAGTGCACTCAGGTCTGCTTGAATATTGGAGACATCCTTTAAAGTGATTGTAAAGCTTTATTTTTTTTTCCATTAAAACAAACATGTTATACTTACCTGTTCTGTGCAGTGGTTTTGCACAGATTGGCCCGGCTCCTCCTTACCTTGGGTCCCACGCTGGTGCTCCTGGCTTCTACCTCCCTCCCTCCTGGCTTCGTCCTCTTGTTGGGTCCCCCCACAGCAAGCAGGTTGCTATGGGGGTACCTGAGCCGAGCCACTGCTCTGTGTGTCCATTCACACACACAGAGCCACAGTTCAGCCTCACCCCCTCTGTCTCCTAATTTGCTCACTGGCCCCACCCCCTCCGTCTCCTATTTGGCTCCCGCTGCTGCCAATAGCCAATCAGGAATGCGAGTCCCTGGATAGGCAAGGCTCACGGGGACATCCCTGGATCGAGAGGGGGGTTAAGTAACTGTTAAGGGAGCTGATTGGGTTGCTGCACACAGAAGGTTTTTTACCTTCATGCATAAAATGCATGACGGTAAAAGACCTTGTGCCTTTTTCAACCACTTTAAGGACGATATTCCACTGCATAGCTTGGTGTCATCTATCATATCATATATAATTTAAAATAGGTTTAAAACTAAAGGTCCCAGCACTGCTCCCAAACTCCCAACATTTTTAAGAACCCATAGACATCATATACTGTGAAAGCAGAGGTCATGAGAGGTCTTGCTGTTGCAAATTTTTTATGTCATATGTTCTCTAAACCCAATTTTTCAGGAAATAATACAATTTTTTCAGTAAAATATAAAATATGATATGGTGTTGAGTAAATAATTATCAAGACGTATGAAGCACCCTCCTAGGTAGGTGCTAGTGAGAGAGTATAGTTTTTGGCTCTGTCTGCCTATCAGAGGAGCAGCAGGCAAATCTATATTGCTCTGTGCTTATTAGAGAGCAGGTTCTGTTAGAGAGGTCTGCTCATTGTGTTAAGTAAGTGATTCATTATGTCTAGAGAGTGTTTCACACTGGTCCAATAGGGAAGTTGGTTGGACAGTGGGAGGAAACCTGACAGATGGATGCATAGGCTTTTGTACAGTCCTGGTGATTGGCAGGGGTGGGCTGCCTCGGTGCATTCCGGGATACTGTATAAAAGCCAGGAGCACATGTGCTGTGGGGTCTTTGGCTGGAGAGCAGAGTCCAGGAGGGAGGGTGGCGGCTGCCTCTTCCTCTGTAGCAGTGGCACGTGGCCTCAGGAGGTTGTCCTGAGGGCCAGAGGAACGGAGCTGAACCCAGAGGTCCAGGAGAGCTGACTGAGGGGGAGACACTGGAGACCCTCGAAAAACAGTATCTGTAAGATTCTGGTACCTTCGGTACCCTTCCAGCCCATTTCTTCCGCATATAGCTACCTGTCCCTTTAACTCTCATGACGTCATCACTAGGCGCTGCTCTGAGCGGCTATTTCAATCGCCGGCTTTCACTCACAAGGTGTTCGTGCAAACCGCTTGTTATACAGCCTTGTCTGACGCTGCCGAAGCCTCCAGCTATTTCCCCAGTATCTGGATAGACCGGAGTCTCGCTACTTGATCCTGTATCTCGCTACTGATTCTGTATCTCGCTACCTGATCCTTATCTCATTACCGGACCCCTCATCTCTCTAAACCAACTAGTAATAAGTACCCCACAGGGGATTCCTTCCTATCAACTTACACTATCTACTCTTGCATACTAAAGACTGTTGCTATCTATGCATTACTATTTCTATCATCTGCACTGTTACATAGATTGCTAGCTCTTGAGTCTACTACCATCTATATCCTTGCACTGAGTTAGCAATTCCTGTACACTTCATCTGCTGTCCCCTACCACCCGTTATTTGTACATGATTGTTAACCTATCTGCATACTATCTATCACCATCTGCTAACACTCCTGAACATTACTATTGAGTGCCTATCATTGCTATCACTACTCACGCCTGTCCTTTCAGCACATCACTATCGTATACAACCTATCACTCCAGGAACATCTTATCTGAGTGTCTGTATATTTGCATGCTGAGGCAGGCTGGGCCACAATGATGAGTCTGGAGAGTTGGATATGGTAATTCAACACATCTCTACACGACTACTGAGTGGAAATTCTGCAGCTGCAAATCCAGTTCACTAAACAAACGCCGGAGCGTTACAGATTGCACGAACCTGAAAAAAAATGGATTCAGCAGAATTAGCCACTCATGTGTTACAACTAACACAAAAGGTAGATGCATTAATCCTTTCCCTTGCCGAAGTGAAAAATGAAAATCAGACTTTGAGACAGCAGATAGCCCGTGTTTCACAGCTCACTGCTGCTCAACCTCGTGAGCCCAAAATAAACCCTCCTCTAGTGTTTACAGGTGATCGGAAAAAATTTCGTGAATTTAAAAACGCATGTCAATTGCTTTTTAATTTAAAACCTCGTACTTACACTACAGACCAAATTAAAGTCTGCACCACTATCTCATACTTGTCGGGTGATCCACGGGCTTGGGCAGACTCTCTCTTTGAGAAAAATGACCCTCTTCTTAACTCCTATCCTTTATTCTTAGCAGAACTCGCTAGCTTATATGAAGACCCAAATAGGCAGAGTACTGCTGACAGCCAATTGAGGGCTTTAAAACAAGGAAGGAGACCTGTTGAAGACTTCGTAGCAGAGTTCAAAAGATGGACCCTTGATTCAGGGTGGAATGATGCATCTTTGCGAACCCAGTTCAGACTCGGGTTATCAGAACCCGTTAAAGACGAGCTCGCCCGAGCGGATTTACCTGGCACTTTGGATGCCTTAATACAACTCAGCATCAATATTGACATGCGACTGCGAGAAAGAAAGGCTGAGAAAATGGGAGTACCATTATCCAATCCTTCTCGGGTTTCACCCGTTGACCCTACTCCTATGGAGGTAGGAACCATACGCCCACCATTATCGTCTACTGAACGAGCCAGGAGAAGATCTGAAAATCTCTGCATGTACTGCGCCTCCCCGAATCATTTGATAAGCGTCTGTCCCCTTGTCCGCAGAAAAGAGGGTGAGTGTTCACATGTCTTGCTGGGGGGATTAACGACTTCTTTTTCTAATCCCTATCTTTTTATTCATTTGACCTTACAGTGGGACCACAATAGGATCACCACCAAGGCTATGATCGACACAGGATCTTGTGGGAACTACATTGACACTAGTTTTGTTGCTTTAAATAAAATACCTATTATTTCAAAATCTAAACCTGTCTCTGTTAGTTTTATTAACGGTATTCCGTTATCTTCTGGTCCAATTACCAATCAGACACAAGCACTCCTTGCTACTGCTAACGAGTCTCATGCTGAGACCACCACTTTTGATGTATTACCGTCACCACATTTTCCCATTATTTTGGGACTTCCCTGGTTACACATACATCAACCAATCATTGATTGGAAAACACGGACTCTAACCTTCTCCTCTCACTACTGCGAGACCACGTGTAACCTCCAATCATATAAAAAAATCCTGTCCATGGTGTCAGATGAAATTTCACCACCACCATGTTATCAGGATCTATCAGAAGTCTTCCTTGAGAAAAATGCTCAAGTATTGCCTCCCCATAGGGACTACGATTGTTCTATTGATCTACTCCCTAATAGTAAACTACCTTTCGGTCATGTTTATCCTCTTTCTCAGGATGAACTTTCTCATCTCAAGGAATACTTGGATGAGAATTTAGCGAAAGGGTTTATTAGACCCTCTACTTCTTCCACAGCTGCAGGACTTTTCTTTGTCCGCAATAAGGATTTAAGTCTCAGGCCTATTATTGACTATAGGCAATTAAATACCATTACGATAAAGGATCGCTATCCTTTACCTCTCATTCCCGAACTCATTGAACAAGTGCGCGGAGCTACCTACTTTTCAAAATTGGACCTAAAAGGGGCATACAACCTCATCCGAATCCGTAATGGGGATGAGTGGAAGACGGCATTCAGAACCAGATACGGATTATTCGAATATCTAGTGATGCCTTTTGGGTTGTGTAATGCTCCCGCAGCATTTCAGCGATTCATAAATGACATCTTCAGAGACTTACTTGATGTTTGTGTTGTGGTATATCTGGATGATATACTCATTTATTCTCAGTCCTTGTCCGAACATGTAAGACATGTAAGACTTGTGCTATCCAGATTACTCGCACATAATTTATACGTTAAATTGAAAAAATGCCTATTTCATAAGGAAGAAGTACTATTCCTAGGATACATCATTTCTAAGAACGGTATCAAGATGGATATGAGCAAGATATCGTGTATACTGGATTGGCCTGTACCAACAACTCGTAAGGCATTACAACGATTCCTTGGATTTTCAAACTTCTATAGGAAGTTCATCAAGAACTTCTCTTCTATTGTGAGACTGCTCACACAACTTACAAGTGTAAAGAAACCACTCAAATGGTCTGAAGAAGCAAATAAAGCTTTCTGCTTGTTAAAATCAAGCTTCACTTCTGCTCCCATACTACGCCATCCAGACCTATCCCTCCAATACATCCTGGAGGTAGATGCGTCAAATATGGCTGTAGGAGCAGTTCTTTCCCAACGACCAACGAATACTTCACCACTCCACCCAGTTGCTTTTTTCTCTAAATCACTAAGTAGCCCAGAGGTGAATTACCCAGTGGGTGAAAAAGAGTTGCTTGCCATAAAACTGGCACTAGAAAATTGGCGACATTTACTTGAAGGTACTCGATTGCCAATACTCATATATACAGATCATAAGAATCTCCAATACCTTCAGACCAACAAGACTCTTTCCCACCGGCAGGTACGTTGGTCATTATTCTTCCTAAGATTCAACTTCCTAGTGACCTACACGCCTGCAGACAAAAACAAAAAAGCGGATGCGCTATCACGGCTAACCGAAGATAACTGCGCCGAAATCCCTTCACTTCCTATAATACCCCATGACCGTATTATTGGTGTTGTTCGTTCCTTGAAGGAAGAGATTCTGCACAGTATAGGACTGGATTCACCACCACCGCAACTAAGTGCTGATGCGGAAGGCTTCCTCTACTTAAACGAAAAACTCTACATACCTCCTGGTATGCGTACCAAGATCTTGGAATTATCACATGACGTACCTATGGCAAGACATATGGGTATGACTAAGACATTCAATTTGCTCACCAGGCAATTTTGGTGGCCTGATATGAAGACGTCTGTACAAAAATTTGTTTCCTCATGTGACATCTGTGCAAGGTCCAAAATTGACACTACAAAACCATCTGGTCTACTTTGCAGTCTACCAATACCCAAAGTTCCATGGGAAGTTGTGTCCTTAGACTTTATAGTAGAATTACCACCTTCCAAAGGATTTACTACCATTCTAGTGTCAGTGGACCATCTGACAAAGATGGCACATTTCATTTCTATTCGCAGACTACCTTTATCTAAGGAAACAGCGGAATTATTAGTGAAACATGTGTTCAAGCTACATGGAATTCCAAAGACTCTTTTATCTGACCGAGGTTCACAGTTCATCTCCAAGTTTTGGCAAGCTCTATGTCATATACTACGAATTGAGCGAAAACTTACTTCTCCCTACCACCCTCAGACCAATGGACAAACTGAAAGAGTCAACCAGTGCATTGAACAATATTTGCGTTGCTACACCTCATACCTACAGGATGATTGGGTGGACCTCCTCCCTCTGGCAGAATTTGCTTGCAATAACGCAACCCACAGTACTACTTAGCAAAGTCCATTCTACCTAAACTATGGGTTTCATCCCACACTTCTTCCACCATGCATCCTGCCATCAAGTAACCCAGTAGCCTCTGACTATCTTACCCAAATAAAAGACTCTCTGGGTTTACTTAACACCACCATCTCACATGCTCATAGCCAACAAAAAAGGTACTACGACCTCCGTAGAAGACCTAGCATATTCTCCTCAATATGCTATTGGGGATCTCGTTTGGCTATCTACGAAAAACTTAAGGTTAAAGATCCCCAGTAAAAAGCTTGGGCCTTTGTTTGTAGGACCTTTCCCAATTGAGAAGCTCATTGGGAGAGCTGCAGTTCAACTCACCTTACCGGCAGATCTTAAAATACACCCCATCTTTCACGTGTCGCTACTGAAACCACATGTTCCCAACCAAGGAATAAGACCTACCATCTCGCCTCCACCTCCAGTACAAGTTGAGGGCGGAGAAGAATTTGAGATTAAGGAGATTTTGGATTCTCGTATCCACAGAGGGAAATTCCAATATCTCATAAGATGGAAAAACTATGGACCCCAAGACGACACCTGGTTGGATACTTCTGACGTTATCGCTCCCAGGCTTATACGAAGGTTCCACTCCAAATACCCGGAGAGACCAGTGCTATAGGCCTTCCGGAGCCGGCCTTAAGGGGGGGGGTACTGTAAGATTCTGGTACCTTCGGTACCCTTCCAGCCAATTTCTTCCGCATATAGCTACCTGTCCCTTTAACTCTCATGACGTCATCACTAGGCGCTGCTCTGAGCGGCTATTTCAATCGCCCGCTTTCACTCACAAGGTGTTCGTGCAAACCGCTTGTTATACAGCCTTGTCTGACGCTGCCGAAGCCTCCAGCTATTTCCCCAGTATCTGGATAGACCGGAGTCTCGCTACTTGATCCTGTATCTCGCTACTAATCCTGTATCTCGCTACCTGATCCTTATCTCATTACCGGACCCCTCATCTCTCTAAACCAACTAGTGATAAGTACCCCACAGGGGATTCCTTCCTATCAACTTACACTATCTACTCTTGCATACTAAAGACTGTTGCTATCTATGCATTACTATTTCTATCATCTGCACTGTTACATAGATTGCTAGCTCTTGAGTCTACTACCATCTATATCCTTGCACTGAGTTAGCAATTCCTGTACACTTCATCTGCTGTCCCCTACCACCTGTTATTTGTACATGATTGTTAACCTATCTGCATACTATCTATCACCATCTGCTAACACTCCTGAACATTACTATTGAGTGCCTATCATTGCTATCACTACTCACGCCTGTCCTTTCAGCACATCACCTCTATACTATCGTATACAACCTATCACTCCAGGAACATCTTATCTGAGTGTCTGTATATTTGCATGCTGAGGCAGGCTGGGCCACAATGATGAGTCTGGAGAGTTGGATATGGTAATTCAACACATCTCTACACGACTACTGAGTGGAAATTCTGCAGCTGCAAATCAAGTTCACTAAACAAACGCCGGAGAGTTACAGTATCGTGAGTACAGGGGCTCATGTTGAGGGGCCTGACCTGTAGGATAGTCAGTGGATGGGTGTCAGCAGTCAAGAAAGAGAATACTGAGGAGAGTGTCCTGAAGATAACCTCAGTTCATCAAGTTGTCTTAGGAAAGGGACTTAAATCTAAATTCACCTCAGTGGCAAAGTGGATCAACAGTCTGGCTGTACCAAGAGATAGAAGTCCTCCATTGTGCATAATTAAATTGGAGTATCCCACTATTCCCTTCTCCCAACCCTCATTTTTAATAAAACCCAAAAACAACTACTAACCCCTGGTCTGATTATTGAATGAGCCAAAGAGGAAGAGAGAGAGACTGTGTGTGTCAAGGTTGCTAATGGTAACTCAGGGGAACCCGTAAGTGTGAAATCTGGCAGTTCTCAAGGGGGCAGTGCTACACTTAATATTGCACACGGCTGGGAAATGGTGACAAACTACTGTGCCTAAAATCGTCCAGAGGTGATCAGTGGCGGCTGGTGCTCAAAATTTTTGGGGGGGGGGCGCAAACAGAAAAATGAGTGACCAGCGTGCCCCCAATCAATGCAGAGTGCCACAGCATGCCCCCACCAATGCAGAATGCCACAGCATGCCCCCATCAATGCAGAATGCCACAGCATTGCCCCCAATCAATGCAGAGTGCCACAGCATTGTCCCCAATCATTGCAGAGCGCCACAGCATTGTCCCCAATCAATGCAGAGCGTCACAGCATTGTCCCCAATCATTGCAGAGCACCACAGCATTGTCCATAATCAATGCAGAGCGTCACAGCATTGTCCCCAATCATTGCAGAGCACCACAGCATTGTCCCCATTCATTGCATAGCGCCACAGCGTGCCCCCCAATCAATGCAGAGCACCACAGCATTGTCCCCAATCATTGCAGAGCACCACAGCATTGTCCCCAATAATTGCAGAGCGCCACAGTGTGCCCCCTTCAATGCAGAGCGCCACAGCATTGTCCCCAATCATTGCAGAGCGCCACAGCATTGTCCCCAATCATTGCAGAGCGCCACAGCATTGTCCCCAATTATTGCAGAGCGCCACAGCATTGTCCCCAATCATTGCAGAGCGCCACAGCATTGTCCCCAATCATTGCAGAGCGCCCTCAATGCAGTGTTTCCTTCTCTTCCCCCCCCCCTTTGAGACCAATGCACTTACCTGGCGGCGGCTTCTCTTCAGTCCCGGCGGCGGCTTCTCTTCAGTCCTGGCGGCGGCTTTTCCTCACTCTGTCCCCCGGCGCGTCTCCACGAGTACTTCCGGTCCTGCCTCCTCTTCGGCCAATGGCAAGGGGTTTGCCTTGCGGCCAATCAGGAAGCGCGTATCGGGCGCGCTTCCTGATTGGCCAGGAGGAGGATCAGTGTGGCAATAGCGAATTTTCATTCGCTATTGTCACACAATGGGTGGAGTCGGGACGCACTGCTCTGCACCCCAGCTCCACCCTTTGCATCGCCCTATTAGAGCCTCTGGCTCTAATCAGGTGATGTTAAAAAAAATAAAAAATCCCCATTAAGCTCCATGCGTCCGGCTCCCTGCATGCAGATTAGGGGGCCGGACGCATGGATGGGGGGGGGGGCGGTGCCCCTGCACCCCATATACACCGGCTGCCACTGGAGGTGATGATTTAAAAGTCTTTACAGGTTATCAGTTTAGTGTTAATTGTTAATTATGAATCTACAATTATTGCTCTTACTCTAACATTTGCAGTGATACCTCACATGTGTGGAGCAATCACAGTTTCCATATGCTTGCCAGACCTACGCTTGCACTGGTGTGTATGCACGGGGTGCAGGGTTGCAAACTGTCAGTAAATTTAGTGACAGTTTGTAAAAATCTGTGATTTTTACAGCTGTCAATAAATGTCCATTTGCTGGCTATATTTCTCCTTGCAGATGGGGTGTGTCAGGACAAGTCTGAACATTGGAGGAGAGTTCCCAGCGCAGCCAGACCATGGTGTGCTCTCCTGCCTAGTGTGGTCAGCTTTTCATAGGAAAGCAGAGGGACTGGGAGAAACACCAGGGATTTCACACAAAGGAAGCAATACCCCCTTTCCCCTTATATGCGACGAAACGCATTGGACAGAGCCAATCACACGCAACCAGGCATGGGCAAATCGTTGATAGAAAAATAGCCTAGGCTATATACAGCGCTTGCCGCAGAAAAACAATTAACTTAATGTATGTGAACAATGTTGAAAACTTATCTTTACAGTATAAGTGAAAATACAAATCAATTAAACACATGGAAATTAATAAAAAGTTCCAAGGAATTGATAAATAGATAAATAAGTCTTTTCCAGTGGTGATCAATATCTGTGAATAAAATAAATGTAAAATTCAATAAATAAAGTCTTTTCAAGTGGTGATCAGGTGCAAAGTGCTTCGTGCTCAATAGATAAAAGTTTGTGACTTTCGTGACGTGGATTCCTCTTTTCCTGTGGCTTGTGGTAGAAATAAATAATAAAAAGAACCATTATGCTAAAATTTGCTAAAACAGTTAATATGGCAGCCTCCATTTTGATTAGTGGCACATTTCTGGTGTTTAATCTTAGTAGTTTACAATTTCACTTAAACTATATCCAACTGCCCTCTGAAGGGTAATAATATGAAAAGCGACCCACTATGTTATATTTATTTATTTATTTATATATAAAGTCGGTCTTAATTTATATATATATAAGTACATATTTTATAACCTCACAATTTTAATATAATCCATAAGTATATGTTTTAAGCTTTTATATTGGCAATCCATAAACATATTAATTGTACTGTTTTATATAAAAAACCTAATATGATCGTCTTAATGGGATAATCACGTCTATCTAATGTGTCATCTGAGTCAATCTATAGGGGAATTGTTGAATTACATTTTTTTATATATTTTAAATAATGAATACAGGGGGTATTATTATGAACTTATGCACATGAATATGCACTATATGCTATAAATAATATCTTGGGGTTGTTATAATTTGGGGTCTAATGTTTTAGTTTAATCAATTTCATGCTATCGATCGGTATATAATATGAATAATAACAACTGCTAGTATCTGGCTCAAATAGCGTCCTCATTACTATAACAACGTATTTGCATACGATTAATTGGATGATTGTAGGGCGGAGTGATGAGCGGTGTCTTCTGTATAAATACTAGCCAGTGCAAAGTGCCTTCCTTCCTACCTTTTGAAAACGTCACAGGAAGTGACGAAACGCATCAAGGTTGTGGAACGCACGTCAGTACTCTACTCACTACGTGGAACGCAAGCCGGAACACTTCGCTCGCCACTCTGCTAGGAGGTGTTTGTTAGCGGTTTCTTTGCCTGCAAACTTGGAGTTTGAGTCTTTCTTCGCTCCGATTTTTATGAATATTTGATGAATAAACTTTTAAAACGATAATGCACTATCTGGAGCCTTTCTTTTAACCCCATATCCTGAGGATCGAGATCGGGTAAGGAGGAACCTAACCTGTATCCCACCAGGATCATCCACAAAGGGGATCCCCAACCCGGCCTGAACGGCCTCCAAGCGCTGTAGGTCCTAGTGCTATACAGCACATAGGACCCAACAATTCTGGTAAGTCATTTATTTCTACCACAAGCCACAGGAAAAGAGGAATCCACATCACGAAAGTCACAAACTTTTATTTATTGAGCACGAAGCACTTTGCACCTGATCACCACTTGAAAAGACTTTATTTATTGAATTTTACATTTATTTTATTCACAGATATTGATCACCACTGGAAAAAACTTATTTATCTATTTATCAATTCCTTGGAACTTTTTATTAATTTTCATGTGTTTAATTGATTTGTATTTTCACTTCTACTGTAAAGATAAGTTTTCAACATTGTTCACATACATTAAGTTAATTGTTTTTCTGCGGCAAGCGCTGTGTATAGCCTAGGCTATTTTTCTATCATCCATTTTAAATCTACAGCTGCTGCCACACAATATATATTTTTATATTTATATCTCACTAATTACACACATTTTTATATTTTTATCTTATATTTAAACAAAACCTTTTCCGAGGCGCGGGGAGATACACTAGTATAGTGTTATCTTTTTGTATGCGCAAATCGTTGTCGGCCATTTTTACTATTGGAGGAAGTGTTGTTTCCAGTGTTTTATGTCTGAATTATTCTACTATATGTGAGTGTTACTTCTTTTAATAAATCATCTTTTAATAATGGTAAAACATTATGTGGAGTACTCTTTTTTCATGATATATGGATCACTAATACACTCGGATACTCGAGTCACAGTGGGTAGTGACAGTGAATATCAAGCCCTCTTAGCATTCGGTTGCCTGGAGGAGGAGGTGGATAGGAGCTCTCTGCAACCTGGGTGGTGGACCTACAGTATGTTCACAGAATATGAGCGAGATTTGACCACCTTTATGTAGTTGCATGAGTTCTGGTTATCACAATAAGAGCATTCTCTGGTGTCACTCTGCTTTCTCTTATGATTTTTACTTTTTAAACACGGCTTGTGGGACTGTCAGTTCTTACCTAACCATTTGGACTCTGGAGCAGGGCTTGAGTCCTACAGGAACGCATGGGAATGGCGTTCCTGCACTTTTCCCACAGCAGGAATGCTGTTCCCTTTGCTCCAGCAGGACCAGGGCAATTGCCTCTTGAGACCCGGTGCCCACGCGTCGCCTCCCGAGCCGATCCTTCTCTATGCATCTCTATGCATCGCCGCATAGTGAAGGAGTCAGGACTTGCTCCTCCTCGGTCGCACTGCTTCTCCTCCGACCTCGCATGACCGGCGGCTGCCCTTTACGTGCGCGGCTACGGAGTTCCGTCTGTGATGTCACGCGGAGCCCCGGGTCTCCTCTCCTCTGAGTGAGTCACACTCACAGTGTCACACCACACTCCTTCTGCCCAGCCAGCCTGAACCCTGAGGCCAGCCAGGCCAGCACCCTGAGGCCAGCCAGGCCAGCACCCTGAGGCCAGCCAGGCCAGCACCCTGAGGACAGCCAGGCCAGCACCCTGAGGCCAGCCAGGCCAGCACTCTGAGGACAGCCAGGTCAGCACTTTGAGGCCAGCCAGGCCAGAAACACTGAGGACAGCCGGGCCAGCACCCTGAAGCCAGCCAGGCCACATCCTGAGGCCAGCCAGGCCAGCACCCTGAGGCCAGCCAGGTCAGCACCCTGAAGCCAGCCAGGCCACATCCTGAGGCCAGCCAGGCCAGCACCCTGAGGCCAGCCAGGCCAGCTCCCTGAGGCCAGCAAGACCAGCACCCTGAGGCCAGCCAGGCCAGCACCCTGAGGCCAGCACCCTTAGGCCAGCCAGCATCCTGAGGCCAGCACTCTGAAGCCAACCAGCACCCTGAGGCCAGCACCCTAAGGCCAGCCAGCACCCTTAGGCCAGCAAGCACCCTGAGGCCAGCAAGCACCCTGAGGCCAGCACTCTGAGGCCAGCCAGCACCCTGAGGCCAGCCAGCACCCTGAGCCCAGCACAGCACTGATCCTTGACTCAAGGATGAGCCAAGTCTTCAACTCAAGTTGAGCCAGTCTTCATAACTGTAAGTAAATATAAAAGGGGAGCTATTAATTGTTTGATGGGGGTAAGGGGGCTGGGTGATTGGAGGGAAGGAGGGGTGGATTTAAAGGTGGGGGGCTAGTGGAAAAATAAATCAAATAACCCTAATACCACTACCTTTGTTTAAAAACACATTCACTAAAGGGTGGCAAACAGAATCACAAACCATATGTAAAATAAGTGATATCTGTGTCACCTTACATCCACTGGACTAGAGACTAATATATTTTCTAGTAATTTGAGACAAATTGTTAAATCCTAGTCTATCAAAACCTCAGTACTGGTATCTGTGGCTTTAATAAATACAGTATATATGCATATGAGCGTAAAACATTTTTCTTTTTTTTGTTGGGGGGGCTGGGGGGGGGGGGGGGAGTGGATCTTGGGTGAGTTCCCACACTTTTTTCCCCAGGACTTGACCCCTGCTCTGGAGACTTGAGACTTTAATTTTACTTATTTTGACACAGGAATCACTGTTAATACAAGGCAAATTAAGTCTATTTTTGTTTTTGTTTTCACTTATTGTGTCTGAGATATTAAGTCCCCGTTCACACTAAGGCGACCTGTGAGGCGACCTGGTCGCCTCACAGGTCGCCGTAGGTCGCCTTCCATAGGGAAGCTGCGGACTCGTTCTAATAGGAGCGACACAAGTCGCTCCGACTTAGAAAAAGGGTCCGGAGCTTCTTTGGGGCGACCCGGAGGCGACCGCCATAGACTTCAATGTTATGAAGTCCGTGGCGGCCGCTCCGAGGTCGCGGTGCGCTGCTCGCACCGCGACCTCGGAGGTCGCCCCCCCAAGTCGGATCGCCCCTGTGTGAACGGGGCCTTAGGTGATGCGCTGTTTTTAATAAAATCAAAGAGATACTTTTTTTCATACAAGTACATGGTATAGCAGGCATATATCAGGAATATGAAATGTTGGGTTTACATTCTTTAAAGTATAACTAAAGTTAAAACTTTTTTTTATTTTTAGATAGAGTGAAGAGGGAATATATATAGGATGTATGCAGGCTGCAGGTGAACAGAGAGGTAAAACCTTTTCCCCTTATTATTAAGGTATCGATCTCATTTGTTTGATATGACCCCTTTTGAAGTTGACTCATTTTACTTATTCTTTATTTTTTCCTTTCTATCTCTTATTTCTGGGTTCTTTTTTCACCTTTTCTTTTTTTTTTTTTTGATATGGCTTCTATCTAGCCATACCTGGGTTCTTTTTTGATAGGACCTGTAATTGGTCGTTATATACATTATCTGAGGACTTGGAAGTTCCTTGTTCCTGTGAGAGTTCTCCTGATCTCTATCGTTAGGCTCTGACCAAATAAAATTCTTTATTGATTTTCTCCTTTATTTAACAATATATATACATATTTTGTATCATTTAAATATTTTGTGTTTGTTATTTACATTTATTATCATTATTTTTATAATTATTTTTGTTTTTTCAAAAAAAAATATATTTTTTTCTCATTTTTTATCAACCTCTATGTTTTTTTTATTCTTTTTTTTATTATTATTTCCTCTATTTTTTTTTTTTTTATAAATATACAGTATATATACATTTATTTCTTTCTCTGCATTGCGTTTATCTCATATGGCTTTTCTTTTGCTGCATCTCTCTCTTTTGCTCCTTCTTTTCCCTCCTTCCCCCGCCAGGCTGCTCTTGTCCGGTTTTGCCCCTGCCCCTTGTGGTTCCCATTTGAGGACCGCCGTCCTGGTATGGTCCCGTGCCATTTGGATCACACAACCTATACAGTACAAAATTGGTAGATCCAGGACGTAAATGTGAGTGGACCACACATTCATGTAAGTTCTGCACCCATTTGCATTGGTATTGTAGATACATTGTTTGTATGATACAGATTACTTATTTGTTCTATGTACTGTATATACAGATATGTGCTAAAAGAGCTACGGACCAATATACCCCCTGAGGAAGACTTTGTTAAAGTTGAAACGCTGCTTTCCTGTGATTGATTTTTAATTTATTGATTTATTCATTCGTGTATGGTTTTATACGATTTTAGCGCAGCAATTTTACCATTTATAAGCCTATAATAAGGCTTACCTATAGGTACTGTAAATATCTCCTACACTTGCACCATTTAGGAGATATTTACATTGCATGCTGCCGATGACATCATTGGCGCGTGTGCTCTGATGGAACGGCCACCCGGTAGTGATATCATCGCGCCTCGGGCCAATCAGATGGCCGAAGGACGAGAACCAGGAAGCAGGATGGCCGAACATGTCTGCCGTGTTACCGGTGAGCGGGCGGCACTGGGGGAGCTTCGTTCTAAGGTAAGTATTTCATAATGAGCTAGTATGCGATGTATACTAGCTCATTATGCCTTTGTCTGTTAGGTTTTCCTTAATTTTTTTTCCTGAGGTTTACAACCTCTTTAACCACTCTACAACCGCTCACAGTAATACTACTGCGGCAGAGTGGTTCGTTATCGTCCAGCGACGTAGTATTAACGTCGTTGGACACTCCCCCTTCTGGGCGGCGCTTGCGCGCCGCCGGAGGCTCGCTCCCGCTGTTTTCATTCACAGCGGGAGTCGGGCCAGGGGAGGAGCAGCGGCGATCGCCGCTGCTCTTACCCGATTGTCGGGGATCGAGTCTGGAGATCCGCCCGCTGTGTGTAAACACAGCGGGCGGATCTCCATAGTGACAGGGAGTGACAGATCGGACTGTTCAGCATAGCTGGACATCCGATCTGTCCATGACTCACACAGTCACCTCCCCCCCTACACGTCAGTAAGCACCAGGCATACATTAACCCCTCCCTCTCCAATA
This sequence comes from Pelophylax lessonae, assembly GCF_965119305.1. Taxonomy (NCBI): domain Eukaryota; kingdom Metazoa; phylum Chordata; class Amphibia; order Anura; family Ranidae; genus Pelophylax; species Pelophylax lessonae. Next base: position 566,005,264 of record NC_138771.1, on the reverse strand, counting down.
AAATTAACCCCTTCCCTGCCAGTGTCATTTTTACAGTAACAGTGCATATTTATAGCACTGATTACTGCAGTAATGTCACTGGTACCCCCAAAAGTGTCAAAAATGTCAGTCAAGGGTCCGATCTGTCCACCGCAATGTCGCAGTCCCGCAAAAAAATCGCAGATCGCCGCCATTACGCGTTAAAAAAAAAACACCAAAAAATGACAGAAATCTTTCCCTTTGTTAGTAAACGCAATAACTTTTGCGCAAACCAATCAAAATACGCTTATTGCGATTTTTTTTACCAAACATATGTAGCATAAAACAAATTGGCCAAAATTTTTTAAAAAAATTGGTTTTTACATCTTTTTTGGGGGGAATTTCATATAAAAAAATGTTAAAAATATTGTTATTTTTTCAAAATAAACGCTCTTTTTTTGTTTATAGCGCAAAAAGTAAAAATCGCACAGGTGATCAAATACCACCAGAAGAAAGCTCTGTTTGTGGGGAAAAAAGGACGTAAATTTCGTTTGGGTACGGCGTCGCACGACCGCGCAATTGTCAGTTGAAGTCGCACAGCGCCGAATCGCAAAAAGTGGCCTGGACGGAAGACAGCAAAATCCTCCGGTGGTAAAGTGGTTAAGGAGATCCACCCCTCTTTCTATTTGCCCTGTTTATCATTATCATTGAAAGGGAAAGTATAAGAAAATCCCAAATTTTGGGTTGTCCCCAGGAAAGTTATAGAGGGGAAATCTTTCAATGGGGACAATACTTCTGGTGACCTGGGGGTCAACAAGGAATTCTCCTATTTTCAGGGATTTCCTCTCACTTTCTATGGGACACAGGTGGTGGAAAAAAAAATCTGACAGGGGTTTTAACCCTTCCATGGTCTATCCAAAATTAAAAAAATAAAAGTTTTGCATATAGTTCTAGTTTAATTATCCTCCTGACTATAGAAGTTAAACTAACCAGTCTGGAGGTGCAGCATTGTGTGGCGGCAGTCACATTGCAAAAAACAGAACTTGTATTAATGCAGAAGTCAGCAATTCACAACAAATGGAAAGGCACCCTGACCGGGAACACATTTACAGCATATAACAGCAGTGTGTAGCTGAGCAAGTCTCCTGTATGCTGACAGCGTTTGTCTTAAAGAGGGGAAAAAAAAAGAGGACGTAAACCCTCATAAAAAAATGAGAAAAAATCAGACGCTACTACCAAGCGGTCATGCTGACGAGGTGGATCGATTGGGCCCGCCACGCTAGCCTGAAACGGTGGGTTCCCTTGGAGGCCTCATTATTTCCGGTCTGCTTGCCTAGAGCACCTTTGCTGCCTCGAGACATGCCAACACTGCTCCGGCAGCACCCTACGATTGGACCAACGGTAAGGGTGTGCTCCTCGATCACGTCCGGGAGGAGGCTCGCGGATGCTCGGGGCCCCCTTTTCCTGATCCTGGGGAATCCTCGCTTCCCTCCGGGATGCGGGAGAGACCGGTTTGCCGAACTAGCCCAGGGGGGAACCTTTCAGGCCTCGCACTTTCTCCGAGATAACCAATGGCCGTCATTGATCCAACTCACTTCGCCGGGTGGTGCATTTCGTCTGTCCAGATGGCAGGCCCTGCAGTTGCTTCATTTTCTTCGGGGGTTGGGACGGCCGTCACTCTACACGAGAGAACTTCTGCCCTTTGAACACTTCCTGATGTCGCAGAGTCACATGCCTCATGCACTTTCCCAAGTGTACTCGCTTCTTTCGCAACCCCCAGAGGACTTCGTCCTGCCGGGCATCCTTAAGTGGGAGGGGGAGCTCAATCGGAGTTTCATTGAACCCCAAAGACGTAACATGGTCCGCTTTTCCCTGAAATCCTCTATTTGCATGCGCATCCAGGAGTCCAACTATAAAATTCTTACCCAGTGGTACTACTCTCCTGATAGACTTAGCCGCATCTTTCCTGGTACCTCGGATAGGTGTTGGAGGTGCCAGTCAGAAAAGGGGACTATTTCCCATATCTTCTGGAGCTGCCCAATGCTGCGGGACTTCTGGTCTGAAGTTCGCCGTATCTCCCAGCTGATGACGGAGAGAGCCATACTGGACGACCCGGCATTCTTTTTACTTCACTGCTCAGGCATGGCCCCGAAAAGGTATAAACGCTCGGTGTTACGACACGTTATGGATGCAGCGAAATCATGCATTAGCTTACGCTGGAAGAGCTCGACACCCCCGACGGTCTCCCTCTGGCTGCAGAGGGTGAAATGGATTAATGATCTGGAGGACCTGGTACTGACTGCGCGCGGCAGGAAGGAGCAATACAATAAAACGTGGGCATGTTGGAATGAATTCTTACTCTCGGATGAAGGTCGGACCTTGCGTGAGTCTCCCCAGCTGTAATAGTCTGGCTGGGGTGGGGGTCGCTCGTGCGGGAAGACCATCGGTGCCTACCCCTCTCTCTGCCCATCCTCCCCCCCCCCCGCTCCTCCACCTTCTCGCTTCTCCTAGTCGTCTCCCCCTTCTTCTGGCTATTCTTTTATGTTCTGACTTGGTACCTTCACCGGTTCCCCCTTCCCTACCTGTTCTGACCCCCTCCCCCCCACCTCCCCTTTTCCTTTCCTGTTTCTCGCCCCAATCCCTTTGGTACGCCACTGACCGATTGGCCGTTAGACGTATATGTGGATCTAAATTTGACTTAATAAGTCTGTTGGTTGGGCCTTCCTTGCAGGGCCTGCTCCCGGTAGTCCGTCGAGCAGCCCTGCAATCGGTCATACCTTTAAAGTGTGAACAACTTACATGCACATTGTTTCCCTGATTGCTCTTGAGAGTGAAACTATGCCTCTTGCACTTTCCGGTGATCTCACCGATCAACCTGTACTACTCTTTTGTTTGCTGGTGTTGTATTGCACTTTATACACTGTTATGTTTTGTGACGAATAAAATAAAATAAAGAATTTGAAAAAAAAAAAATGAGAAAAAAAAAAACATGTAAAGACAAAGGCATAATGAGCTATAATGCATCGCATACTAGCTCATTATGAAATACTTACCTTAAAACGAAGCCCTCGCAGTGCCGCCCGCTCAGCGACAGGACGGCCGACATGCGCGCTGGAGCTGCCGTTCACGGGTGGCCGTTCCTTCAGAGCGCATGCGCCGATGACATAATCGGCTGCATGCACTGTAAATATCGCCTAAACTGTACATGTTTAGGAGATATTTATAGCACCTATATGTAAGCCTTAATATAGGCTTACCTATAGGCAAAAGACTTTAAAGTGGGTTTACACTCACTTTAAGGGGTGGAATGCGGCCTGGTCTCTACCCAAATGGGGAGGTTTCCAGGAATGATGACATGTCCTTGTCTTTTCTCTACTCGTCTGGAACCTCTCCCTGGCCCTAATTACTGTCCCTGTTAGAAAGATGACGTGTCCCTACACTACACACATGTGAAATGCATGCCAAACCTGGGAGCCAGGGCCCTAAATTGGCTCTGCCTGACTCAAGATGGCCACCCGAATCACATGGGGCAGCAGCATCTAATCAGTTAGCTTTCCCAGTGACCCAGGAAACCATAGGGCAGGGATATGCAAACTGTGGCCCTCCAGCTGTTGCAGAAGTCCCAGCTTGTGGCTGTCAGTCTTGCTATGCCTCATGGGACTTGTAGTTCTGCAACAGCTGGAGGGCCACAGTTTGCATATCCCTGCCATAGGGGAACAGGGAACCATGTTCCTCTTGACTTTCTCTCCCACTGGAATGCCGATGCGGTTGAGTACAACCTTTAGTGGGTAAAGTAGAATGCACCTGCCTACTTTGGTCCCCTTTTAATTATAGGCACCACATTGGCCCTTGTGCCAATCCAGTGGTAACTGGTCAGTCATTATAATATTAGAAAGAATGTCTTCAGAATAAAAAGAGTTTAGCTCTTTAAGGAGACGTGGGTGTAAGCCATCCAGTCAAGGTCCATAATTCACCTTTAGCTTGTCTAAATATTTCTGGATCATATCCGTTTTGAGTGATTTGGGTTCTTATGGGGGTTTATTTGTACTATCCCCATTATGGACTTGAGCTCCCCCATTTTCCTTTGTATACACAGAGCTGAGGAAGGTATTTACTAAATGTACCTTCTCTTTGTTCCCAGTCACTTACTCTGAGTTATCCTGTAAAGGGCTGACGTGCTTAGACCTGACCTTTTAAAGTGGAGCTCCAGTCATATTTGTATTTATAAAAAGTCAGCAAGTACAAAAACTGTAGCTGCTGACTTTTAACTACTTAAATATACTGGGCACTTTTACCCCCTTCCTGCCCAGGCCAATTTCCAGCTTTCAGACAATTGCACATTTAATCACCACTGGGTTTTTTTTTTTTTTTTGCTAACTAAACCCAAAAAGACTGAAAATTAAAAAAAAAAAGAACACGTTATTCTTTGTTTCTGTTATAAAATTTAGCAAATAAATATTTTTTGTTCATAAATTTAACCCAAAATGTATTCTGCTACATTTCTTTGGTCAAAATAGCCCAAATCAGAGTATATTATTTAGTCTGTGTGAACGTTATAACGGAAAATTGTTATCAAATACTTACCATAATTTTCCTTTCCTGATGGACTCCATGGCAGCTTACGTGTGTTTTAGTCTCACCTCCTCCTACCTCATAGGACCCTACTCCCATAAATTTTTGCTCCGAGCCAGAGGCCGTTTTCCATAAATAGCCTACTCCAGCAGATGGGAGGGGACTCCAGCTGCCATGGAGTCCATCAGTAAAGGAAAATCATAGTAAGTATTTAATAACAATTTTCTGTTTTCTGGACAGACTCCATGGCAGTTTAGGTGTGGGAAATAACTAGCCAAACACCAGGGAGGGCAACTGCTGGTCAAAAAGAAAATTGAATTTGCACCATTAACAGATAGTATTCACAAACCAAAATTAACAGATGACAAAGAGGCTGGCTCAATACAGTAATGAGCCATAAAAGTATTAATTGCAGACCACGAAGCCGCCTTGCATATCACTTCAGGGGCTACATGACAAGAGGCCGCCCAGGACGTAGACACTCCTCTAGTCGAATGCGCAGTCACCGCTTCCGGAGGAGCCAAGCTCTTAGATTTGTAAGCCCATTGGATGGCCCGAACTCGCAAAGAGTGGATATTACTTGAGATCTGTGCACTAGGAGCAACAGATTGTCCAGATAGTGGTGGAGACAAATTCCTTTGGTCCTGATTGGAGCCACCACCGCCAATAAGAGCTTTTAAAATACCGGAGGCGATTGTAAGCCCGAATGGGAGACATGCAAATTGGAGGTGGATCTGATATACCGCGAAACGAAGAAATCTCTAGAAATCTGCTGCTATCAGAACATAGAAATAAGCATCTTTCAGGTCGATCGACACAAGCCAATCTGCTGGCTGAACCCCCTTTTGGATCGTAAACAACGTTTCCATTTTGAATTTTCCTTTCTTGATGAAAGAATTCAGGTGCGTAAGATCCATGACCGGTCTCCAACCGCTGCTATTTTTTTGAACAAGGAAGAGGGGAAAATAGAGGCCCTGGGATCTTTCATCGGCTGGAACTGGCACAGCCGCACCTTGAGCCATCAATAAAATTCACATAAGACAGAAGAACCTGTCTATTTTCTTTGGAATGAGGTTGGAACAAACCTGAGTCTGGGTGGGCTGCAAAACGTCCAAGAGTGGCCCGACGATACTGTTCTGACGACCCAATAGTCATTGATTGAGGCTGCCCAGACGTGCTGAAAACGAAGTAGATGAGCACCGACTTGCTCCGCCTGGGGAGGCGCAACATCAGAAAGACTTTGTGGCATCCTGACCACCAGAAGACCCTCCTTTGGACACTTTTGCCTCGTTTCCACTGAGCGGAACGGTTCGGGTCGGTACAGTTTGGAAGGGTTAGAATGGTCCGGTCTATTCAGGTGAGCGTTTCCACTGCAAGTCGGGCCACTAGGGACCATGCGGGGTTTACACCAAATGAGGTGTTTGTTTTGCTCTTTCATTTGATGTGAGCATTGATGGTTTCCTGTCCGCCAATCAGAGGACTCTATCGTGTGACGCCAGTAGCTCCGCCCTAACCGTACCGTACCATTTCCTATGGCCCTACATCTGAAGCAGGACCAGGAATGGTGCGGTTTGGTTCGGTTGTATGGGCCACTTTCATAATGGAAACACTCAAATTAGCGTACCGTACCGAACCGACCCGAACCGATCCGCTCAGTGGAAACGAGGCATTACTGTCCCATTTGTTGATGTCTTCTCCAGTTCCTCCTGAATTCTCGGCCAGGTTTATAGAGGCGAGCATCCCTTGCCCGATGAGACCCTTGCTTGGGCTGAGTCCTCTTCTGGCCCAGCAGGCGCCGATCCTGTGGCAGGAACCCTGACTTACCGCCCGTGGGGTGGGAAATGGCACTCTCTAGCTTGTTGCCGAAGAGAGAGGATCCTTCAAACAGGATTCGGCACCAAGCCTGTTTTGAAGCAGGATTAGCCAACCAAGGGCGCAACCAGAGAGCGCGTTTAGCAGTAACGGAAGAAAACATAACCCGTGCCGCTAAGCGAATAAAGTCAAGGGAAGCCTCCCCCAGAAAGGCAGCCACCAGCCTTAGCTCGTGTACTGCAGAGTTCCTGGCCACTTCTTCAGAGACGCTTCTTAGGGTCACGTCCACATTATCCGTCCAGGCCTCCATTGCTTTGGATAGTGTCGCAAGGGCCAAGGCTGGTTTACAGGCCAAACCTGCCGACACATAAATTATAAATAATTAGATCAGTATCAATACGCCTCTCAAGGTCGTCTTTAAAGGTCACCGTGTCTTCCAGTGGGAGAGTGACATGTCGCACCAAACACATCAAGGCCGCATCTATAAGAGGAGCTGACTCTAGATGTTTAACATCTCCAGCCTTAAACGGGTACATTTTTGCTATTTTAGATAGCAAATTCTACCTTCCTCTTCCTCTCAGTACAACCCAATTCCTCTGTGATAATTTCGCCCAAAAAGGGAAAGTAAGGGTGTTCCTTCTTGAGGTGCTTAAAATACCTCCTCTGTTTGGAAGGCAACTCTACTGGCTCCTCCCACTTCAAGGCTTCCTTAATAACTTTAACCAAGGTGAGAACCAGGGCAAAATCAAAGCCCACACTGGAGTCATCCGCTTCGACCTCACTATCCAAGGAGTTAGCTGAGAAGTGTCTCTGCTGGGAAGGACCAGGGATATAGGGACTGTCCCCAACAGTAGTGCCCACCAGGGCGGGAGAGGGGGTGCTGGCACGGCCAGGATCCAAGTTTTTTAAAGATTCCTGAACCACCCGTCTAAGCAGAGACTCCATCTGCTGGTTGCTATCCTCCCTTTCATTTGCACATGCAAAACAGGGCTCGCAAAGCGATTTGTCGTCAGGGGCCTGCGATCCACATCCCCAGCAGGATCTTCTGTCAGAGTGGCGGTGTCCTTATGCAGTTCTGGAATCTTCCCCATGACGCCTGGAGGATGACCGATGTCACCTGGAACTTGAAGATGAATGCCGGCGTTGTGACCTGGGAGGGTCTTTATCTTCATGTGCCATGTGTATCCTTTCAGACCTAGAAGGGCTTAAGAGAAAATGAAGGGTGAATAGAACAGGGAAAGCCCAAACCATACAGGGAGAGGAAGAAAGCCAATCTTACCTGTAGTGTAAGGACTGGCCACCAGGGGGTGGTGAGACATCCAAACTCCTAAAGTGGGCGCAAAAGACCTAGGCATTAGATACAAGAAGGAAGGAGGGCACACAAGCCTCTGATCCCAGCATAGTCAGCACTCACCCTTATAAGACAGCCGCAGAGCACGGGGAAGCTGCCAATGTACCGCAGAGCAACCCAAGGATAGCTGTTCTGACAGCTATTTGTATCTGCCGCCAGAATGACGTCCTATGAGGTAGGAGGAGGCGGGACTAACCCACACGTAAGCTGCCATGGAGTCTGTCAGGAAAGAGTCCAAAAGCTATGGTATATATCTGAAAATTGATCAACCCTGATTTACCGACGGCATCTCATTTCTTGCCCAAAAATGCCAGGACAGTACAATTACCCCTCCCCCCAAATGACCCGTTTTTTGGAAAGTAGACAGTCCAAGGTATTTAGTAAGAGGCATGGCCAGTTTTGTGGAGTTGTAAACATTTGTCATAATTTTGTGGAAAACTAAGAAATAAAAAAAAAAAAAATCAATTCACAATTTTTTTTTTTTTTTACATATTGTCACCAGTGCAGTACAGTGTCATCATATAACTGGTGAGGCGGTGATTCAGTGTCCACCAGTGCCAAATATCAGTGCCACGAATCAGTATCCACCAGTGCCACGTATCAGTGTCCACCAGTGCCACATATCAGTGCCACGTATCAGTGTCCACCAGTGCCACGTATCAGTGCCACAAATCAGTTTCCACCAGTGCCACGTATCAGTGCCACGTATCAGTGCCACGAATCAGTGTCCACCAGTGCCACGAATCAGTGTCCACCAGTGCCACGTATCAGTGCCACGAATCAGTGTCCACCAGTGCCATGTATCAGTGCCACTAATCAGTGTCCACCAGTGCCACGTATCAGTGCCCACCAGTACCACGTATCAGTGCCACGTATCAGTGTCCACCAGTGCCACATATCAGTGCTACGAATCAGTGTCCACCAGTGCCACGTATCAGTGCCACGTATCAGTGTCCACCAGTGCCGCGTATCAGTGCCACCTATCAGTGCCACGAATCAGTGTCCACCAGTGCCACATATCAGTGCCACGAATCAGTGTCCACCAGTGCCACGTATCAGTGCCACGTATCAGTGCCATGAATCAGTGTCCACCAGTGCCACTTATCTGTGTCCACCAGTGCCACTCACACAGACCAAGCAGAGATAATGGAATATATATACCATTATATATATATATATATATATATATATATATATATATATATATATCTCATATAGGCATGGCTGCAATGTGGGGAATGCCTGGCTAATCTCTTTCTTCTTCCTGGAAAGTCTGATAACAAGTCGCTTCAATTAAGATAAGGAGGCGACTCCCATTGAAGTATATGGGACAGTGGGATCACAGGTCGCCTCAAAGTAGTACAGGACCCTTTTCTGAAGTCGGAGCGACTTCAGTAGTGCCAATTAAGACGGCACTGATTGATTAACATTGCTTTTGTTATGTCAAGCGACCTGGGGCGACACAAATCGCCTCACAAGTCGTGCTAGTGTGAATGGGCTCTTATACTGCTCTGGGGAAGTGATTTTTTTTTTTTTTTTATACATTAAGTTTGCTTATAGCAGTGCATTACATTGCTATAAGCAAGCATTTTACTGAATGAAAAATCAATTATTTAGTCTGTTTTGTTGTGATTAGCTGTGTGATTGGTCAAAGCTAATCACTTGTTACAGATGAGCTGTTATTGGCCCTCTCTGTACCATGTGATCAAATTGACCAATCACAGCTAGCAACACAATTGTATCCATTGGATGGCATGAAAGGAAGCCATCCATTGTATACAACTGTCATGTGACCTGCCCTGATTCATGGCGGTCACATGGTACCGGCAGCGAGTTGGTACTCTGATCAGTCCACGGGACACAGCCGGTGACAGATCACGCTGCTGCGTGGCCACGTGTTTGGCGCTACCTGAGAGGACATCATATGACATCCACTCAGGAAAACAAAGCCACCGCCCGCCCATCATTTGTCTATAGGCTGGGCGTTAAAGAGGAAGTAAACCCTCCTCTGACACTTTTACCTATAGGTAAGCCTATGATAAGGCTTACCTATAGGTACTGTAAATATCTCCTAAACATGTACCGTTTAGGAGATATTTACCTTACATGCAGCCAGTGACGTCACTGGCGCATGCGCTCTGAAGGAACGTCCGCTGGTGCCGTTCTTCAGAGACCCGTGCCGTGACTGTCGGCTCCCGCGCGCGTGCGCGGGAGTGACGTCACCGCGGCTCCGGCCAATCAGATGGCCAGATGCCGCGATCTCGGAAGACGTGTCGCCCGTCATACAGGTAAGCGGCCGGCACGACGAGGGCTCGTTCTAATGTAAGTATTGCATAATGAGCTAGTATGCGATGCTTACTAGCTCATTATGAGTTTCTCTTACAGGTTGCCAAAAAAAAAAAAAAAAGTTGTCCGGGTTTACAACCTCTTTAAGTGGTAAACAGACACTCGTCTGTCCCAGGATCCAGCGATGTGCTCACCCGAGCCATCCCTTCCCTCTAGAGGTCTTCTCTCCCTGGAGCCGGCATCTCCACTGTGGGCACCCAGCTGGCCTAGGGGATCTAAGAGGAAGTGGTAGTGGGTGTCAAAACCAGGTACCGGCTCCCCCGAAATGGCAAATGTGGAGGAGGCCTTAAAGCAGAATTTTCTTTTAGGTAGAGCTCAGATTTAACTATTAATATATTTGAATAATTGCTTGGGTTTTTTCCACTGTCTTTACGACCTATCATTTGTTCTGAAGCCTTGATTTCCTCTTTCCCTGTTTTCTATGTGCCCCAGTGGTGATCAGAGTTTATCCAGTGTGGAAAAACGCCAGTCACTGCACTATGTGTGACTGAGCCCTAAGAAGTGTACTTACCTCACACCTTGCACCCCCCTCAGCACTCAGAGCTTCATTTTTCTCTCCAGTGCTCTGGGTTGTGGGTAGGCCCTCTGCATCATCACTTACAATGCAGGACCACATGTTCTGCACTGTACATTATGACATCTGAGTGTGACCAAAAGAATGGCCAAGAGAAGTAGCCTTAGGGGACACGGGTTACATAGTTATATAGTTAGTCTGGCTGAAAAAAGACACAAGTCCATCTATTTCAACCGATAGAGAAAAAAAAAAACATATATATATATATTTACAGTACATACACACACATACAGTATATACATAGGCATACAATCCTATACCCACAGTAACTCCAAAGGAAGCCAAAAAAAAGCATGATCCAATTTGCTCCAGCAGGGGAAAAAATCCTTCCTGATCCCCCAATAGGCAATTGTATATTCACTGGATCAACTTTACCAATCAGTATTATTATCCAGTTATATTACATGCATCTAGGAAAGAATCCAGGCCTTTCTTAAAACAATCTACTGAGCTGGCCAGCACTTGAGGGAGCCTATTCCACATGTTCACAGCTCTTAAGGCCCGTACACACGTACCGATCGTCGGCATACAAACGTCGGTGGACGAAGGATCTGCCGATTGTACGCGTGTTAGTATGGTGCCTCCGACAGATGTCTGCGCACAATCCGCGGACAAAAGTCTTTCGTGCAAACATGAAAATATTTGTATGCCGACACCAGAACGGACGATTGTTCGCCTGTCAGTACACAATTCGGCCGACAGACCGCAGATTTGCAAGACTGGGCATGCTCAGAAAATAGAAAACACAGGGAAAGTTAACCATTACATGACATCACTTCTGCAGTCGGCGGACAAAATTCTTGTGCTGTCCTTGTGCTGTCTTTGCACTTTTCAGCAGACACCGACATCCCGGGGAGAAAAGAGGAACATTTGTAAGCCGACCATCGGTACGTGTGTACGGGGCTTTACTGTGAAGAAGCCTTTCTGTATTTGTATATGAAATCTTCTTTCCTGCAGACATAAAGAGTGCCCCCTTGTCCTCTGTGATGACCTTAAAGTGAATAATGCCCCATACACACGTGCAGATTATCTGCAGACTTTTGTCTGCAGACTTACCAAAACCATATAATATGAGGTCAAACCTAAACACTTTCAATTTGTATGCAATCCGGCAGGCCCTTGCACTACATAGAAAAGGTAAGTCTGCAGACAAAAGTCTGCAGATAATCTGCACGTGTGTATGGGGCATAATTCAACACCAAGTTCACTGGAGAAGAGTTACACAGAGAAGGAAGGGGAGAGTAATGCCCTGTACACACTATCAGATTATCTGAAGACTTTTGTCTGCAGACTTACCTTTTCTATGTAGTGCAAGGGCCTGCCGGATTGCATACAAATTGAAAGTGTTTAGGTTTGACCTCATATTATATGGTTAAGTCTGCAGACAAAAGTCTTCAGATAATCCGATAGTGTGTACAGGGCATAAGGTAAGTAAAAATCGTATTTATTGGTACCCTAGACATAAAAAACAATGAACCCTTTGGGGGAGAAAGGTGGCCATTGCAAGGGTTTGTATTTTCCCCAGAGTTCAGCTTTAAAGTTTTCAAGCCAGAGGCAGCCAGAAACCCAGCATCCTCAGACAATGCGGTGTGTCTGGCAGGAGAGGTTTGTGGTGTCAGGAGAAGACATTCTCAGCAATGGGACACTGATAGGCACCGAGGTGTCATCACCTCCGATCACAAATCCAACAACTGTCACTCTATTAATGAGTAAACCACGATGCGTTTCCATAGAGACCTCCCCCGGAAGGCGTGGCCCGGCCTCTGCTCATTGGCTGCGAGCTATTTTCTTCCAAGTTTGAGCGGTTATGGCCCCGCCCCACGGAAGCGGAAGTAGTCCGGAGTGGTGAGGGATCCTAGTGAGGAGGAGAGAATGGTGTCCTGGATGATCTCCCGGGTGGTGGTGTGAGTAGCGATCCCCCTGTACATTATACAACCTGTGTCTGAGCTGAGACATGTATATCCTCTACACACGGAGTACAATGAGGGGACGGAGCCCTGCCTGTGTCCATCACCCCCCCCCCCGGGATCTGTCTCCTGCTTCATTGTGTGTCTATGTAAAGGGGACCTGTCATGGCAGTGAGCCTCAGACTTCCCTGTCATCACCCTGGAGGGAGGGAGAGAGAGGGGAGACAGCTGCTGTGATAGGCTGATCCATATATTTGTTTTGGGCTGAAATGAGAAGTGTGCCTGCCTGACCTGTCCCATGGATTGGGATTATTGAGGCTCCTTTAACATCTACACAGGTGCAACGGTGCATGCATGTTTATGTGTTTAGGGGCATCCCACTGACGTCACTGAGCTGCCCTATGTGTGAAAATCACAGCAAGAAAGTGCAAGCAACTTTTTATTTTTTATTTTTGTATCCTGCTGTACTGAAATAGATGACAGTTCACTCACTGTGTGATTTGTGATTTGTCTCAGGGTAATGAGGTGCGTTGGGGTGCTGTTAAGAATTACACATGCCAAAGGAATGCCCTTTCTTAGTGCATTGTGGGAACATGTATGATTTTGCACATGTTCCCTCATTGCACAAATGTGAACCCGGCCTTTACACTTCTATAGGGATCAGTGAGATCTGGGGGGGGGGGGTGATTGCATTTTCATTCACCTTTGCTTGTGAATGCAGGTCAGGAGGAGTCCGGAAGCTCCTGCCAATGAATCCTGAATGATCTCTGAAGCATCACACACTGATGTCATTGATAGAAGCCCAAAGCCCCTCCCCCTTCCTGTGTCTGAGGAGGACTCTGGGTCCCAGGTAACCTGAAGTCTAACACTTGAGTCTCTGCCAACTGCCACTCCTCTGGGTGATAACGGACAGTTGCCACCTGCCACTCCTCTGGTTGATAACTGACAGTTGCCACCTGCCACTCCTCTGGGTGATAACGGACAGTCTGCTCAGGAGCAGTGATGACCTCAGGAACGTTAGGGCTAGAATCCCAACCCATGTCTGTGTTCCCACCAGGAGGCTAAGGCCTGTTGAGTTCAATCAGGGCCCAACGTGTGACTGTGGGATGGGGATTAGTAAATAAGTGGATTATAAATTAACCTCTATGGACTGTAGATATAATAGTGCATGGGTATTGGCTGCTTTCATCTCTATATGCACTATTATCACTGGGAGGTGGAGGCTTCTCTGCTGTATTTAGTTGGTGAAGCCCTGCTGTAGTGATTGGACTTTTGCTCGATCTAAAGCTAGGTACTGTCATCTTCCTGGTCATGCTGTGCTTCCGATCATACGAGATGTGTTTTCTGTTCGATTATCTCTGTACGATTACTATACACATTGAGCGAAAATTGAACGTTGTGCTCACGTACGATAACATTTTTTTTTAGCTTGCACCTTAGTTGTTTTATTTTGTGTCTGAACATTCAGAGTCAGGTGTCGAAAGCACTATAGTAACAAAAACAGGTAATTAACCAATCGTTCGTTGTACAGAAATTTTTGTACAATTTTCTTATCGTGTGTACAGGCCTTTGATCTCTGACCAGTGTCCGGTGGCACGCCTGTCGTCTCTGTCCAGTGTCCGGTGGCATGCCTGTCGTCTCTGACCAGTGTCCGGTGGCACGCCTGTCGTCTCTGACCAGTGTCCGGTGGCACGCCTGTCGTCTCTGACCAGTGTCCGGTGGCACGCCTGTCGTCTCTGACCAGTGTCCGGTGGCACGCCTGTCGTCTCTGACCAGTGTCCGGTGGCACGCCTGTCGTCTCTGACCAGTGTCCGGTGGCACGCCTGTCGTCTCTGACCAGTGTCCGGTGGCACGCCTGTCGTCTCTGACCAGTGTCCGGTGGCACGCCTGTCGTCTCTGACCAGTGTCCGGTGGCACGCCTGTCGTCTCTGACCAGTGTCCGGTGGCACGCCTGTCGTCTCTGACCAGTGTCCGGTGGCACGCCTGTCGTCTCTGACCAGTGTCCGGTGGCACGCCTGTCGTCTCTGACCCGTGTCCGGTGGCACGCCTGTCGTCTCTGACCCGTGTCCGGTGGCACGCCTGTCGTCTCTGACCCGTGTCCGGTGGCACGCCTGTCGTCTCTGACCCGTGTCCGGTGGCACGCCTGTCGTCTCTGACCAGTGTCCGGTGGCACGCCTGTCGTCTCTGACCAGTGTCCGGTGGCACGCCTGTCGTCTCTGACCCGTGTCCGGTGGCACGCCTGTCGTCTCTGACCCGTGTCCGGTGGCACGCCTGTCGTCTCTGACCCGTGTCCGGTGGCACGCCTGTCGTCTCTGACCCGTGTCCGGTGGCACGCCTGTCGTCTCTGACCCGTGTCCGGTGGCACGCCTGTCGTCTCTGACCCGTGTCCGGTGGCACGCCTGTCGTCTCTGACCCGTGTCCGGTGGCACGCCTGTCGTCTCTGACCCGTGTCCGGTGGCACGCCTGTCGTCTCTGACCCGTGTCCGGTGGCATGCTTGCAGTCTTCGACAGCTTTCTGTGTCAAAATATTCACTAAATATGTGATCCTTTGGTAATGTCACAGGCTTCACTTGAGGCTCCCTGTACAAGCTGACAACCTCCTGCCCTTTTTTCCTAAATCCAGTAAAAGTGATTCTAAAGCCTAAACATGTTTTAACTTGATTCATTACCTGCATGTAAAAAATGTTAGGTACTATATTTTGCCCCTCACCCCCCCTCCCTCCCCGAGCCCTCATTCTCTCCAGTGCTGTGCATGTTTGCAGCTCTTCTCTCCCCCCACTTCCGTGTCTCATTGCCTTTGCTGTGGCACCAGGAGCCATTGGCTCCCGCTGCTGTCAATCAAAGCCAATGAACAGGGCGGGCCCGAGTCCCACTATCTGTGTCAATGGACACAGCAGCGGGGCTCGGGAGTGAGTATGCATAAAGCACTGGACAGAGGAGGAGCGCCAGCGGGGGACCCGAGGAGGAGGTTCAGGCAGCTCTGTGCACAGAGCAGGTAAGTATACAAGGGTTTAATTTGATATATTTTTTTTTCTTTACCCAGTTGGCCTCCAGAGCATTTTTGTTTTCCTTGTCACATACATGTAAAAAAATCACAAATTTTGGCAATAAAATTACATAAACACCTAGAACATTATATATTTTCTGAAAGCAAAGGCCCTGTAGAATCAAAAGGTGATAGTTAAAAAAAAAAAGTTTTCACGCAATATTTGTGCAACTGTTAAACGCAAATCTTTCAGGAAAAATATAATAAAATAAATTTTAGCGCAAAATCCACACCATAAAATATCCATTTTTAAAATCTAAAAGCTGAGGTTGCCTTAGATAAATGGATTCCAATTGCGTAAGCCTGTGATATCGCCAAAAACTATGGTGCGCAAAAATCGCCATAGGCGACTCTTTAAAAGCCATTACAGCTTATCAATTTAGAGTTAAAGCGGAGTTCCAGCCATTCACTCACCTGTCCAACGGTCCAGCGATGCGGCCGCCCGAAGCCTCGATCCTCTCCCTCGGCGCCGGCATCACTGCTGTGGGCACCCGGCTGTGACAGTTTGCGGCTTCACAGCCGGGTACCCACTGCGCATGCGCGAGTTGCGCTGCGCGCCGTTATTGGCCGGCAATCTTCTGGGACCTTTGACATGTCCCAGTAGATTGCAGGGAGGGAGGGGGAGAGGAGAACTTCCGCTCAGGGCGCCGAGCGGAAGTGGGAGCGGGTACCTGTCAAAACTAGGTACCCGCTCCTCCCCTGAAAAAATGACATGCCAAATGTGGCATGTCAGGGGGTCAGGACTCCCTAAAGCGGAAGTTCCATTTTTGGGTGGAACTCCGCTTTAACTAGGAGCTCTTGTACTAAAATGATTGTTCTCACTCTGACGTTTGCGGTGATATGTCACGTGTGGGGGGACCGCGGTTTACTTACACTTGCGCACCCTGGCCTTGCGGTTGTGCAGGTGTGCTGGGCAACAGGGGTTTTGGTCATTTTTTTATTTAAAAAAAAAAAAAAATTTAACATTTTATTATTTTATTTACTTTATTTATTTTTACTTGATTGCTATCAAAAGGGGTTAATAAACCCCTATGTGATAGCTTTGGGCAGGTGACAGGTACTCTTTATGGAGACATAGGGGTCTAATAGACCCCAGTGTCTCCCCTGCCCTTTACACCAGTGGTCCTCAACCCTGGCCTACAGGGCCCACTAACAGGCCAGATTTTAGGTATTACCTTGGGGAGATGCAGACTAGAATCCTGCAATCACTCAGCAGCAAATGATATCACCTGGGATGTATTTCAGTTATCTTGAAAATCTGGCCTGTTAGTGGGCCCTGTAGGCCAGGGTTGGGGACCACTGCTTTACACCATCTAAACAAGCATGGCTCGGCTTGGTTAGAGGTGTCCCCTGGCTGTACTGGCCAGGAAAGTGTGCCTATAAAACAGGAAGTGACATCACGTCCGGTTTCATTGTTTGCATGTGAGATCGAGGCATGGATTTGCCTCGGTCTCGCTGCAATCTCTCTCCTCCCACCAGCGGATGTTTTCCCGGGCACCGTATATAGTATGCCTAAAGAGCTGAACTGGTTACAATCACTTTAAACTGAATGCACATTCAAAGTGTGCATAATACCATTTTAAAATAATTCCATCCATTTCTAAATGTATATAACTTCATGTGTTCCTGCCAGTGGGATTTGAGGCCAATGAGAGCATAGTGACTTTCTTCTCCAGCATCACTCCTCTGCTGGCATATCCAGGCCTGGTAGTATGGAGAGCATGTGACCTACTGCAACCCAGCAGTGGCTGCCTGATTGGCCAATCAACATGTTTGAATGTACCACCAAACCACACACATGAGCCAGTCCAGTTTTAATCTTTGGGCAAACCTGTCTCCGTGTAGTCACTCATATATAGAAATTGTAAATAGGATTAATAATTGATTGCCATTTTCAGAGAGACGGAGTAATTGTACTTCACTAGAATGTTACTCATCCAATGTAACGTGTACAAGCAGCAGGAGTGAGTCACCCCTGGATTTACCTGAGGAGGAGCTGTGCTGCATCCGTTTGTATATGATGTATGAAGGCCTGATGTGATAACATGGGGAGAGATCTGTGATGTAACCAAAGATAATATTTTAGATTCTTAATGGATGCAAAGTAAGACCAGGTACTCGTAGATCTACAAATTCTCCATGTTAACCGCTGCACTTTTCTTTTTTTTTTTTCTTACCTGCTAGGAAAAAGCGTAATGTGTTAGTATGCATTACATACTAGCACATTATGTGAAACTTGCCTGAAAACAAAGCCTTCCAGAGATGCAATGTCATTGCTGGAGACAGCTTCCATCATCACCTGTCTTGCTTCCGGGTTCACGGACTCCGGCTCTGGGACTGGTCGGAGCCGCTATGACATCACTCCCGCGTCAGCGAGCTGCCAGTCACCGCATGGGACTCTGCTGGAATGGCACGGGTGGCCGTTCCTTCAGAACGCATGTGCCAGTGATGTCACTGGCTGCATGTACAGTAAATATCTCCTAAACTGTACATGTTTAGGAGATATTTACACTGCCTATAGGTAAGCCCTAATATAGGCTTACCTAAAGGTAAAACCTAAAGAGTAACTCCACTTTTGTTGAGGAAAAAAACATTCCCCTCTGGGTGATCTCTGTACATTACAAGGATTTTATCAAACTTTTTGTTGCAGACTCCAACCTTTTTGTTATTCTGAGGAAATCATTGTTTGTCCTCTGTGCTCAGTGGGTCTAATGGGAGTGGTTTCATAATTATCTGTCAGCTGTGGCATTTGCAGGGCTCTAATGAGAAAAGCTGCTGGGTCTGCATCCCTTTAGACGTGTTCCTATTGTCCTATTGGGAGTATCTCACCAAAAATGACATTTTTGTTGCAGGGTATGCCAGAAATCTGACTTGTATCTTAGTGCAGACTTCTGGGAAAATTGGTGACCCAATCACACAAGCAGGAAATTGTTTGATTTTACCCCCTTCCTGACCAGGGCCTATTTTGCGATTCGGCACTGCGTGACTTTAACGGACAATTGCGCGGTCGTGCGGCGCCGTACCCAAACGAATTTGACGTCCTTTTTTTCCCACAAACAGAGCTTTCTTTTGGTGGTATTTGATCACCTGTGCGATTTTTTTTTTTTTTTTTTTTTTTTTTTTCATGTGCTATAAACCAAAAAAGAGCGTCAATTTTGCAAAAATAACAATATTTTTCACATTTTTTATATATGAAATTCCCCCCCAAAAAAATGTAAAAATCAAAATTTTTTTTAACATTTTCGGCCAATTTGTTTTATGCTACATATGTTTGGTAAAAAAAAATTGCAAAAAGCGTATTTTGATTGGTTTGCGCAAAAGTTATCGCGTTTACTAACAAAGGGAAAGATTTTTGTCTTTTTTTTTTTTTTTTTTTTTTTGCGGTACTGCGACATTGCGGCGTACAGATCAGACCCTTGACTGACATTTTTGACACTTTTTGGGTTATCAGTGACATTTCTACAGTAATCAGTGCTATACATATGCACTGTTACTGTAAAATTACACTGGCAGTGAAGGGGTTAACTTTTTTTGAGAGGGAGGGGTTATGTGTGTCCCTAGGGGCGTGATTCTAACTGTGATTGGCTGTGGCTTGAGGTGTATGAACAGTTATCAACGGTCCTACATAGTAGAACCGTATGATCACCATTCATACACAGGGGAGAATGACAGGCGGCTTGTTTACATTAGCCGCCTGCCTTTCTCCCTCTGCACCGACGATCGCCGAGTGACCGGCGGACATCGGGTCCGCCGGTCACACGTGCGGGGGGGTCCGTGACCACGTGGGAGCGTGCCTCCGGGGGCGCGCGCTCGCTCGCTCCCTAGACCCTCACAGGATAGCGACATAGTACTACTTCGCTCTGCCTGTGAGGGGCTGACCGCCACGTGCGGTGGTCGGCAAGTGGTTAAAGCGTTAGTATACTCATTTTTTTACTTTTTCCTACAGGTAAGCCTATAATAAGGCTTACCTGTGGGTACAATTAAAATCTCCTAAACCTGCACGGTTTAGTAGATATTTGCCCTGCATGCAGCCGCTGACGCTAGCTGAAAGGAGACATGTCTGCTGACATCCGATCCGTCAAATCTGGACGGATGGAAACCCTATTTTCCATCCGTCCAGCAGATTGGATGAGAACGCACAGACAGTCCACAGTGCGGAGATATAGCTGCCATCCGCCTGCTCAGCAGCGGATCCCGCACTGAGAAAAACGCAGTCCGCCAGACGGACTCCCTGTGTGAAAGGGGCCTTACAATCACTTTGATTGAACGATGGAAGTTTACGTCCTTAACAAATGAGCATAAGTAGGTGACTAGTGGAAATGGTTCAAGTGTATTGGAAAACCAAAACTTTTTTTTTTAGTTTTTTTTTTTTCTGTTCTCAATAGAACTGGGAAAGGTTAGAATCCTTGACAGGTGTTGTTTGTTTTTTTTTTTTTGTCTGTCTGGTCAGGAATATTTCACTTCAGTTCCTGTCCCACCAACATCTTTAAGAAGTAAGACGACATAATGCCAAAGTAGGTGTACCTCTCCGTTTAAACAGTTGTTACCAGAATGAGTGTCCCCATGGGAAGATTTCCATCACATCCTGTTCTTGTGAGGATTCTAAGGCCCCTTGCACATGTGGGTCTAGCTGCTGTGTGCAGTCCTGGCGTTTTAGTGTGCTCGGGAGGTGGAGGTTTTAGCATCCGGCCCTGCTGCCCACAGCCTGTCAAAGTCTATGGCAGGCTGAAATATGCTGCGGCTGGATGGGACTGGTGTGGTACACATTTAGAGCCCTCTGCATTCAGGGACGACTGGCTAGAATGCAGAATTTCTAAGCTCTGGGTATTTCAGAGGCTTTATTCTGCAGTCATGTGACTGCACGGGTGCCTTTAATCTCCCCTTTCTAAAGCCGGGGGGGGGGGGGATGTGAGGACTTGTAAAATTAGGACAGATTAGCACAGATTTTTGGATGTCAAGGGGTTGTTTTACTAAAGCTGGAAAGTGCAAAATCCGGTGCAACTTTGCCTGTTAGCCAATCAGCTTCTCACTTCAGCTTGTTCAATGAAACTTTAACCATAAAACTTGGAAGCTGATTGGCTTCTTTGCAGAGCTGCGCCAGATTTTGCACTCTCCAGTTTTAGTAAATCAACCCGAAGTGTGCTTCAGAATGTAGTTTTGGCAGCGAGGCTTCTGTTAGGAGCCGCTGTCAATCAAAACAGCAGGGCTGGACGGGCGGCTGAACCTACTTTGGAGAAATTCACACACTGTGTCGGCAAGGCATTCTGCACCTTCAAACCGCAAGAACAGGGACCCATCTGAACTTGCTAGCGCAGATCTGCTTCTATGCTTCCTTTGCATGGTTAGTTTACCACTAGGAAGAATCGGCTGGGAGAATCAACCTGGTATTCATCATGAATGGAGTAAGTGAAAAATCAGAAGATTACTATGAGAAAGATGTACATGGTCAAACACACAGATTTTAAAGAACATTGTCGGTAAAGTGTCATCTGCCCACTCATGGGTGAAAGAGGCCTTAAGGAGACAAAGTTTGGGGTAACACACTGCTGTTGATGGTAAGGCTTTGTTCTCAGTCAATACTATATCCTACGCCCCCGTGCAGGGCTGAGTTTACCTGCATGGGGCTGCGCATGTGTTCCATGCAGGCAGTCACATTGATGTCAAGTCTGACACAGCGGCTGTGTTACAATATGATGTCCATTTGGATGTGTATCCCTGGTGTCACAGGGTGTGCTCGGGGACATGGACCCACACACACGGATGTCATATTAAGACACAGTTGCTGCGTTACAATATGGATGTCCGTGTGGATGTGTATCCCTGGTGTCACAGGCTGAGCTCGGGGACATGCACCTACAAACACAGATGTTGTATTAAGACACAGTTGCTGTTACACATCCACACGGCCATCATATTGTAACACAGCAGCTGTCTAATACAACATCTGTGTTTTTAGGTGCATGTCCCCGAGCTCAGCCTGTGACACCAGGGATTCACATCCACACGGACATCATATTGTATCCCTGGTGTCACAGGGTGAGCTCGGGGACATGCACCTACAAACAGTTGTTGTATTAAGACACAGCGGCTGTGTGACATTATTGGGACTGCCACAGAAACCTGTGCAACCCCATGCAGGTTAGCACTGCTCTGCACGTTTGTACAGTATAGTATGCCTTGTGTGAACGAGGCCTAAGTTTCTCCAGTTCTGCCCAGCCTCAATGATGTCATTCACAGACAGCCGGCCAATCACTGCTTGTGTCTACAGCTGTTAAACTCTTTATTGCCTAACGTATATCTACCTTGTACAATGGGAAGGTTCTGTTTGCTCTGAGTAAAAACAGGAAACTAATCGAAGTGCACCAATTACTATATTGCCAAGGCCATTTAGACTAAAGGGATTTTACATACTTGATTTCTATTGTTTCCATGAATTGTTTTATTAGTATACAAGCCACACTAGAGGGAGGCTTCAGTTTACGGTGAGTCATATTTTACATGGCGTCTCTTTGGTAACATGAGCTGTCCTGATTATGGGACAGGAGCAGTAAACAATAGTAAGCTGGGTGATTTTATGGATGTGATCGTATCAAAGCAGAAGGCTTTAGTCTAATAATGCCAGTAAGTGCCTCATGATCCTTCCTATACAGGACTGCCGATATGGATGGTAACAGCTATATATATTCTTCAGACTAGTGTGGGGGCACAGGCAGGTGATTCGTGTACAGTCACAACACCGTGTGTTTGTACTGGCATCATCCAGCTCAGCTTTTTTATAGAAGTGTGTTGATGGGTGTGTATTATGTATGAACCTTGTGTGTGTTGGGTGCAGGATACAGTAAAACGCATAATAAACCTGGCTACACCCACCTGCACCTGAGCGCTGTATTGACTTTATATATTTTTTTTTGTAATCCTTATTTATATACTACTGTCTCTGACTTTTTTTTTTTTTTTAACAGCCTTGCATTCGGTTTGTTGTACCCAGCATATTCATCATACAAAGCTGTCAAAACCAAGAATGTTCGAGAATATGTGAGTATTTCACACCTTATAAAATCCAAATGTAACTTGAGGATAAAAAAAAAAAATTGGCGTTCAAGGTAAAATACACATAAACCAGCAATAAAAGCATCAAAATATAAAATATGTTAAAGTATTGTATGGTCCGTAAGTCAGTGGATAGATTAGTCCTACAGGGGAGATGAATGGACTACAGATGGATATGACAGGCAACATGCACACCCTATAAAGTCCAAATGGGAATTCCCTTAGTCAGCATTGTGGTGATAGATGCATGCCACAAATGGTGCCCTGCCTGAATCAAACGCAAAGTCACCAGATAGATGTATTTGACATGTTCATCGTGAGAACAGCGTCCTATAGAGCCTCATGCACACTGCAGCTTAAAGCGGAGTTCCACCCTAAAAATAAACTTTGCAGCATCAGTTAGCTTAAAAAAACCTGAAAAAGAATTGGATAATTAATATATTTTTTTTTTTTTTTTTTGCACTTACCTTTTTTTTAATGAAAATAAACTTACCTTCCTTCCTCTTCCACCTTGTGCGGCCGCGGCCCCCGACGTCACGTCCTCCTTTGCATTGCGTCTTGGGAGATGAGCGTCATCAATCCCAGGATGCAATGTGATCGGCCGACCACTACTCTGATTGCTGATCGCAATCTACAGCGCATTGCGCGAGATTGCGATCAACATTCTGGGTAGCCCAGAAACAGGAAGAGGGACACAGCGGGGGACACCACTGCTTCAGATGCCCATACAGGAGATGGCCGCTCTCTGCAATCAATTTAAAGGTAAGAATTAATCTTTATTTTCGAACTGTAATGTGGGGTTAGGGTAATTGGGGATAGTTTAGGATTAGGGGGGTATTTTTAGCTCAAAAATGTGTATGTCGCTGGAACTCCGCTTTAAAAAAAATAAGCCTGTTTTAATAGCGTTTGACTTTTTTTGCCTCGTATACGCTCCTATGATAGCCTATGTATCCATACACACATAGGTATTTGGGAGCAAAAATCTGAACTCACCAAAATCACGCTTAGGAGAGAAGCGTTTGGACAGGAAAACCACCTGACATACAAAAATGTGCCTTAACACTAGGTGCATTTTGCCTTTGTGCATTCGTTCATTCCAATGGCTATTCTGGCTAATGAAATGAATGAACACTTGACCTGTCCAAATACGCCTAAACACATTTGAAGAACACAACTTTAGGCTCCTTTTTTAAATCTGCTTTTTTCTTGCCCGATAAAAGGCATTCCAAAGAGTGTGTTCATAAGACCTAAAGCCTCGTACACACAGGTCGATGTTGGGTGACATCAGCCAGTTCCATAAAAAACAGCCTACATTCTGCCTGTGTGTATAGCAGATGTTCCGACAGACTGGCTTCTGTCGGACAAGCATGCTGGGAAACCAGCAACCGACCAACTCCCGATCAGCCACCTCAGCCAATGGCAGGTAATGTCAGTCGAGTTACTTTTAGCGATTGATGACGTTTGTGTATTTTTTTTCTTTTGCAATATATAAAGATGGAGATATTACAATATACACTCACCAGCTACTTTATTAGGTACACCTGTTTAATTGCTTGGTAACACAAATTGCTAATCAGCCAATCACATGGCAGTACCTCAATGCATTTGGGCATCTAGATGTGGTGAAGATGACTTGCTGAAGTTTAAACCGAGCATCGGAAATGATTTAAGTGACTTTGAATGTGGAATGGTTGTTGGTGCCAGACGGGCTGGTCTGAGTATTTCAAAAACTGCTGATCTACTGGGATTTTCACACGCAACCATCTCAGTGAATGCTCCAAAAAAAAAAAATATCCAGTGAGCGGCAGTTGTGTGGCGGAAAATGCTTTAAGGTTAGAGGAGAATGTGTGGACTGGTTTGAGATGATAGAAAGGCAACAGTAGCTCAAATAACCAGTCATTACAACCAAGGTATGCAGAAATCCATCTCTAAATGCACAACACATCGAACCTTGAAGCAGATGGGCTCCAACAGTAGAAGACCACACCGGGTGCCACTCCTGTCAGCTAAGAAAGGAAACTGAGGCTACAATTCGCACAGGCTCACCAAAATTGGACAATAGAAGATTTGAAAAACGTTGCCTGGTCTGATGAGTCTTGATTTCAGCTATTTGAAGTAAACAACATGAAAGCATTGTATCAACAGTTCAGGCTGGTGGTATAATGGTGTGGGGGATATTTTGTTGGCACACTTAGTTCCAATTGGGCATTGTTTAACCACTTCCCGCCCGCCCTATAGGCAAATGACGACGGGAAGGTGGATACATTATCCTGACCGGACGTCATATGGCGGTGGCAGGATAATGTGCTCTGCGTGCCCCTGGGGGGCGCGGTGATCAGTGATGTGTCACTCTGACACACCGCATCTCCGATCTCGGTAAACGTAGGCTCTTTATGTAGGCTGACGTAGGCTCTTTACCATGTGACCAGCTGTGTCCAATCACAGCTGGTCACATAGTAAATAGGAAGTGCAGTTGATCGGCTTTCCTCAGTTTGTGCCTGACAGGCACGAGTAGAGGAGAGCCGATCTGCGGCTCTCCTGACGGGGGGGGGGGGGGGTCTGCACTGGTAATCGGAACATTGATTGCAGACCCTTAGGGGGGATGCCCACCCATGACCCCAGGGATGGCCACCAGAGATGGCAATCAGGGCTCAGGGAGCCCACCAGTGTCCTCCTTATCAGTGCTGCCCACCAGTGCCCTCCCCATCAGTGCTGCCCGCCAGTGCCCATTATTGCCATCTATCAGTGCCGCCTATCAGTGCCCAGCAGTGCTGCCTATCAGTGCCACCCCATCAGTGCCTGTCAGTGCGGCCTCATCAGTGCAGGAAAAAAACGTATCTATAATAATGTTAAATAACGTTATTTTTTTTTCAAACTTTTTCGGTCTTTTTTTATTTGTTTAGCAAAAAAGAAAAAACCTTGCGGTGATCAAATACCACCAAAAGAAAGCTCTATTTGTGGGAAAAAATGACATAAATTTGATTTAGGTAAAGTGTTGCATGACCGCGCAATTGTCATTCAAAATGCAACAGCGCTAAAAGCTATAAATTGGCCTGGGCAGGAAGGGGGTGAAAGTGCCTGGTATTGAAGTGGTTAAACACCACGGCCTACCTAAGTATTGTTGCTGACCATGTCCATCCCTTTATGACTATAGTATACCCATCTTCTGATGGCTCCTTTCAGCAGGATAATGCACCATGTCACAAAGCTCAAATCATCTCACCACTGGTTTTCTGAACATGACAATGAGGTCTCTGTACTCTAATGGCCTCCACACTCACCAGATCTAAATCCAATAGAGCACCTTTGGGATGTGATGGAACGGGAGATTCACATCATGGATGTGCAGCCAACAAATCTGCAGCAACTGCGCGATACTATCTTGTTAATATGGACCAAAATCTCTGAGGAATGTTTGCAACACCTTGTTAAATATACAGGTCCCTCTCAAAAAATTAGCATATTGTGATAAAGTTCATTATTTTCTGTAATGTACTGATAAACATTAGACTTTCATATATTTTAGATTCATTACACACAACTGAAGTAGTGCAAGCCTTTTATTGTTTTAATATTGATGATTTTGGCATACAGCTCATGAAAACCCAAAATTCCTATCAAAAAATTAGCATATCATGAAAAGGTTCTCTAAACGAACTATTAACCTAATCATCTGAATCAACCAATTAACTCTAAACACCTGCAAAAGATTCCTGAGGCTTTTAAAAACTCCCAGCCTGGTTCATTACTCAAAACCGCAATCATGGGTAAGACTGCTGACCTGACTGCTGTCCAGAAGGCCATCATTGACACCTTCAAGCAAGAGGGTAAGACGCAGAAAGAAATTTCTGAACGAATAGGCTGTTCCCAGAGTGCTGTATCAAGGCACCTCAGTGGGAAGTCTGTGGGAAGGAAAAAGTGTGGCAGAAAACGCTGCACAACGAGAAGAGGTGACCGGACCCTGAGGAAGACTGGGGAGAGGGAAATGCCAAAATGCCTGAAGTCCAGTGTCAAGTACCCACAGTCAGTGATGGTCTGGGGTGCCATGTCAGCTGCTGGTGTTGGTCCACTGTGTTTTATCAAGGGCAGGGTCAATGCAGCTAGCTATCAGGAGATTTTGGAGCACTTCATGCTTCCATCTGCTGAAAAGCTTTATGGAGATGAAGATTTCATTTTTCAGCACGACCTGGCACCTGCTCACAGTGCCAAAACCACTGGTAAATGGTTTACTGACCATGGTATTACTGTGCTCAATTGGCCTGCCAACTCTCCTGACCTGAACCCCATAGAGAATCTGTGGGTTGTTGTGAAGAGAAAGTTGAGAGACGCAAGACCCAACACTATGGATGAGCTCAAGGCCGCTATCGAAGCATCCTGGGCCTCCATAACACCTCAGCAGTGCCACAGGCTGATTGCCTCCATTGAAGCAGTCATTTCTGCAAAAGGATTCCCGACCAAGTATTGAGTGCATAACTGAACATAATTATTTGAAGGTTGACTTTTTTTTAAATAAAAACGCTTTTTTCTTACGTCCTCCGACAGTCGCCGCCTCCTCTAAGTCATCACTATTGGGTATTGTCCACCTATCCGTAGGAATAGCTAGGCATATAGACTTAGTCAAAAGACAAAAGGCATTAGCATATACACACCCACGGGGGCTGTCCCATCTGGTCAATACCCCCCCTGCATCACCACTCCCAACTCAGTTTTAGTTTGCCTAGCTTAGGAATAGTCAGGCTACCTTGTGCTGGGGCTTCAGTCTCAGCCTTCCTAAATCTTTTATTTGATTTTCTTTTACATGTCAGTTTTTTTTTTTTTTCTCACTTTACTAGCTGTTTATTTTACCAGCTCTAGTGTTAGTTTATTCTTCGGATGAAGATGGATCATGCGGTGCTGGGATTCGGACTGGCCGCCCTGGTTCTCCAGGGCACAGAGGGTCAGATGGACCCCCAGCCCGCCATCGAGCGTTCAGCTGTGGTTCGCCCTGGCATTAAGAACGACCCATCCCTGTTCGCTGCAGGGATGCAGCCGTGAGGTGGCTACCTCACAGGACTTGTCTGCGATACTGCAGCGCCATGTCCCTGGCTCACGGCACTCCCTGTCAGATGAGGACAGAGGTTTATCCGTGCATAGAGGCTCCCCCACGCCATCGGGTACAGGTAAGTACTTTCTGTGTGGGGCCTCTGCCTGGGGTGGCAGTCTGTGTTGCTGTGTGTCCCCATGTCTGTGCCGGTGTGACTCCCTGTGCGATCCCTGCGGGGTTCGCTGTGTGCAGATCTGTATGTTTGCCGGGGGTCCCTGTCCCAGTGTCACCTTAGGTGCATGTTTGGGGGTACAGACTTGTGTGTTGTGCGGCGACCGCTGCGGGGGAAAAATCGCTCGGTCTGCCATGTTTTTTACTATGCACAAGCGTATAGCCCCTCTGGGGCGAGTATACAGCTCATTTTGGCGCCATCCGCCGCCATTTTTTGTGGGCGGTGGAACGATCGGTTTGGCCGCATGTCGGCGGCCATCTTGGCGTAGCCTCCTATGCATCCCTATGGGGGCATTTTCCCTGGGGTCTGGCTTATGACCAGCCCCCTCCAGCAGCATTTCCTCTTCCTCTCAGACAGCACAGGCACAGGTAGCAACGATCTGCGGGCTCTGCAGTTTATCTCTGTCTTCTTCTGCATACTGCTTCTGGCTCAGTTTCTTTCTCCTTTTGGGGGGGTCTTCATAGCTGTGACAGTAGCGGTGGGCTGCGCACTCCGCAGCGCTATTTTAAGGGGACAGTACACTACTTTTTTGCACTGTAATTTATTTATTATATTGAGCCATGGATTCTCAGGAAAGCAAGTTTCCTCCAGCTTTAGTGGGGGGCCCCAGTTCTGTGGCCCCGCTGCGACCTGATCTGGCTGCTGTGGTTGCGACTTTAGTGGCAAATATGGAAATGCTGATGTCTGAACGGGCTGCGAGAAAACGGCCAAGGCTGTCTCTCTCTTCTGATTCAGATGGGGATATGGATGCTGTTGCTGCTGCGAGCGTGCCCTTTTCAGGGTCCCGCTCATCCTTGGACCCCCCGGGGTCTGAGGGGGAGGCTGAGGTGGAGGGTGTTGATACATCCTCCCCAGGGTCACCCGAAGAACGGGCAACCATGGATGAGTTGATTGTTTCTGTTAAGGAAACCTTACATTTAGAGGATGAGCCCTGTCCTCTGGGCGTTGTGTCCTCATTTGGGACGCACAGGACCCGCAAGTCTGCGCAGGTTTTTCCCTGCCCAGTGGAATTCCATTACACTGTTAAAGAAATGTGGCGCACGTTAAAACGTCCATTCCTGGTACCTAGTCGGTTCAAATTGCTTTATCCTTTTGCGCCGGCTAAGGAATCACGATGGTGTGTGCCTCCACAGGTAGATCACACTGTGGCCGTGCTGAACAAGGCTACCTTGGTTCCTACTGAGGATACCCCGGCTTTCCGGGATCCCACGGACCGGCGGTTGGAGTCTCTAGCCCGCCATTCCTATACGGTGGCGGGTTCGTTGCTCAAACCCGTTTTCGCGTCCGTTATGGTGGCTCAGGCGGTGGCTGATTGGATTAAGGTGCTTAGAAGCAACCTGGTGTCCGATGACGTGCCGCCTGCACGACTAGAAATGGTGGATCAGATCCATCAAGGAGTCATGTACCTGTGTGATGCAGCCCTAAATGAGGCCCCCTTGGTGGCTTGCCTCTCGAGTGTCGCGGTACTTAACCGGCGACTGATATGGCTGAAGAGCTGGTCGGCCGACCAGTCCTCGCGGAAAACTGTTGCTGATTTTCCCTATGCTGGCTCTCGCCTTTTTGGCGAGGCGTTGGATACCCTGGTGAAGGGCGTCACGGGGGGTAAGAGCACTATGCTACCCCAGAACCCGAAGAACAAGTCTTTCCGTGGCAAGCGGGGTTCTGCGCCTAGATCTACTCAGGGGTCCTTTCGTGCCTTTCGGAACCAATCCAAGGGCAAGCCCTTCAGGGCAACCAGAAGAAACCCTGGGCGGGTAAGCAGAAGACCGACAATGCCTGTTCAGCGGGACACTCCGCTTCTGCCTGAAGGGGCGCCCTCACCCATTTCTGGGGTGGGGGGACGTTTGCGCGGTTTTCTCCAACCTTGGCTGCTCCGGATCTCGGACAGGTGGGTCCAGGAAATCGTTCGATCAGGTTAGAAGATCGAATTCCTTTCCTGGCCGGCGGATAGATTCTTTCCCTCCAATCTCCAGCTGCTTCCGGGGCGTCTGCAGGACTTGCATCAAGCGGTGCAGGACCTGCTTGCTCAGGGGGTGATTGTCCCGGTGCCTCATCGCGACAGGTTTTGGGGGTTTTATTCGAATCTGTTCACTGTGCCCAGGAAGGAGGGCAAAGTGCGTCCTATTCTGGACCTAAAAGCGCTGAACCGCTTCGTGCGTGTTCGGAAGTTTCGAATGGAGTCTCTCCGTTCGGTTGTGGCCTCCTTGAGTCCAGGAGACTTCCTGGCTTCGATAGATCTGAAGGATGCGTACCTGCACATTCCCATTTTAGAGGGTCATCAGCGGTACCTTCGGTTCGCTATCGCGGAGGACCACTACCAGTTTGTGGCGTTACCGTTCGGTCTCGCTTCGACACCCAGGGTATTTACCAAGGTGTTGGCACCGGTTCTGGGCCTGCTGCGGGCCCAGGGCATTGCGGTCCTGGGGTACCTGGACGATCTGCTTCTGAGATCGCGTGCCAGTCAGGACCTTGTGCGTGATCTGTCCATCACGGTACAGACGCTCCACGAGTTCGGGTGGACCACCAACGTTCAAAAATCAGCGTTGTCTCCGTCGCTTCGCCTTCCCTATCTGGGAATGGTTCTGGACTCTGGTCAGGCAAAGGTATTCTTGCCGGAGGACAAGCTCCGGACTTTGCGGGACGAAATCTGATCCCTCAGGGACAATCCGTCCTCGTCACTCAGGGCCTGCATGCGGGGCCTGGGTTTGATGGTGTCGGCCTTCGAGGCAATTCCCTTTGCCCAGTTCCACACACGAGTTCTCCAGACGAAGATCCTGGCCAGGTGGGACAGACTTCCTCAGTCCTTGGATCTGGAGGTCTCCTTGAGTCGCCGGACCAGATTGGCTCTTCTGTGGTGGATCCAGTCCCCGTCTGTGGCGGAAGGCAAGTCCTTCCGCCCGTTGGTGTGGACAGTGGTTACCACAGATGCCAGCCTGTCGGGCTGGGGTGGAGTCCTGGGCACCCTGTCTGCCCAGGGCACTTGGTCGGAGGAGGAATCCTCCCTCCCGATAAATGTGATGGAACTACGAGCGATAAAACTCTCCCAGTGGTCGGACCGTCTCCAGGGCCTGCCTGTTCGCGTACAGACGGACAATGCCACCACGGTGGCTTACATTAACCACCAGGGGGGCACCAGGAGTGCCTGAGCGGCCCGGGAGGTGACCGACATCCTGTCTTGGGCCGAGACTCCTGTCCCAGTGATTTCGGCAGTTCACATTCCGGGTGTGGAGAATTGGCAGGCAGACTATCTGAGCCGCCAGACCCTGGACCAGGGGGAATGGTCCCTACACCTGGAGGTCTTTCAGATGCTGTGTGCGAAGTGGGGATCCCCAGACGTGGATCTGTTCGCATCCCGGCTAAACCGAAAGGTGGAAAGGTTCGTGGCAAGAACGCGCGACCCGTTGGCGGACGCCTCGGATGCGTTAGTGGCCCCTTGGCATCAGTATCGTCTGATGTACGCCTTTCCTCCGATTCAGTTACTATCCCGGTTCCTTCGCAGATTGGTCTCGGAACCCCACATGGTGATTCTGGTGGCGCCGGACTGGCCTCGCCGGTCTTGGTACGCCAACGTTATTCACCTGGCAGTGGCACCTCCGTGGCGTCTGCCTCTGCGGGAAGATCTCCTGTCTCAGGGTCTGATCTTCCATCCTGCTTTACAGTCGCTGGCTTTAACGGCCTGGCTGTTGAGACCCAGGTCTTGAAGGACAAGGGTCTATCTTCTGAGGTTATCCCTACCCTGATTAAGGCTAGGAAATCTTCCTCTGGTAAGATCTATTACAGTACCTGGAAAGCCTACTTCACCTGGTGTGAGTCCAGGGGGTTTTCCCCACGTTCTTACTCGGTGTCGAGAATCTTGGCTTTCCTTCAAGTCTGGAGTGGATCAGCGCCTGGCGCTGGCCACTATAAAGGGCCAGGTGTCAGCACTGGCAGTCCTTTTCCAACGCCCTGTGGCGTCTCATTCCTTGGTGCGCACTTTCATTCAAGGTGTGCGACATTTGGCTCCTCCTAGGAAGGAGCCTTTACCTCCATGGGACTTGAACTTGGTCCTGTCCGCATTGCAGCGTGCTCCCTTTGAAAATATCAGGGAGATATCGTTGCCTCTGTTGTCGAAAAAGGTTGCTTTTCTTGTGGCGATCACTTCGGCTCGCAGAGTGTCGGAGCTGGCGGCGTTGTCTTGCCGCTCCCCTTACTTGATAATTCACAAGGATAAGGTGGTGTTGAGAACACCCCCGTCCTTTCTTCCCAAGGTGATCACTGAGTTCCACCTTAATGAGGAAATTGTCTTGCCTTCGCTTTGTACAAAGCCTAAGCATCCGAAGGAGATTGCTTTGCATTCCTTGGATGTTGTCAGGGCAATCAAGGTTTACCTGAAGTCTACGGAATCCTTTCGGAAGGCGGACTCTTTGTCCTTCCTGAGGGACCTCGGAAGGGCATGGCTGCTTCGGCAGCGACTATCGCCAAGTGGATCAGACAGACCATTGAGCAGGCCTATGCCTTGAAGGAACGGGTTCCGTCCTTCCCTGTTAAGGCGCACTCTACCAGGTCTTTGAGTACTTCCTGGGCCTGTTGGCATCGGGCCTCGGTGACCCAGGTGTGCAAGGCGGCGACTTGGTCGTCGGTGCACACTTTTTCCAAGTTCTACAAAGTAGACGTTCTGGCATCAGCTGATGCTTCTTTTGGCCGCAAAGTTCTCAGTGCGGCTGTGCCATGATGGACCCTTGCATTTTTTTCTCTGGGTCCCTGGCTGTTGGCATTTGCTTTCCTGGGCTGTTGCTCCTGTTGAGCATTGTTTTTTTTCTGTTGCCCAGTTGGTTCTTACGGTGCATGTAAGATTCCTTTCTCTGATGTGGGTACTGCGTTGCCTTTTCTACGGTTGCGTCTCCCACCCCTCATGTCTATACTGCTTTGGGACATCCCAATAGTGATGACTTAGAGGAGGCGGCGACTGTCGGAGGACGTAAGAGAAAACTGAATTTTTGTAAAATCTTACCTGTAAAATTCCTTTCTCGGAGTCCTCCGACAGTCGCCGCCCCCGCCCCTCTTTTGGGGTTCTTATTACCTACTGCTATGCTACCAAACGGAGTTGGGAGTGGTGATGCAGGGGGGGTATTGACCAGATGGGACAGCCCCCGTGGGTGTGTATATGCTAATGCCTTTTGTCTTTTGACTAAGTCTATATGCCTAGCTATTCCTACGGATAGGTGGACAATACCCAATAGTGATGACTTAGAGGAGGCGGCGACTGTCGGAAGACTCAGAGAAAGGAATTTTACAGGTAAGATTTTACAAAAATTCTGTGTTTTTTTTTTTTTTTTTTTTTTTTTTTTTTATTGGTCGGATGAAATTTGATAATTTTTTGAGATAGGAATTTGGGGTTTTCATGAGCTGTATGCCAAAATCATCAATATTAAAACAATACAAGGCTTGCACTACTTCAGTTGTGTGTAATGAATCTAAAATATATGAAAGTCTAATGTTTATCAGTACATTACAGAAAATAATGAACTTTATCACAATATGCTAATTTTTTGAGAGGGACCTGTATGCCACAAAGAATGAAGGCATTTCTGAAGGCAAAAGGGAGTCCAACCCAGTACTACCAAGGTGTACCTAATAATGAACTGGCCGGCGAGTATGTATGTGTATAAATAAAAAAAAAATATATATATATATATATATATATATATATATATTCATATTCCCATCTCCCTATATCTCTCTATATCTCTCATCTCTCTATCTCTCTGTATCTCGCATCTCTCACTGATCGTAATCAGGAGAGAGTTACTCCTCTTGTCCAAGGAGAGGTGTCAGTGGGCTCCCAATCATCCACCAATTTCAAAAGTAGGAAGTGAAGGGACAAAATCTCCAATGCAAAAGTTTAGAGTATAAAGAATACTATTCAGTATACTTTTGCATTGGAGATAGTGTGTATACACATACACACAATCTCCTCTCTATCTTTCACTGTCCTCCAGATGTATTTCAGTAACCATATATGTACTGCTAATATAGGTAGGTATGTTGGTGTATTTTATGGTACATTTAATGGTACATTTTATTTCAGGTGCGCTGGATGATGTACTGGATCGTTTTCGCACTCTTTATGACCGTAGAAACGTTTACAGATATTTTCATTTCATGGTAAGGTAACCCCTGCCCACCAGAATGTATAAACTGTCACATTTACAATATCTAAACAGCCTGGCAGTATCAACTGTCATCCTTAATGACATTTTAATACATGATCTCTCTACATGGGGTGTCTTTTTTTTTTTTTTTTTTCTTTGCATTTGGTTTTGAGAGAAAAGGAAGGGAGATTAGTCATTGGCGTTTTTTGCTCTCATCGTTTTCATTGGTTCCCATTCTCTGGTTGGTTTTGCAGGTTCCCATTCTACTATGAGATAAAAATGGCCTTTGTCATCTGGTTGCTGTCTCCATACACAAGAGGGGCCAGCCTTCTGTACAGGAAGTGCATTCATCCTGCATTGTCTTTAAGGGAAAAGGTAATTGGAGTATCCTTTCCTCCTCTCCACAACTTATAACATTCCTGTATATGTACCCTGGGGCTGGCAGAGTTTAATCCTGCTGTGAAGTTATAGCAGAAGTAAAGTCCTTGCCTGATTTTATCAATTGAAGTTTCCACATGACGGTAGACACGGTCCTGCTCCCAGAAGCTTGTTTTATTGCTTTGTTATATTATCCAGCAAAAATGCAATTTACGGTATATCGGGGCCCAGAGATTAACACCTGGCTAGAGATAAGTAAATGACTCCTTGTCTTGCTGTAGCAGTTATAAAGTTTATTATGTGATTAGTCCTTTGGGTCTCTAGTCTGTAATTTTATTTCTTTTCTAGTCTTTTACACTGTTTCAACAACCATATAGTCTAGGTATAGGTCCACTTGTATTATACATCTTTTACTACAGCTTGGATTGCTGGGACAGTCCATTGATCACTTTTTATCATTTATAGAGTGATGTGTGTCTGTGTTTTTTTTTTTTTTCTTTTTTTTTTTTTTTCTTTTTTGTTAGAATGTCATATGGGATCTATCCCATATGACATTGTAACAAAAAAAAGAAAAAACACCCATACACATGCACACACCACTCTATAAATAAGTGATCAATAGACATCAGTAAAAAAAACATTGCATTGACCTTTTAGTTGTGATGATATACAGCCACTGTATTCATTTCAGAATCCTCTGTGCTGATGGCTGCTGCAGCCCACTATCACAGATCAGGGATCCCTTGCTGACTCACTCACTCTTTAGAGAATGTACATGAGTGGGTGATCAGAGTTGGGGAGGGGTAATTGCAGGAGTGAAAAATGGCCTTGCCTGTAAGAAGATAGCAGCATGAAGAAAAATAATGGCTGATACCATGAACCCTTTAAGACTTGCTTAAAAAGAAAAATGCCATTGCCGTTTTTAGCTGTATAAAAAAATAATTGTACAACAGCAAGCCATAGTGTGTGTGTGTGTGTGTGTGTGTGTGTGTGTGTGTGTGTGTGTGTGTGTGTGTGTGTGTAGCCTAGGGCCTTTTTTATTTCCATGGTCATAAGATTTTCAAGTATAGCCAGGGGCATGCTTGCGGTTGGGTGTTGGCAGCAGCCATAGAGTGTGTAATAACGCTACCCATTGTTATTTGTTTGTGCTAATTATTGATAGATAATGAACTTTTAATAGTTTTACACTGATAGTACCACTTTAAAAGCAAATTCTACTCTGCTAAAAAGGAATACCCAGCCACTGCTTCTTTTATCTCTCTCTCCACTTTAGGGCCGTTTCATACTGGTGCACTTAAAAGCACAGTATGCGTTTTTTCAAAAATGCATATTGCGCTTTTAATATGTTACTTTAAATAAATTTTAATGTGACACATATGCATTTTAGATTTTGGGCACCCACCAATGGCCTAACAAACTTTGACCTGCTGTCAGCTGGGGATTCCTCAGAAGAATGGAACCATCATTTAAAAAAAAAAAATGGCTTGGGGTCCTCCCACAATCCATACTAGGCCCTTTGAGTCTGGTATGGATTTCAAGGTGGACCTGACAGCAAAAAAAAAAAAAAAAATGGTGTGGGGTTCCCTAACGCATACCAGACCCATATCTGATTATGCATTCTGGCTATGCTAGGCTGCATGCTTGAATAAGGGTTTAGCCTGTATACAGGTGCTGAGTCTGAAGTGGTTAAGCATACTGTAATAGTCTAATAAAGCAAATGCAAGGAATCGGGTTCTGCAGTCATAGCAACCAGCAGAATCCATCATTCATTTTAGTGCAGACACATAATGGATTATTCATTGCCAGTGTTAGCTGTAATTATGGTTAATATTGCATGCTTTAAAGATTTGTGAACTCGCCCTGTAGTAACTATGTGTTTTCCAGGATGATTACGTGTGTGTGTGTGTGTGTGTGTGTGTGTGTGTGTGTGTGTGTGTCTTAAAATACAACTTCTACATTATCAGAATCTGTACTCTGGTTTCCCCTACAAAAAGTATTCTTAGACTGTTGTCGATATTATAAAATAATTATTGCAGCACTTTACATACAGAGTCCATTCACTGCACTCCTTGCCCTCGTGAAGCTTAAAGTGGTTGCAAACTCTCCCCCATAATTTTGGCACATATACATAATCATTAAAAGTACTGCTAGTCGCTGTATGTAGATGTCACCTTACTTGCTCCATTGGCTTGTGATCTTGTCTCGTTCCTTGTAGTGACTTCACTGGCGCATGCCCATTTCTCTCCCGATTCATGGCATGGTCTTTCCATTAGGAAGTGTGGCGTGTCTATCATATCAGCTCCCTGTGACACTGCGCCGAGATATCGCAAGACTTCAGTTTCAATCAAACTTTCCCCATACACCCCATGTCCATCCACGAGATTGCAGAACAGATTAGCTGAAAGGGCGGAAGTACATTGCACTAAGGACTCGTAGACAGTAGTTAAGATGGCCCTGGCTTATCACAGGAATCACAAATTTTAAAACACCTGGAATAAAGTAAGGAACATGCGATTGGGGCTGAAATTGAATGCAGAATGTATTAGAGTAGCTTTACATACTGGCTTGTTTAAAAAGCAGCATCAGAGGGGGATAGTTTATTTCCACTTTAAGGTATCTCACATGCACACATACACATTAGGGCCAGTTAACCTACCAGCAGGTCTTTGATACATGTTTAAACTTTGTTTCTTCCTCCTTTGGGTAGTAATGACAGTTCATACGCTTTCTCCTCTTATGGGTCAAGATGGTACAGATTTCTGTGAGGACGCAGCAGGGTGAAGGAGATAATGCGAGCCGGGGCACTCGCCAAGTATCACAGAGTTAAAGTTGTCTTTCTGTCTAGGCGTCAAATTGCAAGTATATACGGTGCTTTAAAGTGGTTGTAAAAGCTGAATGATTTTTACCTTGATGCATTCTCTGAGGTTAAAAAAACCTTCAGGATGCAGCTACCCCTGTAGCCCTCCTAATACTTACCTGAGCCCGATACTGATTCAGCGATGTGCACGAGAGCTGTAGCTCTCCCGGATCTCTGCCTCCACGTTGGCTGAGACACAACAGCAGGAGCTAATGACTCAATCACAGCCAGTAAGTAGGGAGCTTGGGGGGGGGGGGGAGAACTGAGTCACACTGTGTTGCATAGACAGAGCTGGCTCTGGAGCAAGCACACACGAGTGCCCCGTCTAGAGCAAGCCGCTTTCTGTGGGGGCACTCGGCAAGGGGGAAGGGCCAGAAGCATCGGCAGGGGATACGAGAATAGTAGGATCAGGGCTGCTCTGTGCAAAACTATTAAAACACTTTTAGTAGTGATTAAATAATGCATTTTGCACTGGCACATTCTTTCTATGCCTCTGTTTTTTAGATCTCTCTTTTTCTGTGCCTATTTTGCTTGTTGTTCTGCATGTCTTCATTATTCTCCCTGTGCTTACTCGGCCATTCACTCCTGTTATGGCTGATCTACTGAGTACGCCATCTTTACTGCTAACCAGTGTTCTTTCACACATACTTTATATGCCTCTTTTATGCCTTACACTTTTGAATGGCTGATAACCGTACATAATAATAATATTATTATTTTTATATAGGATTTAGGTCCGTATACCTATATTTAGATGTGTGTGTATGTATGTATGTATGTATGTATGTATGTATGTATGTATGTGTGTTATATATATATATATATATATATATATATATATATATATATATATATATATATATATATATATATATATATATATATATATATATATATATATATATATATATATATATTTATGTGCACATACCCGATACTGACAGTGTATGACAGTTGTGTGTAATTTTTTCCCTATCTTCTATACCTGCTTTGATAAAGACACTTGATGTGAACTCTATGGAAAGGTCTAGTAGTGATTCTTCTGCTGGTATGGGCCTCTCCACACTGGCCTGTGATATGAGGAGTCCTCGGTGATGGAGCTTCCCCCGGGCTACTCCCAGATTCCAGCAGCTTCTTCTGTCCTGACCTGTTTCTCCGCTCAGAGAACAGCTGCGGGAAGAGCGTCTGAGACCTGCAAATACCTCTGTGTTAACCCCTTCCCTGCTGAGCATGACTCATGACCTGAATCTGTTTTTCTTTCTAGGAGATAGATTCTTATATTGTACAAGCAAAGGAACGAGGCTACGAGTCTGTGGTCACTCTTGGTCGAAAGGGTCTGAATATTGCAGCTACTGCTGCCGTGCAGGCAGCCACTAAGGTACTTCATAATAAGTCTATTTGGGAGATTTTATTAAACTACAAAGTGAATACACAGAATAATGGATTGGTAAAATATTGTTTTTATAAAGGAGTTAGGCAAGCTAAACCAGTCATAAAATGCAGGCCCCAATGTGGAGCCATCGGAGTTCAATGACATTCTCTCTGGTTAGCGCAGCAAAGAGAACTCTGATTGGTAGAGAGGCTGGTCACACGACCATGACAGGTCAGATAACTGGGCTTCTCTCCTAAATTTTTATGTTTTTTTTTCTCCTACTCCATTTAGAAGAATATTTTGCAGCAGTGGAGTAACCACATGCATAAGAGTCCTTTCTTTTGTTTTTTTTTTTTTTCTTTGCTCTAAATTAATGGGATTGCAAAGCAATATATATTCTACAGTTAGAACAAATACAAACGTAACTCGGAAGATAAATCCTCCTTAACATCTCCAATTAGATAAGGGCTACATATTAATTTTATTTATACAACAATATAATGATAGAAACTAGACGGGATACCAAAAACACCATACAGGCATTCAGAACAGAACCCGTGACTCAGGAGTCTAAATGACTCGCCGCCACAACTTTCAGGTAACTTGGTTCCCCCTGGTGGTGAATTTTCACATCGAATAAACGTCTAGTATGATGTAATTTTATACAAAGGACCGCATGTAACAGCTTGGCTTGAATGTAAATAAAATCACATTTATTGACTTTAAAGTGGGATCAAACCCAGAAGCAAACTTTTTTATTATATTGAAACATATCAATTCTTTACTGTGATGGCTGCATTAGTTTTTCTTTTTTTTAGGTTTTCTTTTCTTCATTTTCACCTTGTGATCAAGCCAGTAAGTCTGTTTTTAAACAGAACATGTTGTTCTCGATTTGTGGCAGTTGGAGGGTTGAGAAAAACCATTTACCACTGACAGGGGTGCTTTAACAATGGTCAGATTTTATTTATGTAAAACCTTTATCCTAGGAGGAAAAAAGGTTTTTGCAACTGCTTTTAAAGTGTTAGCTGGAGTTCAGCTTTAATTTGTTAGTGTATCTAAGTCTGCTAGTCCATTTAACACTCCTCTCCCCAAGACTAACAATGCTGCTATCCAAAGGTGCCCCCTGTGCTCCTTAATCCAGAGTGGAGGCACTTTAATACAGGAGGTGTCACTGGCGAAATCACCAGGTGAATGCAAATGGGGAAAATAAGCCTAAAGACCAAAAAAAAAAAAAAACCCGAATACAGCCACCACATATTAGTATTGGAGCTCCAATATATTACATTTTTGGTTTGGGTTTAATACTGCTTTAAGGTACTTGTGGACATGATCAATGTAGTTTAAGGCTGGACTGAGCAGTTAAATGGGATTATTTTGTGTGGAAAAGAGTTTGTCATCAAGTGTAGAAAATTCATGTTGGTATGATTAGATGAGCACACACTACAGATCAGGCAATGCCAGGCAATTTCTTCTCTGGTGGCTCTAAAAATTGGCTTTGGCTGATCGTACCTATGCTTTGCGGTAGCACATACCACGCTGCTGCTGCTCCCTTGTGGTGCCATGCATTTTATTTGGCACCCCGTGCAGTATGGCAATACACCTACATTGTAGCACACTGCCGCACAAAGTAGTCCGTTGCATCATGTGCGATTTTTAAGCCAGTCTGGTGCATTGGCAGTCCATTATTTATGAATATACTGGCTTAACACAGCACTAATGCGCCACCACATAGATGTAAATAGACCCTTCGTGTTTATCTGACTATGAACTGACTGCTGAAGAACTGTCTGACTGGGGGGGGGTCATGAGCCATGCATGCTAGAATCGTTGGTGGCACAGAATTTGCTAAGATTCATTGTTCTATGTTTTTGTTTTATACTGAAACAGTTTTTCTGTAGCTAATACCTTTTTATGTTTAGGGACAAGGAGCCCTGGTTGGGCGTCTGCGCAGTTTCAGCATGCAAGATCTAAGGGAGCTCCCGGATGATGCCCCCTTACACTACAGAGACCCACTTTATCCAGATCCAGCGGATCTCCAGCGACGCCCCATTGGTGAGTCATGATTGGGGGGATCACTATATTTTATAGTGGTAGCTGGAAATCTGTCTTTTTTTTTTTTTTTTTTTTTTTTTATATAGCTGTGCTTGGTGTTACTAAGCCCAGGACCCTGCATTTATTATTTCTGGTTTCCCACGGTAAACAGAACATGGAAATGCAATTATTTTAGGAAATATAAACTGATAAATACCTCTTCTCATCAGCAGTATATAGCAGCCTTGTGACTTCTATCAGTGTCTGGCGGAGCACTGGTTAAAGCTTGTAGGAGTTTTCATTCTCCTCTAACTGTTCTATAAGGATGCATGACCCCTGACCCTTTGTCTGGACCTATGCTGATCACATCCTCCCAAGTTTAAAAAAAAAAAAAAAAAACAAAAAAAAACTTCAGCAATACACACCAAACTGAGCATGTGCAGAGTGCCCTCAAGGCTCTGTTCTATCAGCAGATGGATTTGGGACTGTGGAAGAGGGGAAGGATCAGAGAAGACAGGATCAAACAGCCTTTTTACACAATGCAGAGGATTACCCCTTAGGTTCCACAGTGAGTATGTTTTAAAAATGGTGCAGTGAATAGAAAGTAAAAGCAGCGGTCTGTCTTGTCTGTTCCCAGACATCTGCAGGTAGTCTGAGTCAGCTGTGTCTGTTTTAGGACACTAGTGCATAGGCATTATGTCATTTTATGATGGTGAATGGGTTACAGAAGTGTTGCTTTCTCTGCTGTGTTTTCCTGGTTTAATTC
Source organism: Pelophylax lessonae (assembly GCF_965119305.1). Lineage (NCBI taxonomy): Eukaryota > Metazoa > Chordata > Amphibia > Anura > Ranidae > Pelophylax > Pelophylax lessonae. The sequence goes on along the minus strand of NC_138771.1, from coordinate 565,963,858 downwards.
TGTGGACGGTGGACTGACACTCATTAACCACTTGCCGACCGCCGCCCGACTATATACGGCGGCGGTCAGCCCCTCCCAGGCAAAGTGACTTACCGGTACGTCACTAGCCTGGGAGCCAATAGGGGACGGGCGCGCTCCCGCCCCCGCTCGTTCCCTAAGAAGCCCGCGCACCCGATGTCCGCCGGTCACTCGCGATCATCGGTGGAGAGGGAGAAGCAGGCGGCTAATGTAAACAAAGCCGCCTGTCATTCTCCCCTGTGTAAAAGCACAGATCATACGGTCCTGCTATGTAGGACCGTTGATCTCTGCTGTTACACACACACACAGCCACGTCCGATCACAGTTAGAAGCACGCCCCTAGGGACACACTTAACCCTCTCCCTCTGTCCATGAACTCAGAGAAATGGATTTTACGGTAAGCACAAAAATCCCATTATCTCATTTTTTTTTTTTTTTTCTTTACATTTACAGGTCTTTTTTTGTTTATATTGTAAAAGGTAACTGATGCTAAAAAACGTCAACCACCCGCCCGGCGCTAAAATATATATATATATATAAATCAGTGTAAGGTATAAAGAAATAAATATATCTACTCAAATCATGAATAAATAGTAAATAAAATCATGTAGATAAAATCATGTAAAACATGTCACTCTGTGCATCCTTTTTATGCACTAGCTGCCACTGTAAACGTAAAACTTGCAAAATCAAATGTATAATAATAGCCCAATCTGTGCGTCTCAGTTCGTTATATCATACATTCAGCGGCGCTTCAGCACACACAATGTATGTGTGCAAGTATATTAGTCAGTTCCTGCAGTGCTTCAGAGCCTGCAATTGCAAACTAGTCCCAACTCCACAGGATGTGCAGTCACAGCCAGCAAAAAGATTTCTCCTCTGATGTTCAGCACCAGTGATTGTACACACAGTATCACTAATCCTTCACCACACCGACTGTGCACCCCTATGAAGTGGCCACTCACCGAATTGCCCTTGAAATATCGCCTTTATGCATAAGCTGCATGAGCCCTTGCTTCTAGTCGGTCTGTCGTCTCTTAGGCACGTCCAGATCCTATCCGTCCACCAGGGGTCACTATCAGGCTGTATATCTCCTCAGTGCAATTTGTAAGCAAACGACATGAAGCAAGAGAGTAGTGTAATACTGTTTCGACTTTATTAATTAAATAAAACTTCCCTCCCCTTCAGCGTATATGCTTACATTTCAATCACCCTTTGCACGCATATCATAAACACAGAGGCTTTGAAAGGTACCGCCGCTCGCCGACCGCGAGCTAGTCCCTGCTGTGGATTACAGCGCTCCTGCGGCTAACAGGCGAGATCCAGAACAACAGCGGTATCCTCCCTTCGTCTCCTCAGCAGCAGCGTACGTGCATCCTGACCGGTTTCGTCTGGTAGACTTCAACAGAGGACTAACGTGCGCTGCTGCAATCAAGATTAATGTATGCAGCCGGAGGACCTCCCTCCCATCATGATTGGTTTACACCACTGATGGGTTCAAACACCTCTTCATTGCCATTACCTGGCCTGAAGGAAATTCAATATGGACATACCATAGAATCATTTTCTAAATACCGGAAAAACAAGTTTAATACCGCTATTAACTCTCTTATTACTGCAACCAGTATCTGAATGCCCGATCTCATCTGATCTCAGAAGCTAAGCAGGGTCGGGCCTGGTTAGTACCTGTATGGGAGACCACCTGGGAATACCAGGTGCTGTAGGTTTATTTTTGTGTCAAATTTTGGTTATATCGATTTTAGCATAACCGTTTTAAATATTAGTAGTACTTAAGATGTATGCATCCGGATAGGGCAAGATGGCATGTAGAATTAGGGGTAGAAAGAACTCCATGACCAATTTTTACAAATCGATAGGTTTGGAAATTTTGAACATACATGCTCAGATCGGGCAAAGATGGCCAATCTGAAAAAAACTGGGGTTCTGTATGATTCAAACCCGGGGAATACCCATTCAGATACTGGTTGCAGTAATAAGAGAGTTAATAGCGGTATTAAACTTTGTTTTGTATCGATTAATCTTGTTTTTCCGGTATTTAGAAAATGATTCTATGGTATGTCCATATTGAATTTCCTTCAGGCCAGGTAATGGCAATGAAGAGGTGTTTGAACCCATCAGTGGTGTAAACCAATCATGATGGGAGGGAGGTCCTCCGGCTGCATACATTAATCTTGATTGCAGCAGCGCACGTTAGTCCTCTGTTGAAGTCTACCAGACGAAACCGGTCAGGATGCACGTACGCTGCTGCTGAGGAGACGAAGGGAGGATACCGCTGTTGTTCTGGATCTCGCCTGTTAGCCGCAGGAGCGCTGTAATCCACAGCAGGGACTAGCTCGCGGTCGGCGAGCGGCGGTACCTTTCAAAGCCTCTGTGTTTATGATATGCGTGCAAAGGGTGATTGAAATGTAAGCATATACGCTGAAGGGGAGGGAAGTTTTATTTAATTAATAAAGTCGAAACAGTATTACACTACTCTCTTGCTTCATGTCGTTTGCTTACAAATTGCACTGAGGAGATATACAGCCTGATAGTGACCCCTGGTGGACGGATAGGATCTGGACGTGCCTAAGAGACGACAGACCGACTAGAAGCAAGGGCTCATGCAGCTTATGCATAAAGGCGATATTTCAAGGGCAATTCGGTGAGTGGCCACTTCATAGGGGTGCACAGTCGGTGTGGTGAAGGATTAGTGATACTGTGTGTACAATCACTGGTGCTGAACATCAGAGGAGAAATTTTTTTGTTTATAGGGTAAAAATTAAAAAACTCTGATAAAATACCACCAAAAGAAAGCTCTATTTGTGGGAAAAAAATCACATAAATTACATTTTTGGACAGCATTGCATAACCGCGCAGTTGCCGGTTAAAATAATGCAGTGCCGTATTGCAAAAAATGGCCTGGTCATGAAGGGGGGTAAATCTTCTGGAGGTCAAGTGGTTAATATCAGACTCCAATATCAGGGCCAACGTTTTTTTTTTAAATCAGTTTTGATGACCAGGTGGAATTTTCCATCGGTGTACTTTATATTGCTGGTTTGTGAGTCTCGATTTGTCATGTAGATTAAGGGCTTGGTTGGGATTTGCTAAAAGCTGACTTTTTTTTTTTTTTTTTGCAGGTTATTCCACTCAGTCCCAAGCTGACAGCGACTCTATGGATGAGAGGTGGTCCGATTCAGAAACCAGAACTGCAGCGCGAACACGGGGCGGTCTGCCTGCAAAACCATTGCAGAGGAGTCAAAGCCTTAAAGTCAGCAAGAAGAAGGGGCTGAGTAGAGAGGTGAGAATTGACCTATTGGTGACACTGTCAGCATTGTACACATATCACTGAAGGCACTGTGTCCTGCAGCAGATTATGTAGACAGTCCAGTCCTAATGTAAAATATATGATGCATAATACAACACCGTGCTGCTATATTGTACAGCTTGATATGTGGAGCAGATAGCACTTAAAGTGTTACTAAACCCAGGAGCCTGCATTCCCTAGATCTGGTCTCCCACAGTACACAGAACATGGAAATGCAATTATTTTTATTAAATATAAACTGCTAAATACCTTTTCTCATCAGCAGTAGAGCAGTCTTGTAACTTCTATCAGTTTTTGGTTAAAGCTTTTAGGAGGAGTTTTATTTTTACTCTGACTGTCCTATGAGACTGCATGACTCTTGATTCTCTGTCTGGGCAGTGCTGATTGGCCCTGTGCTAATCACATGCCCCCTCACAAGAAAAGAAAAAAAAACTCTTTAGTAATACACATCAAACTGAGCATTTTCAGAGTGCCCCAAGGCTCTATACTATTGGTAGATGGATTGGGGACAGTGGAAGAAGGGGCAGATCACAAAAGACAGGATCAAATTGATTTTTTACACAATGCTCTGGATTACCTCCTTTGGTTCCACAGTGAGTATAACCAGCATGCTTTACTGCATATACACACTGATTTTACCGTTGTGGGTTTAGTAACACTTTAAACACTGTACAGCATGCCATAAAAATGGATCTGTATTGCTGTATCTTGGTGTCCTTTACACAGTCCTATGTTGAGGTATATCACACACTTAACGTGGCGTTATACACATTGTACAGATTGCTGTACAGACAATTTGCAATAAAGTAGTATAATTTGGGCAAGAGTATAAGTTGTGTGGAGAGAAATGGTCTATCTCAAACTGGCACCGTCCCCTGGGGTAAATTGTATAATAGTAAGTAGCCAGGTTGGTAGGCCATTGCAAGGGATGGGGGGGAAGGGGAAAGGTGGGGGGCATAAAGGGAGAAGAAATCTACCAAACTGGGTATGGGGATTTAATTGTGCCAATAAGTCAACAATCATTTTTCAATTTTAATTTTAATTATAAGAATAACATACAATAAAAATATAAATATATTGGTATAGAAGGCATAAAAGCATCACAGTTCATATCCATAATATATCTTGTAGATCTACGCGTTTCGCTCAGCAGAGCTTCAGGATCCAAGAGAATATTTTTTCAGACACTTTCATTCAATCATTAAATATCTTTATATTTTTATTTTATGTTATTCTTATAATTAAAAAATCATATTTTCCCTTTTTATTAATATTTTTTTCGGTCTTGATTGTTGACTTATCGGCACAATTAAATCCTCATACCCAGAGTTTGATAGATTTCTTCTCCCTTTAGTCCCCCCCTTCCCCTTCCTTTTTCCCCATCCCTTTTCCCCATCCCTTGCAATCGCTTACCAACCTGGCTACTTACTATTTTATATAGTAAAATTTGTGCTTAAATCTTACCGCAGAATGCATTAGTACTAAAATGTGGGTATAGGATGCTGTTATTGCGACTAAAGGCAAGAAAGGCTAAATACAAAATGCAGATGGCTACAATAATGGTTTTACCTGATAATGGACTTTCCATGTATTTTTCTTTGCACATACTTGCCATACTGCATAGCTAGGCATGTAACTTCACATTTTTCTATCACCGCTTTGCGGCATTCTGTGTTGCCTGCCTGCTGATTTGACAATGTGACCATGAATCACCAATAGGATGATGCACTTTGTAGCTCAGTAAGTAGCCAGGTGAAGCAGGTAGCCTCAGTAGCAAATATTAATACCTGCCAGGCTATGCCTTGTGGTAGAGGTATCTGAATCCCAAGATGAGCTGAATATGTAGAGTAGAATTAAAGGCAACATTTTTTTTTTTTTGTTCTTTTTTTAAGCCATCTGTGTCCCATAGGGGAGATTTTCCTTCACTTCCTGTTTTGGCAATCACACAGGAAGTGAGAGAAAATCCATCCCCTCCCCATTGGACGATATTCACCTCTGTTACTGTTCTGATGTTATGCCAAAATTTGCCATTTTCTTTTACTTTTATTTTTATGATGGTAAACAGGACAAACAGAGGGCGAATCTTCTTAACAGGACACCGACAACAATGAAAACTGACAGGTGTTCTATTCTATCCCCACTCTATCCAAAACTAACAAAGCTACTTTAACAGTGAAAATTGTTTGCTTTTAAGCATTTCAGCTGTGTCTTGGATGTCTACAATAAAGCGGTTTATTTTTTGTTAAAATAAACCTGTTCTACTTACCTGCTCTTTGCAATGATATTGCACAGCGTGGCCCTGAACCACGTCATCTGGGGCTCCCCCGCCGTTGCCGTCTGCTCCTCCACTTCTGTGTCCCCAGAATAAACTGCATGCTGTAAGGGCTCACTCAAGAGCCAGGCTGTGCGCGTCCATAGGTGTACACAGCCTGACTTGGCCCTGTCCCCCCCACTACCTACTCACAGGATTTGATTGACAGCAGCAGGAGTGTTGCCTTTGTGTCCTTTTGAGGAAACAAACAAATCAGCACCTCTGCAGATGGGCACAGCGCTGGACGGAGATAGGTCTCTGATGGGTATTTAGGGTGGTGAGGAGATAATACAAGTAATTGGACATTTTTTACCCTAATGCAGGGAATACATTTTAAGGTTATAAATGTTATGGCTTTATAATCACTTTAAATTTACACACTTATACAACCGAACAGTGTGTGTGTGTGTGTGTGTGTGTGTGTGTGTGTGTGTGTGTGTGTGTATGTATGTATGTATGTATGTGTGTATATATATATATATATATATATATATATATATATATATATATATATATATATATATATATATATATATATATATATATATATATATATATATATATATATATATAATATATTTTACAGTATCTCACAAAAGGGAGTACACACGTCACGTTTTTGGAAATATTTTAGTTTATCCTTTTATGTGATAACATCTGAAGAAATGACACTTTGCTACAATGTAAAGTAGTGAGTGTACAGCTTGTATAACAGTGTAAATTTGCTGTCCCCTCAAAATAACTCCACACACAGCCATTAATGTCTAATCTGCTGGCAACAAAAGTGAGTACACCCCAAAGTATTGACACTTTGGGCCAAATCTGGACATCTTTTTGTGTGGCCACCATTATTATCCAGCTCTGCTTTAACCTTCTTGGGCAATGGAGTTCACCAGAGCATCACAGGTTGCCACTGGAGTCCTCTTTCACTCCTCCATGATGACATCATGGAGCTGGTGGATGTTAGAGACCTTGTGCTCCTCCACCTTCCATTTGAGGATGCCCAACAGATGCTCAATAGGGTTTAGGTCTGGAGACATGCTTGGCCAGTCCATTACCTTTGCCCTCAGCTTCTTAAGCAAGGCAGTGGTTGTCTTGGAGGTGTGCTTTGGGGTCATTATGTTGGAATACTGCCCTGCGGCCCATTCTCCAAAGGGAGGGGGATCATGCTCTGCTTCAGTATATGTTGGCATTCATGGTTCTCTCTATGAACTGTAGCTCCCCAGTGCCGGCAGCACTCAAGCAGCCCCAGACCACGACACTCCCACCACCATGCTTGACTGTAGGAAAGACACACTTGTCTTTGTACTCCTCATCTGGTTGCCGCCACACCCGCTTGACACCATCTGAACCAAATAAGTTTATCTTGATCTCATCGGACCACAGGACAAGGTTCCTGTAATCCAGGTCCCTAGTCTACTTGTTTTCAGCAAACTGTTTGCAGGCTTTCTTGTGCATCATCTTTAGAAGAGGTTTCCTTCTGGGACGACAGCCATGCAGACCACTTTGTTGCAGTGTGCGACATATGGTCTGAGAACTGAGAGGCAGAACCCCCCACCCCTTCAACCTCTGCAGCAATGCTGGCAGCACTCGTACGTCTATTTCATAAAGACAACCTCAGGATATGATGGTGAGCACGTGCACTCAGCTTCTTTGGTCAACCATGGCGAGGCCTGTTTTGAGTGGAACCTGTCCCGTTAATCCGCTGTATGGTTTTGGCGACAGAGCTGCAGCTCAGTTTCAGGGTCTTGGCAATCTTTATGTAAAGCAACAATTCTTTTTTTCAGATCCTCAGAGAGTTCTTTGCCATGAGGTGCCATGTTGAACTTCCAGTGACCAGTATGAGAGAGTGATAACACTAAATTTAACACACCTTCTCTCCATTCACACCTGAGACCTTGTAACACTAACAAGTCACATGACACCGGGGAGGGAAAATGGCTAATTGGGCCCAATTTGTACATTTTCACTTAAGGGTGTACTCACTTTTGTTGCCAGCGGTTTAGACATTAATGGCTGTTTGTTGAGTTATTTTGAGGGGACAGCAAGCTTACACTGTTAGGGCTCTTTCACATGGTCTGCCTCCGTAGGCGGATCCGTGCTGCTCAGCGGGGATCGATCCGCCGATCCCCGCTGAGCCGGCGGATGACAGCTCAGTCTCCGCTTGCAGTGCGGAGAGGGAGGTGTCACAGACCCCGCTGCTCTCTATGGGGGATCGGATGAGAGCGGACCGCCTGTCTGCTCTCATCCGATCTGATCCCTGAACGGATGGAAAAATAGGGTTTCCATCCGTCCAGATTTCACGGACAGGATCGGATACAGATGGCAGCGAGTGTCAGCGGAGGTGTCTCCGCTGACATCCGCTGCCCCATAGAGCTGCATGGAGGATCCGATCAGATCCGCCTAAAAAACTGACAGACTGATCTGATCGGATCGCCCGTGTGAAAGAGCCCTTATACAAGCTGTACACTCACTACTTTACATTGTAGCAAAGTGTCATTTCTTCAGTGTTGTCACATGAAAAGATATACCGGTAATATATTTACACAAATGTGAGGGGTGAACTCACTTTTGTGAGATACTGTGTGTATGTATGTATATATAGGTGTGTGTGTGTATGTGTGTGTATGTATGTGTGTACATACATACAGTTCATCATCATCATCTGCAGATTAAATACAAATAAATGTGCTTTTCACATGATTGGGTAATTGAAGTGAATATTCACTCGATTTATTGAGTAGAGATTCTCAATTCCTTTAGTAAATCAGCCTTGTTGTGTTAATATTGACATGTCATGTTCCTAGCTCATTCTAGCTGTGTTTACCATGTGTTCTATCCTGATCCATGTAGCTGTTTTGATATGACAGTACATCCATGACAATCTGGGTATAGGACCTGTATATTACAGATGTGATGATATGAGTATATGACCTATGGATGTTGTATATCCTAATCTTCATGGCTGGTATGAAGTGGTGTATACCTTTGATCTTCAAAGCTGTTCTGTGTTGTTCTGATCTTCATGGCTGTATTGTGTATATGTTTTTATTCCCTGATTTTCATGGCTGTATAAAAGACCCCCTCCCCCCAGTCAGTCTTTTATTCAGTGCCTGACCTCTTGTAATTGTGTGTGTGATGAATTGCAGGGATCTGTAAAGATCAGCAGAACGCGATCGAAGAAGAAGGTGGTTCAGTCTGAATCAGAGATGTAACCAATGGAAACCAGGAGTATACCGGAGGAACGAACTCCACCCATGTCCTCAATAAAGAAAGCTGAAAACACTGAATTTTACTTCCCTGCTCACACTGGCTGTGTTACAAGGCATGCCTTCACAGTGTGCGTCATCTGTAAATATTGGATATGTGTTGCTGTCTGTCACTATGTCTGATGGGATATGTCCATGTATACAAGTACATGCATATCTATGGATATGTCTCACTCTACAGATACAATTGTTTTTTTCTTTAAAATTCCTTTTATCCTTTTGCCTGGAAAGCCATAATTCTCACTGTTACCAGCCCTTTAGCTCATCATAATTTATCAGTAATAATGGGAGTGGTTTACAGAGGCCCCTCCCTCTTGTCTGCTGTACAGTGCTGTTAACATATAACTACATGGAAGGGCTGGATTCCTGGAACTAGAATCTAATGGATGGGGCTGAATGCCTTACCTCTCTATATATCCTTCTACTATCTGTTCCTATCACGGTCACATTCCCTTACTCTTATTTCATCCTGGGAGAACAAAGTCTTACTTCCAGGCATCCAGGTAGAGATTAATCTCTCTAATCAAGTCTGTTTGATTGGAATCCTGCATGGTTGGAGCTGATGGGGAAATTGCCACTTCCCTTTTAATTGATTCCTTATACAATTTTTCCTTATCCTGCATTTTCCCTCTGTGTTTTCGTCTTTACTAAATTTTTACACCGCAACCAGGAGTCGGAGAAGCCGCTGTGCTCCATCATGACAGACTGCATGCCTCCGTGCACACTTCAGTACTGAACAACTTGTGTAAGACTGCAGTGCAAACTTTGTATGATGAACACTGCCAAAGAATTCAGTATATGTCTCTTGTACCATATAAATGTGTTACTCTATTGAGTTTTTTTCCTAACTTTTTCTAACTTCTTTTTTTTTTTTTTATAAACTTTTTTTACATTATTCTGATCTCTGGGATTGGGGATTCTGTCTCCTGAAGAAAGTGTTCATCTTTGCTGTTTGCTTGGTCTGTGTTCTGATGCCACCTTCCAGTTCTCCGCATTGAGCCCCATGTTCTAGAGACTTTCATACAAATTCATTTTTATTAGTGAAGCAGCTGATGAAAAGCCAAAGAGCTGTGAGCAGTCTCTAGTTTAGCAAACTTTTAATGTGTGTCGCCGCAGCATCAGATTTCTGCACCTAGACAAACCCAAATGTTCCATACTTGTGTTTTTATACCGTACAGCTGATCTTATTGTGTGCAAAAGCAGAGGGAGGTGTGTAGTTAGTGCAATGTGATTGCAGAGCTCTACTATCATGCTTCATTGCCAGTTTTGGCATTTATTTACATGTGTGGGTTTATTCTATGAATAATGCAAAGAGCCAAGTGGCTTTACTAAAGTCAGACCAGTATAAAATGGATTGTGATTGGTTGTTGTAGGTACATCAATTTTGTTCTCTGCACTTGTTTTAGAATACGCCCCATAGTCTTTAACAATGCATTCCTGCAGACATTGCATTCCACGTAAATCCTTTTTTTTTGTGATTAGCGGTGTTTTTGGGGTTTTTTTTGCTTTTGATAAAATGTTACCCAAGCCCTGAATGAGCTGTTAGCGCCTATTGGTGCATTTTGCGTAGATCAGCATAAATCTGCCTACTCTAAGGTATGAAGTGACCTTCTTTTATTCAGCACAAGTGTGTAGGGCAGACAAATTCGCTATGTAAATGATATTCTACATCTTGTTCTGTTATGCCCCTTGTACCCAGTAGGAAATGATCAGACAGTTTGTCTTGTGGAAAATGTTATATAGATGTTCTTAAAACGTGAACACTTCTTGCTGGTCTCATTGGATATCTTTTCGGTCTTTACAAGCCTAGCAAAACAAAATGAGTAATGAATACTACTTGTACGGAGTTTGTTTTTGCCCTGCCTTACTAAATCAAGATTGTCATAAGGTGGAATAAAATTTTTAAAGGGAACCTGCCTGTTCCTAAAGGAATACCAAGTTTGTACCGCAGGCACCTTTTTAATGCCAGCAAGTAGTTTGTGTTAACCTAGCATGGCAGGAAGTTGCACACGGCCATTGCATTAGACATAAAAACAAACTTTATTGTTCCCGCATTGTTGAACACTCGCTTCAGCTGCCCTGGTGGGAAAACAGTGATTACTGCTAGCGACTTTAGCTGCTGGCAATCAGCAATCAGCCCACCCATAGATGGATTGAATCTCTACCGGTCCATGAAGATTCAGCCAAGATTCAAAGCATCTATGGCCAGCCTAAATCTTGACATGAAAAAGTAGATTAGTTCTTGTGTGCAGCCTTGGTCTAGGATTGATGGGGACCCACAGACCCACTGGATTTCCAATGGGATTGATAGATACCTGCACTACAGATTTTATTGTTGGCAAAAGCACTTTTAAGGACAAAACCAAGTTGGTCAGAAGGTCCGGTTTTACACCAATGTAGACAATACCCTTTTTTTTTTTTTTTCCATTTTGGATACAGTAGAGAAGTTTAAACCCCTGTAAGGTTTATTTTTTGCCATCTGTGTCCCATTGCGGAGATTCCCCTTCACTTTTATGCCCCATAGCCTAAAGGGAAGTGAGAGGAACTCCATGAAAATTAAGGGAATCTATTGGGATCATCAGAACTAGTGTCCCTGTTGGAAGATTTTCCCTCTATTACTTTTCTGGGGACAGCCCAAATTTTGGGATTTTCTTTTAAATTCACTTTCAGTGCTAATGCTAAACGGGACAACAGAGGGTGAATCTCCCCAATGTGGGGGCACAGATGGCAATAAAAACTGAAAGGTGTTCTAATCCATCCCCACTCTGTCCAAAACTTAAAAAAAAAAAAGAAAAGTTTGCCTTTTAGCTATGCTTTCAGCTCCGCTAGTGAGCGATGGACTACCAGCCACAGGGCTTGTTTTAAAGAGCATCTCCAAGCAACAAGTGAAAGCTGACAATGAGTAGCTTGTTTAATCAGTTAATCTTTATTATGTGTTTTTATGTTCCTGCGTAGCTAGATTTAAGAAACCTCTGCACCCCTTTGTCACATGACTCCTTGCTGTGCACATTCCCCTTTATATGAAACATGAGGGCCATACAAAACACTTGCAATCTCAGGAATTGGTGTTCCCAGAATTTAAGTAGTAAAGTGGCCTGGGCCATAGGCTGCACCTTGTTAAGGCTACTTTACATTTTCCAAAAGTATATTTAGATTTCTAGCATGTTGTGGTGCTGGGCAAAATGATATTTTATCTATGCTGTAAACTTCTTTTTGCAATCAGAATATACAGCTGCGTGTGCACAGATACTACTTTTTCCTTCTTGCAAGTGTGCCTCTGTTGCTTGCAGGATGCACAGTTGCTATACACTTCTTTCAGTTATTGTGAAGGTGTGTGTGTGTTTGTACAACACATTTGTTGGGTGCACTAATTTATTTTAACGGTTCCATATTTGTTTTTTTTTTTAATAGTATTATTTGATCATTTTGATTTAGACAATAATTTGTTGTACTGATTCAAACCAAAAAAAAATTGCAATATTAGTATGTAAGAAAACCTTTAACAGGCTAACATTAAAATTGGACCCTTTCTCCTTTTGGAAATTGAAAAACAAATTTGATTTTATATATTGTGTGTCTTGTGGTTTTATGGCTGTACCTTGAATTATCTAGTGGCGCCTTAGTTGAAACGGTCATGCGCTGCCATGGAGGAACTTTAGACCCATAGGGGTTGATTTACTAAAACTGGGGAGTACAAAATCTGGAGCAGTTTTGCATAGAAACCAATAAGCTACCAGGTTTTTTTTTTTTTTTTTAATAAAGGTAAAAGGAGGGGAAAACGCCTCTTGAGTGTGATAAAAGTTATTTTTATTACAGCAAAAATGTAGTAACTTGCATATTGGTAAGAGAATTCGTGAGTCAGAATGTGACGCTCCGAGAGCAGCTGGTGGTTAGTGCAGCGTCCAGGTGTCCAGGCAGTCACTGGGTTCCGGAGGACTGGAGAGGCCCACTCTTGTCTTCCGGATCTCAAAGCACAGCGGTGAGGAGGCTGGTGCGGAGGCCGTCGGCGGCGTCTGACGTCACGGAAGTGTGGGCAGTCTGGGCTCACAACGTGTTTCGGAGCATGCGCGGATGTCCGATCCTGGGCATGCGCACTCCTTTGTCAAGACTTGACCTTTTGTCCTTTGAGATCCGGAAGACAAGAGCGGGCCTCTCCAGTCCTCCGGAACCCAGTGACTACCTGGACGCTGCACTAACCACCAGCCGCTCTCGGAGCGTCACGTTCTGACTCATGAATTCTCTTACCAATATGCAAGTTACTACATTTTTGCTGTAATAAAAATAACTTTTATCATACTCAAGAGGCGCTTTCCCCTCCCTTTTACCTTTCTGCATAGAGTTGACTTCACTCCTTCGGTCAGCAGCCCTGAGTGCCCTTCGATCCATCCATCCACTCCTGGATCCACCCCGGACCTGTTCATCCCCCACTGGATTCCAGGTCAATTAAACTTTCTTTCTTTACTTCAGGGACTCGCACATGGACTCTCCATCCCCCCCCCTTGTGCTTACTGTATTATGCCGACCTGTATCCTGGTCATAAACCTAGGATACACGTCCTAACCCTGTATTGCATCTTGATACTTCCTAGCACTACCTATGAGCGCCATACTGCTAACCATTTTTAGGTTTTTTTTTTTTTTTGATCCATGCTTAAAGCTTCAGAACCTTACCAACAACAATATTGTTCTCAGCAAGGAACATACATTCCACATTAATAATTATGTTAACAAAATGCCTCCAGTAGTGCTTCGGTTTCCTCTTGCTGGTGGCTGCCATTTTACTGAAGCCCAGAGCCCCTAAACAGCAGTAAATCATTTGGTGGGAATAAACACATTGATTTAACAGCTTCAAAAAAGTTACATTCCTGGAATGCTGGGACTATAACTCACATTTGCTTGTGTCCTCAACCAAACTGTCAAACCATCAAATGGCTGGTGTCATGGACCACATGTGCAGCACCATGGCAGTTGCAGGTCAAACAGAAGCAGCTTACTTGACTGTAAAGGATAGGAGGGTTTAATTTCCGCTTGAATGCTGTCAGCAGATCGGCCTCTACATATTCTGCAGTGCCTAAAAATTGAGAGCAACTGGGCATGTGCAGAGCAGGGAGAGAGAGTGTATCACTGGATTTTAAACCTGCAAAAGGGCCCAGCCTGAGGTCATTTAGCAGGACTTAATTATCTGACTAAAGTTCCACTTTAAAATAGTTCTGGAGGCAGAAGGTTTTTTATCTTGATACACTCTATGCATTAGGATAAACTTTGTGTGCAGTGGCCCACCTAACACTTACCTGAGCCCCATCCCAATCCAGCGATGTTGCACAAAAGTCTCAGCTGTCTGGGAGTCTCCCTCCTGATTGGCTGAGACACACAGCAGGTGCCATTGGCTCCTGCTGCTGTCAAAGTCAGTGAGCCAATAAGGCGAGAGAAGGGGTGGGGTCGAGCCACAGCTCCCTGTCTGAATGGACACACAGAACAGCGGCTGGGCTTGGGTGCCCCCATAGCAAGCTGCTTGCTGTGGTGGCACTCGGCAGGAGGGAGGGATCAGAGAAGAGAAGGATCTGGGTTGCTCTGTGAAAAAGACCTGTTCTGTGCAGTGAAGTGTAACATGTTTTTGATTTTTAAACAAACAAAGACTTTAGTATCACTTTAAATGAACAATCTGTAGTTCGAAGCGGATTGGCTACCGTGCACAGCTGCACCAGATTTTGCACTCTCCGTTCTTGGTATATTAGCCCCAGAGAAACCTGGGTCTGTAAGTGTGCTAGTGAACAGCTGTAGTTAGGAGCTGAGTGCTGTATCTATCTATAGGATACTCGTAAAGGCTCTAAAAGATGTCCCCAGATTTAGTTGAGGGGACCTAAACCGGAGTTCTATGTAATGCAGGATTTTTACATCTGGATTGGCAAACAATTTGTGTGTAGTAGGGATCGACCGATATCGGTTTTTCGTTGCTAATACCGATATTTTGGCCAATGCACATCGGTATCGGCATATATGTGGCAATATTTTTGTACATTTAAAAAATATATATATTTTTTTTTTTTTTCTTGACAGGTACTCTTGTGGAGGGATCTGGGGGTCTTAAAGACCCCAAACCCCTCCTGCACTTAAAAGCATTTAAAATTCCAAGTTTGGCTGTTTTGAATGCTGTCATTTCTTTGAATCTGGCGCCAGTACACGGAAGTGATGTCATGACATCACTTCCGGGCATGGAAACCCGATCAGAGCTGAATGCGGCTTTGATCGGGCCTTCAGTGGCCATGCAGGCTGGTTGCCAGGGTCTCCCATCCCACCGGAACAGCCCCTCCTGCTCCTTGTAATGACAGCCGAGTGGCTTCTCAGCCGCATCGGTTGTCATTACAAGACAGCCGACCGTCGACTATGGACACCGGTACCGGGGTGATGCCTCTAGCTGCAGGCATCACTCCGGTACAGCACTTTCCGAAATATCGGTAACCTCAGGGGCGATTCCGATATATCGGGGAAAGTGCAGATCGGCCCCCAATATATCAGCTTTGCCGATAATCGGTTGATCCCTAGTGTGTAGGCAACTGAACGGAAAGTAATGAGCCTATGATTCATGTTCAGCATTGCGTGTGCTGGCAGGTTTGGAGCTTTGGTAACTTTTATAAGCATGCAGAGCTTAAAGTACCACAGGGCTAATGGAATAAGATATTTCATTAGGATATATAACATTTTCATAATCCCATCATTCTATTAATTTATGCTTTCAAAATCTGTGGCTGATCTGTGCAGCTATAATGGAACAAGAGATGTAATGAATACTTCTTGCAAAGTTTTACTTGACTGCCCCAGTGCTTATTCTGTTATGTTTATCAGAAAGGTGGAATAAGATCAGATGAGCGTTCTCTCATTTGTTTCTTTACTTTTATAGAAGTGTTTCTTGCATATACTCTACAAGCCCAACATAGATCTTTGTGGGGATTAATCTTTCCCGGTCACCTACAGTATGCATGGAGGCAATGCAGAGAGATCATGCCCCAAAAGTCAGTCATGTGACAGGGAACAGATAAATGCCCAATCAAGCCTGTAGTGAGCTGGTGCAGCACACCAGGAACTGTATACACTGCTAGGTGTGTTAAAGGGACTTGTATAGCGGCAAAATTCCTGGCGGAGAGGGCCCTGAAAGCAGCTGCTTATTTCAGATCTGGGATTCAGTGAATGGATTTAGCTTCACTGCCCTGGAACTAGAAAGTGGCATATAAGATGGGGAGAAGCCAGTACAGCTTTCTCTCACAAGCGTTTCCCTGTTGAAGGTTCTCTTTCAGAAGATGCAGAGGATGATTTTACCCTTCATGTGAAGGCTATTCACGCTTTTACTTTATAAATCTTTTACTACCTGGTAACCATTTTGGACGTTTTGGTATTTTCCAGTTACATACAACGGTCCAATGGCCATGTTGAAGGTCGTTGTTATAAAGATACAGAACATTGTTTTATGTTTCTATTCTTAGTTTTTCCTTTTTGATCTGGGAACATTTTTAGTTTTGAGAGGGACTTGGGAACATGTGTGTTTTGGGAGGGACTTTAGTTACGAATTTGCACTCTGTCCCTTGTAGTCCTGAAATTCTGATCCCATGTCTACGCAAAATAGAACTACAAAGGTCCTTTGTCTTTTTTTTTCTATGTATTTATATATGTTAAATGTCTACTGTATATGAAGCTGCCCAGTGTTGGGTTAATGGAACAGCGTAATGATTTTCCAAATACAATGAGTTCCATGTATTGTGAAAATGCACATTCATTATGCAGGTGCCAAAGTTTTAGCCGCCTCTGGTGGAGAGATTGAGAGCCGTGCTGTCACCTGATGAACAAAGTGCCCTTTTCTCTTGTCAAATCTGTTTACAAGATGATCCTTATGTAGATTGCAGTCTTCACCTCAAGTGCCTGCTATTTCTTACCAGTTTTATATTGTTGGCAATTGCTATCCTTTTTTTTTTTGATGTACATGTAAATAAACTTTTTTTGTTTTATTGGAAATTGTGTAGTTGACTTTTTTTTTTAACTGTCTATTTTCAAGTAAAAGCACGTTTTGGTCATAGTTGCAGGTAGGGAATGCTTGGACTGGGTTACTGAAATGGTTTTTGAGTAAATCTAATGAAGCAGACTTGCAGTGTTCTCCTTCAGCTTACAAAAAAATAACTTGCATATGTGTCTCTCTATTACCCCATATGTAAGGATCGAATGTTTGTTTAGCCAAGTGACATGTAATCCAGAGTATTGCCTTTTTCCTCTGTCCTGAGGACTTCCTCCCTCCCTGCCAGTTCTGGTATTGCCATTTGTTCTTGTAAACCCCCTTTTCTTTGGTGTGGAAACCCTGGTGTCTACTTCATCATGTACAATACAGTACCAGTGGCCATGGGTGAATTCATCTGAACACCAAGGCATGCTGAAAATATACACTGAGCTGTGCATGCGTGGCTCAGAGTAGATTTAGAAGAAACCTGTGGCAAGCGGTCGGAGGGAAAGGGAGAGAGAATGTTATAATTTTTTTCTATGAGAGCAATGCCATGAATACAGATGACCATGGAAAGTGTAAGTTTTGCCACTGTAGAATGCAGCAAATATGTTCAATACCCCAGGCCCTAACGCCAATGAGGGGAGGTGGCCAACATGTCTCACTTTAATGCACTGAAAGTGCATGCAGCATTTTTAAATGTGTTAGTGTATTGAGCAAGTCTGTTGGGGTGCCATTCAGAATAAACTGCATGGCATCCAACCAATGTTTGTACAGCGTGTTATGTGCTGTGGAAATGTTAGTGCATTATGCTGCCCTGCGTTGGGAAGGTGCATTGGTGTGCCAATCAGAAAAAATGGAACACTGTAAAGCCAATGTGACTTACGATGCGTTGAAGTATTGTGTGCATACCACAGCAGAAGGATGCCAATGGACTTGCAAGGTAAAGCTTCAGTTCAGCTTTATTTAACCACTTCAATTCCAGGCACTTGCACCCCCTTCCTGCTCAGGCCAATGTTCAGCTTTCAGCATTGTCACATTTTGAATAACGATTGCGCGGTCATGCAATACTGTACCCAAACAAAATTTTTATCTTTTTTTTTTTTTTTGAGACCGAGCTTTCTTTTGGTGGTATTTATTCACCACTGGGTATTTTTTAGATTTTGCTAAATGAAAAAAGACTGAATTTTTTGGGGGGGGGGGGGGGGGGGAAGTTTTTTTTTCTCTTACATCCTGTGGCAACACATATGGTGTGAATTAACTGCATAAGGGGGGGTTGTATGTCTGGGATATTATAAAATAAGACAATTGAGAAGTGAGAGTGTAATGTCTTTAGCAGCTAATTTATTAATCAGAGTGAATACCTCTTTCCATGTATGAGAAAGCTTGTCGCAGCTCCAGAATATATGTGAGAGAGTACCTGGGGATGCACAACCTCTAAAGCAGTTCGGAGAAGCATCAGGATAGAATGTATTTCATATGTTGAACTGCATGGACTGATGTCTTTTTTTCAACCTCACTTACTATGCAACTATGAGCCGGTGTATAATACCACCTAGCAAAAAGTTTCACCGCCGTCTCTCTGACGTTCAGAGACTTAGTGCACCTTCTCAGGTTGGTCCACATTGTAGACCACTCAGAGGGGGATAATTGGGTATTAAGTTCTGTTTCCCATTTTTGCATATAGGAAAGCTTATCAACATGAGGAGAGGTATTCTGCATAACATATATAAGTGAGATCAGACCTTTTCCTCTTGGGTTTTTAAGACCGATGTGTTCGAATATGGTCATTGAAGAACTAGAGGGTTTAGGATAGTGTTTCTCATAAAGTTTTTGTAGTCGAAATTTTGTTGCTCAGAGATAGGAATGTTATGAGATGACTGCAGAGTGTTAAAGGTGATAAATTGTTTAGCATTATAAAAATCTGAAAGTTTGGTGAAGCCATTGTCAATCCACCATTGAAAAATGTTTGGGGAGAGATAGGCAAGGTTAAATCTTTGGTCCCCTAAAAAGGAGGAACCAGGGGGAGGGTGTGAAATGAGAGGCCAATCTTTTATACATTTGTTCCATAGTTTTATAGAATTAGAAACAATGGAGTTAAGGTATGTGATGGAGCGGATGGGTAAAGCGTTGGACCATAATAGGCCTGGGAGGTAGAAAGGATGAACTGAGGGGGGGGTGGTCGCGGGAACCGCCGATTTAAATGACCAGCGTCCCCTTTTTCATTTAAGGCAAAAATGGTCTCCCATGATAATAAATCCCCCGCAGACCTCGTGGGGCCTTCGGGTGCACCTGAATCCGCTCCCCTGGCACCCATATCTGCTGCTCTGGCGACTTTGGCGTCCCAGGTGAATCTGCTGATGTCGGCACGCTCCTCCATAAAAAAACGGCCTGTGCCCTCCCAGTCCTCTGACTCTGAGCCAAATTTGGTTGCCATGGACGATGGTCCCCCTGAGGGGTCCCGGTCCTCCACGTTGAGGGGGAATCTTCCTCCTCGGTAGCGCGGGAATGCGCTACGATGGATGCTCTCATGGGTGTCATAACAGAAATTTTCTATCTTAACAATGAGCCAGCTCAGTCAAGTGAGCGGTCTGTTTTACACGGGTTCTGCAGACCCCAGACAGTCGGGTCAGGTTTTTTTTTCCTGCCCGGTGGATTTTCACGAGATCGTGGACAGTGGGGGGCGCTTTTAGAGCATGTTGGTGGGGCCTAGGCGGTTTTCCACCTGCTCTCCGTTTTTTTTTGTTTTTTTTTTTTGAGGCAGAGGCGGTAGACTAACGTTGGTCGGTGTCCCCAAGCAGGGGATCACACTGGGTCTAGGCTGAATAAGTCCACCTTGCTGCCAGTAGGGGATTCCCGGTATTCAGGGATCCGGCTGATAGGCGTGTGGAAGCGCTTGCCCGCCTCATTTATCTAGTGGCGGGTTCCCCGTTGAAACCTGTGTTTTGCCCCAGTGGTGGCCTCTCAGGTGCTTATGACATGGTGCAAGGGGCTTCGTAGCAGGATCAGCTCATCCACACTGCGATGTTCCTGGGCGACGCGGCCCTGGACGTGGTTCCGTTGGTCGCCCGGTTGTCGGCGGTGGGAATTGCGATCCACCGCATTACATGGTTAAAGTGCTGGTCGATTGACCATGAGTCTATAAAAGACGGCGTCTGAGGTCCCCTATGAGGGGGATTGTCTTTTTGGGGTAACTCTAGCTGAGTTGATAAGGGGCTCACGGGAGGTAAGAGTACTTGTCTGCCCCAGGTCACCAAGGGAGAGCCCATCGCTTTGCGGTGGCTGGGGAGCATTACCGGTTCATTGCGTTGCCTTTCGGTTTTGCTTCGGCTCCCAGGGTTTTCACCAAGGTGTTGGCTCCGGTCTAGCTTTGGTGCGTTTATGGGGCACTGCAGTCCTCAGTTGCCTGGACGACCTTCTTGCTAGGTCGAACTCCATGTGTGACCTTGGCAAAAGATCTGGCTGTGAAGGTTCAGACACTTCAGGAGTTTGGGTGGGCTGTCAATTTCAGAAGTCGGCACTGACTCCCTCTACTCGTTTCCAGTACCTAGATGGTCCTGGACTTTGCTCAATCTCGGGTCTTCCTTCCGGAGGACAAAATTCGGGACTTTGCAGAAGGACATCGGAGCTAACAGGAATGACTATCTCTCCTCTTTGCGGACCTGCATGCGGGTTCTGGGACGGCTGGTCTCGGCCTTCTAAGCAGTTCCGTTTGCTCAATTTCATACCAGGTCTTTGAAAGCGGAGATCCTGGACAGGTGGGACAGGACACCTCAGTCCTTGGAAAGGAGTATTTCCTTGAGTCATCCGGGTCTGATCTCCTTTGATGGCGCTGGCCGCTGTCCTTGACACAGGGTCAGTCTTTCCGACCTCTATTATGGACAGTTGTCACCACGGATGCCAGCCTGTCGGGCTGGGGAGGAGTTCTGGGCACGTTTTGCGTCCAGGGGACGTGGTCGGCAGGGGAGACTTTGCTGCCGATCAACGTCTTGGAGCTCCGAGCGATCAAGCTTTATCTGTTCCGGTGGTCACCTCAGCTTCAGGGGTGTCTGGTGTGGGTACAGATGGACAATGCCATGGCTGTGGCTTATATCAATCCCCAAGGTGGAACGTGGAGTGCCCGGGCGGCCACGGAAGTGGCCGAGATTCTGTCCTGGGCCGGATTGCAGGTACCTGCGTTTTCGGCCATTCTCATTCCAGGTGTGGAACTCTGGTAGGTGGACTATCTACGTTGTCAGACTTTGGACAGAGGGGAATGATCCCTACATCCGGAGGTGGTTCACCGCCTGTGCGCCCGGTAGGGGACCCCGGACGTGGTTTTGTTTGCGCCCCGTCTCCACAAAGTGGTGGTAAGGTTTGTGGCCAGGGCTCGCGATCCTCTGGCAGATGCTGCGGACGCGATGGTGGTGCCTTGACACCACTATCGGCTACTGTATGCCTTTCCTCCGATTCCACTGTTATCCAGGTTCCTCCGCAGGTTGGCGTCGAACGGATGTCAGTCATTCTGGTGGCCCTGGACGGGCCTCAATGGTCCTGGTACGCCGACGTCGTTCAGATGGTCATCGAACCTCGATGGCGGCTTCCGCTGCGAAACGATCTGTCTCAAGGACCGATCTTCCATTCTGTTTTACAGTTGCTGGCTTTGTCGGCATGGCTGTTAAAAGCCAGGTCCTGAGGGATAGAGGTCCTCCTCAGGCGGTCATCCTTCCCTTGTAAGAGGCTCGCAAAGCCACTTCAAGGTTTTTTTTTAGCTGCACCTGGAAAGCTTATATCGCTTGGTGCGAAGTGCATGGTTTTCACCCTCGTTCCTTCTCGGTGTCGAAGGTCTTGGATCAGCATTTGGTGCTGAATAAGGCCAAGGGTCAGTTGTCGGTCTTGGCCATCTTGTGTCAACGACCTTTTGGTGTTGCATTCTTTAGTCCGCACCTTCATTCACGAGGTGCGGCATTCGGCTCACCCCGAGGGGAGCTCTCTTGCTTCCATGGGACCTGAATTTGGTTGTTGTCAGTGTTACAATAAACCTCTCTTCGAGATCATCAGAGAGATGTCTCTGTGTTGTCACGAAAAGTTGCTTTTCTGGTGGCCAGCACATCGGCTCGCAGAGTGTCTGAATTGGGGGCCTTGTCCTGCCGTTCTCCTCATCTGGTACTTCATAGAGATAAGGTGGTTCTGCAACTGAGTCAATCTTTTTTTCCCAAGGTGGTTTTCTTCATTCCACCTCAATAAGGATATTGTGTTGCCTACACAACCCAAGCATCCTAAGGAGTTTGCCTTGCATTCTCTGGATGTGATCCGGGCGTTCAAGGTCTACCTGTCCGCCACAGAGTCGATTCAGCAGTCTTATTCTCGGTTTGTTCTTCCGAAGGGACCTCGGAAGGGATTGGCCGCCTTCGCGGCATCCATTTCCAAGTGCATCAGACAGACGATTGTTCGGGCCTATTCCATCACGGGTCAGGTTCCTCCTTTCCCGGTAAAGGCTTTTTCTACTCGAGCCATTAGTGCCTCTTGGGCTTTTTGCAATCAGGCGTCTGTGGCTCAGGTGTGCAAGGCGGCGACCTGGTTCGTCCGTGCACATTTTCACTAAGTTTTTACAAACTTGACGTTTTGGCATCTTCGGATGCTTTCTTTTGGCTGCAAAGTTTTGAGTGCGGCAGTCGTTTGAGGGGACATTCTTTTTCTGTCCCTCCTTATGGGGTGTTGGTTTTGGTTCCAGTTTTTTTTTTCCTGTGGGCTCAGGTTGTTACTGGCCTGGTTATTTGCGTTACCTTCTAAATTGGTTGCGCTTCTTTCCCACCCCTCATACCTGCACTGCTTTGGGACGTCCTATTAGTGAAGGCTAATACCATTGGGCGGCGACTGTCAGAGGACGTAAGAGAAAATAGAATTTTTGTAAGAACTTATCGTAAAATTATTTTCTTTGAGTCCTCTGACAGTTGCTGCCCCCACCCCCATTAGTGAAAGCTAATACCATCGGGTGGCAACTGTCAGAGGACTCGGAGAAAATAATTTTACGGTAAGTTCTTACAAAAATTCTATTTTTATTTTCTGTTATAAAATTTTGCAAAGAAGTATTTTTTCTTCTGGGCTGATGAGGTGGCACTGATCATCACTGTAAAGAATGTACACCCTGTGCCTCGTCAGATCAGCTCTCCTTTCCTCACACTCGGTCTCTGTGAGAGCTGATAATGGGCAAGTCTGTTTACATGTGACCAGCTGTGATTGAAAACAGCCAA
Organism: Pelophylax lessonae; assembly: GCF_965119305.1. Lineage (NCBI taxonomy): Eukaryota > Metazoa > Chordata > Amphibia > Anura > Ranidae > Pelophylax > Pelophylax lessonae. Next base: position 565,940,722 of record NC_138771.1, on the reverse strand, counting down.
TCACATGGTAAAGGACCGCTGTGACTGGCCCTTTACCCCCTATCTGTGATCAGCTGTGTCCAAAGCACTCAGCGGGCACAGAGCATGCCTGATGTGCACAACTGGAAGGACTGTGCTGTAGCCATCGTTTGTCTATTTTATACACAACATGAGAAATATAAGGGGAAATTCCTCAGATATAATGGCAGAGCTGTAAAAAAAAAAAAAAAAAATACTCTGGAAATAGTAATTGGTGTGTCTGATCAGCTGCTACATTATGATCACCCACCATACCTTGACCACTCGCCTCATATTAAGTAGGTGCCCTTTTCCTGCCATAGCAGCCCTGACCTATCGAGACATGGGTGCCACTAGACCCAGGGCCGGCCTTTGGGGTGTGTGAGCTGTGCGGCCGCACAGGGTGCCATGGGCAACAAGGGCACCCTGCGGGTATCACAGCTCGCAGAAGATCAGGCGATTCAGGCCGCACAGCGGGAGGTAAGTGGCGACCGTGGCCTGGACAGGGTTAACACAGGCTGCGGCCGCTGCTTACCTCCCGCTCTATGGCTGTGCCTCGGTCACCTCATCTACTGAGGCAGTCTGAGACGAGCTGTGTATCACACACAGCTCAGCCCTCCGATCCACAGTGACAGATCTCTCCTCCCTGCAGAGGAGAAATCGTCAGCCCCTTCTCCTCCTGCCCCGCCCACACTCCCTGGGGATGTGTGGGCGGGAAGTTTAAAGAAAAAAAAAAAAAAAGCTGCAGAGTGCAGACAGCGTGAGGTAAGTGAGGTCTCCTTCAAAAAAATGTGAGGGGGGCTTTGTAAGGGGGGGCTCTGTGATGTAAGGGGGCTTTGTGTGTGAGGGCTCTGATGTAAGAGGGATTTGTGTGTGTGGGGGGTCTCTGATGTGAGGGGGCTCTGTGTAGGGGGTCACTGTTAGGGGGGCTCTGATGTAAGGGGGCTTTGTGTGTGAGGGCTCTGATGTAAGGGGGCTTTGTGTGTGTGTGTAGGGGGGTCACTGATGTTAGGGGGGCTTTGTGTGGGGTCTCCACTAGATTAGCTCACACAGGGTGTCTGAACACCTAAGGCCGGCCCTGACTAGACCTCTGACGGTATGCTGTGGTATCTGGTACTAAGCTGTTAGTAGCAAATCATTTAACTCCTGTAACTTGCAAGGTGGGGGTCTCCATGGATCAGACTTTTTTTTTTTTTTCCAGCACATTCTACAGATGCTTGATTGGATTGAGATCTGGATAATTTGGCCAAGTCAACCTCTCAAATACACCTCCTTCCATTGCTCTGTTGTCCGATGCTGATGTGTCCACTCTACGCACTTGTGGCTGTGGGCATCGGTCAGCATTTAAGCCCCGTACACACGTAGCGATTGTCGGCCGTAAATATGCGGCCGCCGAATGATCGGCCGATTGTAGGCTTGTAAGACTGGGAATGCTCAGAAAAGAAAAAACACAGAGAAAGTTAACCATCACATTACATCACTTCTGCAGTCGGCTGTTGTTGGCCGACAAAATTCATGTGCAGTCTTTAGCAGTTTTCAGCTGACAGGACAGCACCGGGCAAAAGACGGCCGATCATTCGGCCGACATTCGGTACGTGTATACGGGGCTTTACACCCTGATCGGTCCGCTGCTTTGCAAAATGTATTGCACTCTGTGTGTGTCCTGACCCCTTTCTATCAGAACTAGCATTAACTTTTTCAATAATTTGACCTGCAGGGGCCAATCTTCACTCCCTACAGCAGGGGTATTGAATTAAAATTCAAGGACTGGTCACTAAAATGTTCTTCTATTTCATGTGTGCCATGAAAGATTGTATGCGTCTACTTTCCTCCTTTTTTGCTCTCTGGTGCTCTTGTTCCTATTTCCTCCACACATTCTGGTAATACTCTGGAAATGTAAAAGTCCTCAATAGTGTTCCCCCTTACATCAGCTGCCCCCACCAGAGTAATTCATTACATTGGACACCCCCATCAGACTACCCCCATAAATCAGTTGCCACTTTCAGAGTACCCCCTTATAGCAGGTATTCCCATCAGAGTGCCCTCCCCCCCTTTACATAAGGTTTCTGCATCAGAAGGCTCCCTTACATCTGATGTCTCTCATCCGTGTGCCCCCCTTACTTCATTTGTCCCCACCAGAGTGTCCGCTTGCATTAGGTGTCCCCATCTGAGTGCTACTTTACATTAATTCTGCCCATCAGGTTTCTCCCTCACATCAGGTGTGCCCATCAGCATGCCCTCTTAACATATGCCCACCGGCATGCCCCTTATTTTATGTTAAGGGCACATTTTATGTTAGGGTTCACTCTGAAGGGTACAACAAAATGTGCCCATCAGAGTGCCCCTTATTTTATGTTAAAGGGAACACTGATGTGCATATTTTATGTTAAGGGGCATGCTGATGGGCACAACAAATTGTGCCTATCAGCATGCCCCTTACAATAAAATATGCCCATTAGTGTGCACCTTAACATAAAATAAGGGGCACTCTGATGGGCACAATTTGTTGTACCCTTCAGAGTGAACCTTAACATAAAATGTGCCCATCAGCTTGACCCTTAACCAGAAATGTACCCCTTATCAGAAAGTGTGCCCCAAACTTTGACGGCAGGAGCTGGCATAGGTGGCAAGCTGCAGGAGCTGGGAGATACCATACCTCGCCATTGGCAAGGAGTGATAGACGGGAGCTGCGAGCAGCAGGAAGGCGGGACGCGCACATGACGTTGCTGGGATGCCTGCAGTCCCAGCAACCAATGACTGTAGAGATGTGACACTTCACAGATGGTGATTGGACTTTGGACTGCCAATTCATGACGGCTGCCCTACAGACAGCAATAAGCCTTGTCCATCCATGACCATGTCACCAGTCCACTGTTCTCCCTTCCTTGGACCACTTTTGGTAGGTTCTGCCCACCGCTGACCCGGATCATCCTGCAACAGATGCCGTTTTGGAGTTGCTCTGATCCAGTTTTCTAGCCATTACTATTTGGTCAAAGCTGCTCAAATTCTTACCTGTGCTTTTTTTTTTCGCAACTTCAGGGACAACATGTTCACTTGTCGCAAAATATATATAGACCCACTTTCATGTGTCATTATAATGGGATAATCAATAGTATGGACTTTACCTGTCAGTGGTTATAATATTATGGCTGATCAGTATATATATATATATATATATATATATACACACATAGACTGTACATAACAATGAATTCTATTTATTATTAATAATATACAGGATATAGCGGGCACAGGTCTTTACATAACAGAAGATGACATGACAGATATTACACAATAGGATAGAAGAGGGATCGGAGGGCAATGCTCCTCAGTATAATCGGTAATAATTATTCCATCAATGCCATGCTCACTTCTGTTATAAGCTGACAATTAGAAAAAGAAAACTTTATAAACAAAAAAAAAAGAAAAGAATAAAAATACAAACAGTGAAATAAACGGTGAGCGATGATTCCCCCCGGACTTGTAGGTGATAGCAATCCAATAGTGAGGTTGTATGCCTTTAAACAAAGACACGCCCCACAGAATCTCCTATTGTCCAGTAAGAAGTAGAGGCTCGACCGGCCACCACCAATGAGCGCAGAGAGAGGCGAGTCCACTACTTCCGGGTTGGATTGAATCGGGTGAGGTGATGGGATTCTTATATGGGGGGGCATCAATTAATGGGGAGCAAAGGAGGGGGAGGGGACCGGGAGATCTACACTGACAGCATCGGGGAGCTGGGGGGAGGGGGAGGCTGTGCAACCATGGAGAGCTGCACGATCATCATCCATACACAGCACAGGGATCCTGTCATACATAGCACAGGGAGAGAGGGATCCTGGTATATAGAGGAATCCTGACATGATACAGAGCATAAGGAGGGATCCTGTCATCATACACAGCACAGGGAGAGGGATCCTGTCATATACAGCACAGGGGGAGAGGGATCCTGTCATACACAGCACAGGGAGAGGGTTCCTGTCATACATAGCACAGGGAGAGGAATCCTGTCATCATACACAGCACAGGGAGAGGGTTCCTGTCATACATAGCACAGGGAGAGAGGAATCCTGTCATACATAGCACAGGGAGAGAGGAATCCTGTCATCATACATAGCACAGGGTGAGGGATCCTGTCATATGCAGCACAGGGAGAGAGGAATCCTGTCATACATAGCACAGGGAGAGAGATCCTGTCATACATAGCACAGGGAGAGGAATCCTGTCATACACAGCACAGGGAGAGGAATCCTGTCATACATAGCACAGGGAGAGGAATCCTGTCATACATAGCACAGGGAGAGGAATCCTGTCATACATAGCACAGGGAGAGGAATCCTGTCATACATAGCACAGGGAGAGGAATCCTGTCATACATAGCACAGGGAGAGGGATCCTGTCATACACAGCACAGGGAGAGGAATCATGTCATCATACACAGCACAGGGAGAGGGATCCTGTCATACACAGCACAGGGAGAGAGGAATCCTGTCATACATAGCACAGGGAGAGGAATCCTGTCATACATAGCACAGGGAGAGAGATCCTGTCATACACAGCACAGGGAGAGAGGAATCCTGTCATCATACACAGCACAGGGAGAGGAATCCTGTCATACACAGCACAGGGAGAGGGATCCTGTCATACACAGCACAGGGAGAGAGGAATCCTGTCATACATAGCACAGGGAGAGAGGAATCCTGTCATACATAGCACAGGGAGAGGAATCCTGTCATACATAGCACAGGGAGAGGAATCCTGTCATACATAGCACAGGGATAGAGATCCTGTCATACACAGCACAGGGAGAGGGATCCTGTCATACACAGCACAGGGAGAGAGGAATCCTGTCATACACAGCACAGGGAGAGAGGAATCCTGTCATACATAGCACAGGGAGAGAGGAATCCTGTCATACATAGCACAGGGAGAGGAATCCTGTCATACATAGCACAGGGAGAGAGATCCTGTCATACACAGCACAGGGAGAGAGGAATCCTGTCATACATAGCACAGGGAGAGAGATCCTGTCATACACAGCACAGGGAGAGGGATCCTGTCATACACAGCACAGGGAGAGAGGAATCCTGTCATACATAGCACAGGGAGAGGAATCCTGTCATACACAGCACAGGGAGAGAGGAATCCTGTCATACATAGCACAGGGAGAGAGGAATCCTGTCATACATAGCACAGGGAGAGGAATCCTGTCATACATAGCACAGGGAGAGAGATCCTGTCATACACAGCACAGGGAGAGGGATCCTGTCATACACAGCACAGGGAGAGAGGAATCCTGTCATACATAGCACAGGGAGAGAGATCCTGTCATACACAGCACAGGGAGAGGGATCCTGTCATACACAGCACAGGGAGAGAGGAATCCTGTCATACATAGCACAGGGAGAGAGGAATCCTGTCATACATAGCACAGGGAGAGAGGAATCCTGTCATACACAGCACAGGGAGAGAGGAATCCTGTCATACATAGCACAGGGAGAGGAATCCTGTCATACACAGCACAGGGAGAGAGGAATCCTGTCATACATAGCACAGGGAGAGAGGAATCCTGTCATACATAGCACAGGGAGAGGAATCCTGTCATACACAGCACAGGGAGAGAGGAATCCTGTCATACATAGCACAGGGAGAGGAATCCTGTCATACACAGCACAGGGAGAGAGGAATCCTGTCATACACAGCACAGGGAGAGAGGAATCCTGTCATACACAGCACAGGGAGAGAGGAATCCTGTCATACATAGCACAGGGAGAGAGGAATCCTGTCATACATAGCACAGGGAGAGGAATCCTGTCATACATAGCACAGGGAGAGAGATCCTGTCATACACAGCACAGGGAGAGGGATCCTGTCATACACAGCACAGGGAGAGAGGAATCCTGTCATACATAGCACAGGGAGAGAGATCCTGTCATACACAGCACAGGGAGAGGGATCCTGTCATACACAGCACAGGGAGAGAGGAATCCTGTCATACATAGCACAGGGAGAGAGGAATCCTGTCATACATAGCACAGGGAGAGAGGAATCCTGTCATACACAGCACAGGGAGAGAGGAATCCTGTCATACATAGCACAGGGAGAGGAATCCTGTCATACACAGCACAGGGAGAGAGGAATCCTGTCATACATAGCACAGGGAGAGAGGAATCCTGTCATACATAGCACAGGGAGAGGAATCCTGTCATACACAGCACAGGGAGAGAGGAATCCTGTCATACATAGCACAGGGAGAGGAATCCTGTCATACACAGCACAGGGAGAGAGGAATCCTGTCATACACAGCACAGGGAGAGAGGAATCCTGTCATACACAGCACAGGGAGAGAGGAATCCTGTCATACATAGCACAGGGAGAGAGGAATCCTGTCATACATAGCACAGGGAGAGGAATCCTGTCATACATAGCACAGGGAGAGAGATCCTGTCATACACAGCACAGGGTGAGAGGGATCCTGTCATACACAGCACAGGGAGAGAGGAATCCTGTCATACATAGCACAGGGAGAGAGATCCTGTCATACACAGCACAGGGAGAGAGGAATCCTGTCATACATAGCACAGGGAGAGGAATCCTGTCATACATAGCACAGGGAGAGGGATCCTGTCATACACAGCACAGGGAGAGGAATCATGTCATCATACACAGCACAGGGAGAGGGATCCTGTCATACACAGCACAGGGAGAGAGGAATCCTGTCATACATAGCACAGGGAGAGAGGAATCCTGTCATACATAGCACAGGGAGAGGAATCCTGTCATACATAGCACAGGGAGAGAGATCCTGTCATACACAGCACAGGGAGAGGGATCCTGTCATACACAGCACAGGGAGAGAGGAATCCTGTCATACATAGCACAGGGAGAGGAATCCTGTCATACATAGCACAGGGAGAGGGATCCTGTCATACACAGCACAGGGAGAGGAATCCTGTCATCATACACAGCACAGGGAGAGGGATCATGTCATCATACACAGCACAGGGAGAGGGATCATGTCATCATACACAGCACAGGGAGAGAGGAATCCTGTCATACATAGCACAGGGAGAGGAATCCTGTCATACATAGCACAGGGAGAGGGATCCTGTCATACACAGCACAGGGAGAGGAATCATGTCATCATACACAGCACAGGGAGAGGGATCATGTCATCATACACAGCACAGGGAGAGGGATCATGTCATCATACATAGCACAGGGAGAGGAATCCTGTCATACATAGCACAGGGAGAGAGATCCTGTCATACACAGCACAGGGAGAGGGATCCTGTCATACACAGCACAGGGAGAGAGGAATCCTGTCATCATACACAGCACAGGGAGAGGGATCCTGTCATCATACACAGCACAGGGAGAGGAATCCTGTCATACATAGCACAGGGAGAGAGATCCTGTCATACACAGCACAGGGAGAGGGATCCTGTCATACACAGCACAGGGAGAGAGGAATCCTGTCATCATACACAGCACAGGGAGAGGGATCCTGTCATCATACACAGCACAGGGTGAGGGATCCTGTCATACATAGCACAGGGAGAGAGGAATCCTGTCATCATACACAGCACAGGGTGAGGGATCCTGTCATACACAGCACAGGGTGAGGGATCCTGTCATACATAACACAGGGTGAGGGATCCTGTCATCATACACAGCACAGGGTGAGGGATCCTGTCATACACAGCACAGGGTGAGGGATCCTGTCATACATAACACAGGGTGAGGGATCCTGTCATACATAGCACAGGGTGAGGAATCCTGTCATCATACACAGCACAGGGTGAGGGATCCTGTCATACACAGCACAGGGTGAGGGATCCTGTCATACATAACACAGGGTGAGGGATCCTGTCATACACAGCACAGGGTGAGGGATCCTGTCATCATACACAGCATCGGGGAGCTGGGGGGAGGGGCAGTCTGTGCAACCATGGAGAGCTGCACGATCATCATCATACACAGCACAGGGAGAGAGGGATCCTGTCATTATATACACAGCACAGGGAGAGAGGGATCCTGTCATTATATACAGCACAGAGAGAGAGGGATCCTGTCATTATATACACAGCACAGGGAGAGAGGGATCCTGTCATTATATACACAGCACAGGGAGAGAGGGATCCTGTCATTATATACACAGCACAGGGAGAGAGGGATCCTGTCATTATATACAGCACAGAGAGAGAGGGATCCTGTCATTATATACAGCACAGAGAGAGAGGGATCCTGTCATTATATACAGCACAGGGAGAGAGGGATCCTGTCATTATATACAGCACAGGGAGAGATCCTGTCATTATATACAGGAGAGGGAGAGGATCCTGGTATGTACAGGGCCAGGCGGTCCCCGGGTTACAAACAAGATAGGGGGTCTGTAGGTTTGTCTTTAGGTTGAATTTGTTTGTAAGTCGGAACAGGTAAATTTTTTAGGTTTAGCTCCAACCAAAATAATATTTTTTAGTTTTTTTGGATAACATAGGGAAGGAGTAACACCCCGGTAACATTTGTTTTGCTGTCTGTGCCCCTGTTCAGAAAATTTTACCTCCCTTTCTGTACCTATGACAACTGGATTTTGAAAATTTTGGGTTGTTGTGGAAAACCAGGATTAGTGATAAAGCTTCAGTGGAGACATCGTTTTCCCATGAGAACTCTTACATGAGAGAATTTCTCTTCCTAGGGGGAGATTTCTCCTCACTTCCTGTTGTCTCCCTCCGTTTGTAAGTCCGATGTTTGTAACCCTGCCTGTACCATGGAGGCATCCTGCCATTATATACAGCTCAGGGAAAGGATCCTGGCATGTATTGTAGAGATATTCTGTCTGTATACGGCACAGAGATAGAGGGATCCTGCCATTATATATAGCACAGGAAGAGAGGGATCCTGTCATTATAAATACAGCACAGGAAGAGAGGGATCCTGTCATTATATATAGCACAGGGAGAGAGGGATCCTGTCATTATAAATACAGCACAGGGAGAGAGGGATCCTGTCATTATATATACAGCACAGGGAGAGAGGGATCCTGTCATTATATACACAGCACAGGGAGAGAGGGATCCTGTCATTATATACACAGCACAGGGAGAGATGGATCCTGTCATTATATACACAGCACAGGGAGAGAGGGATCCTGTCATTATATATACAGCACAGGGAGAGATGGATCCTGTCATTATATATAGCACAGGGAGAGAGGGATCCTGTCATTATATATAGCACAGGGAGAGAGGGATCCTGTCATTATATATAGCACAGGGAGAGAGGGATCCTGTCATTATATATAGCACAGGGAGAGAGGGATCCTGTCATTATATATAGCACAGGGAGAGAGGGATCCTGTCATTATATACACAGCACAGGGAGAGAGGGATCCTGTCATTATATATACAGCACAGGGAGAGAGGGATCCTGTCATTATATATAGCACAGGGAGAGAGGGATCCTGTCATTATATATAGCACAGGGAGAGAGGGATCCTGTCATTATATATAGCACAGGGAGAGAGGGATCCTGTCATTATATACACAGCACAGGGAGAGAGGGATCCTGTCATTATAAATACAGCACAGGGAGAGAGGGATCCTGTCATTATATATAGCACAGGGAGAGAGGGATCCTGTCATTATAAATACAGCACAGGGAGAGAGGGATCCTGTCATTATATATACAGCACAGGGAGAGAGGGATCCTGTCATTATATACACAGCACAGGGAGAGAGGGATCCTGTCATTATATACACAGCACAGGGAGAGATGGATCCTGTCATTATATACACAGCACAGGGAGAGAGGGATCCTGTCATTATATATACAGCACAGGGAGAGATGGATCCTGTCATTATATATAGCACAGGGAGAGAGGGATCCTGTCATTATATATAGCACAGGGAGAGAGGGATCCTGTCATTATATACACAGCACAGGGAAAGAGGGATCCTGTCATTATATATACAGCACAGGGAGAGAGGGATCCTGTCATTATAAATACAGCACAGGGAGAGAGGGATCCTGTCATTATATATAGCACAGGGAGAGAGGGATCCTGTCATTATATATACAGCACAGGGAGAGAGGGATCCTGTCATTATATATACAGCACAGGGAGAGAGGGATCCTGTCATTATATACAGCACAGGAAGAGAGGGATCCTGTCATTATATATAGCACAGGGAGAGAGGGATCCTGTCATTATAAATACAGCACAGGGAGAGAGGGATCCTGTCATTATATATACAGCACAGGGAGAGAGGGATCCTGTCATTATATACACAGCACAGGGAGAGAGGGATCCTGTCATTATATATAGCACAGGGAGAGAGGGATCCTGTCATTATATATACAGCACAGGGAGAGAGGGATCCTGTCATTATAAATACAGCACAGGGAGAGAGGGATCCTGTCATTATATACACAGCACAGGGAGAGAGGGATCCTGTCATTATATATAGCACAGGGAGAGAGGGATCCTGTCATTATATATACAGCACAGGGAGAGAGGGATCCTGTCATTATATACACAGCACAGGGAGAGAGGGATCCTGTCATTATATATACAGCACAGGGAGAGAGGGATCCTGTCATTATATATAGCACAGGGAGAGAGGGATCCTGTCATTATATATACAGCACAGGGAGAGATGGATCCTGTCATTATATATACAGCACAGGGAGAGAGGGATCCTGTCATTATATATACAGCACAGGGAGAGAGGGATCCTGTCATTATATACAGCACAGGGAGAGAGGGATCCTGTCATTATAAATACAGCACAGGGAGAGAGGGATCCTGTCATTATATATACAGCACAGGGAGAGAGGGATCCTGTCATTATAAATACAGCACAGGGAGAGAGGGATCCTGTCATTATATACACAGCACAGGGAGAGAGGGATCCTGTCATTATATATAGCACAGGGAGAGAGGGATCCTGTCATTATATATACAGCACAGGGAGAGAGGGATCCTGTCATTATATACACAGCACAGGGAGAGAGGGATCCTGTCATTATATATACAGCACAGGAAGAGAGGGATCCTGTCATTATATATAGCACAGGGAGAGAGGGATCCTGTCATTATATATACAGCACAGGGAGAGAGGGATCCTGTCATTATATATACAGCACAGGGAGAGAGGGATCCTGTCATTATATACAGCACAGGAAGAGAGGGATCCTGTCATTATATATAGCACAGGGAGAGAGGGATCCTGTCATTATAAATACAGCACAGGGAGAGAGGGATCCTGTCATTATATATACAGCACAGGGAGAGAGGGATCCTGTCATTATAAATACAGCACAGGGAGAGAGGGATCCTGTCATTATATACACAGCACAGGGAGAGAGGGATCCTGTCATTAAACACAACACAGGGAGAGAGGGATCCTGTCATTATAAATACAGCACAGGGAGAGAGGGATCCTGTCATTATATATACAGCACAGGGAGAGAGGGATCCTGTCATTATATATACAGCACAGGGAGAGAGGGATCCTGTCATTATTTACACAGCACAGGGAGAGAGGGATCCTGTCATTATATACACAGCACAGGGAGAGAGGGATCCTGTCATTATATACACAGCACAGGGAGAGAGGGATCCTGTCATTATATACAGCACAGGGAAGGGGTTCTGCCATTCTACACAGGCTGCTTATCTAGATATAGAAATGTAGGTGGCCATATACACTCACCGGCCACAATCATTTGCTTGGTAACAGGAATTGCTAATCAGCCAATCACATGGCAGCAACTCAATGCATTTAGACATGTAGATGTGGTGGAGACGACTTGCTGAAGGTTAAACCGAGGATCAGAATGGGGAAGAAAGATGATTTGAGTGACATTGAACGTGCCATGGTTGTTGGTGCCAGACGGGCTGATCTGAGTATTTCAAAAACTGCTGATCTACTGGCATTTTCACTCACACCCATCTCCAGGGTTTACAGAGAATGGCCTGAAAAAGAGAAAATATCCAGTGAGTGTAAATTGTGTGGACGAAAATGCCTTGTTGAAGGAGAATGGGCAGACTGGTTTGAGATGATAGAAAGGCAACACTAACTCAAATAACCACTCGTTATAATCAAGGTATACAGAATACCATCTCTGAATGCACAGCACATCAAACCTTGAAGCAGATGGGCTACAGCAGCAGAAGACCACATCGTGTGCCACTCCTGTCGGCTAAGAAAAGGAAACTGAGGCTACAATTCGCACAGGATAATAGAAGATTGGAAAAACATTGCCTGGTCTGATGAGTCTTGATTTCAGCTGCCACATTCAGATGGTGGGGTCAGAATTTGGTGTAAACGACATGAAAGCATGGATCCATCCTGCCTTGTATCATCGGTTCAGGCTGCTGGTGTAATGGTGTGGGGGATGTTTTCTTGGCACACTTTGGGCCCTTAGTACCAGTTTAGCATTGTTTAAACACCACGGCGTACCTGAGTATTGTTGCTGACCATGTCCACCCCTTTATGACTACTACAGTGTACCCATCTTCTGATGGCTCCTTCCAGCAGGATAATGCACCATGTCACAAAGCTCAAATCATCTCACCACTGGTTTCCTGAACATGACAATGAGATCACTGTACTCCAATGGCCTCCATCGTCACCAGATCTCATCCAATAGAGCACCTTTGGGATGTGGTGGAACGGGAGATTCACATTAGAGGGCTGCATTGGGTGTGGGATCCGCCACAAATCTCGCGGGTGCGGGCGGTTTTCCGATTGCTGCGGGCGGTCAGAAACTTTTGCGGGAGACCCGCAGGGAACTCTATGATGTAAGGACTCACTGTACTTGTTCATGCTCTCCCCGCAGCTATGGTTCCTTCCTTCCCCAGCGCAGCCAATAACCAACGCTGATACAGTGCCAGACCAAACCATTACACAGGAAAAGGAGGGGGGCAAAGAAGAAAAGTCTTCCCTGACCTCGCTCCGCCAGCTCTCGTTAAGAGCGAGGTCTGGGAAGACTTTTCTTCTTTTCCCCCCTACTTTTTCAGTGTAATGGTTTGGTCTGGCACTGTATCAGCGTTGTATGAGTTTATTGGCTGGGGAAGGAGAAGGAGAAACCATAGCTGGGGGGAGATCATGTGTGTAATGGTTTGGTCTGGCACTGTATCAGCGTTGTATGATGTGGTTATTGGCTAGGAAAGGAGAAGGAGGAACCATAGCTGCGGGGGGAGATCATGTGTGTAATGGTTTGGTCTGGCACTCCTTCAGCGTTGTATGATGTGGTTATTGGCTAGGAAAGGAGAAGGAGGAACCATAGCTGGGGGGAGATCATGTGTGTAATAGTTTGGTCTGGCACTGTATCAGCGTTGTATGAGTTTATTGGCTGGGAAAGGAGAAGGAGGAGCCATAGCTGCGGGGGGAGATTATGTGTGTAATGGTTTGGTCTGGCACTGTATCAGTGTTGTATGATGTGGTTATTGGCTAGGAAAGGAGAAGGAGGAACCATAGCTGCGGGGGGAGATCATGTGTGTAATGGTTTGGTCTGGCACTGTATCAGCATTGTATGAGTTTATTGGCTGGGGAAGGAGAAGGAGGAGCCATAGCTGCGGGGGGAGATCATGTGTGTAATGGTTTGGTCTGGCACTGTATCAGCGTTGTATGATGTGGTTATTGGCTAGGAAAGGAGAAGGAGGAGCCATAGCTGGGGGGAGATCATGTGTGTAATGGTTTGGTCTGGCACTGTATCAGGCAATGTTATATGATGTGGTTATTGGCTGGGAAAGGAGAAGGAGGAACCATAGCTGCGGGGGGAGATCATGTGTGTAATGGTTTGGTCTGGCACTGTATCAGCATTGTATGAGTTTATTGGCTGGGGAAGGAGAAGGAGGGGCCATAGCTGCAGGGAGAGCATGATGAGCCTCTAACTCTAAGACCTCTTTTCAGCATCATATATATATATATATATATATATATATATATACAGCATTATAAGATAAGGGCTTGGACTGCAGATAAGGGCCAGCACTGAGATAAAGTTGGCGGGAGTGGACACAAACATTGCGGGTGTGGAACACATAGGTTGCGGGTGCGGGCGGGCGGTCCATGTCATACATCCAGCGGGTTTAAGAAGTCAGGCCCACGCTGGGCTCTAATTCACATCATGGATCTGCAGCCGACAAATCTGCAGCAACTGTGTGATACTATCATGTCTCTATGGAACAAAATCTGAGGAACGTTTCCAACACCTTGTTCAATCTATGCCATGAAGAATGGAGGCAGTTCTGAAGACAAAAGGGGTCCAATCCGGTAGTAGCAGGGTGTACCGAATATAAAGTGTCAGTGAGTATATATACTGTATACACACTCCAATGCACAGAATGTCTCTGCTGTTTTTCAGAGATGTCTTCAGCTGTGGAGGAAGAATTGAAAACTCTGTTAGGCGGGGGAGCTGCCCCACTCCCTGACCAATATGACATCATGTCGGAGAGTCCTCGAGCCCTTCGATTGAAACATAATGTCTGTTACATTGTCGTGGGTGTATTACTGAATGAGCAGGTGAGTTACTTTGTGTGTTCTGTAAGATTTGTCAGAAGGTTCAGTGTATCCTAAACAAGGGACATCATTGTTGTGGTTTTTTTTTTTTAATCTTTATCACCTTTTTCCATCCTTTGTTGCTTATCTCCCTCACCCCTTTACAGCCAAAAATCAAAGATTCCTGCTAGCAACCTTCCTGCCTCAGATTTTTAAAATACCGCAAAAACTTCACTTCTCATAAAAGTGCAAAGAGCCAATAAATATAATAATAGTGTTGCACAAATAAAAATCTATCCAGATGTGTAAAAAATAAATATATAGCAAAATATGTAAATATGTGTAAATCTCAGCCCTCAAGCAAAAGATCCTATTCCATAAACATAAAACATTGTATCATAGATAAAATCCAATGCTGAGAGATAAAAAATTGTGCAAAGTGCAATTCATAAATGGATATAATATTGTACTATAAGAAATATAAGAAAGTGCAAGGTGCTAAACACAAGTGAATATTACAATAAATCCCAGTGCTAAAATATACTAAATATCAATCCATACAATATATAAAATTCAATGAATGATGAGTTATAACAGTGATAAAATGTATATATAAGTCCATGCAGCAAATAAAAATCAAGTGTCCGAAAGAAGTCTTTAGTGAAAATCAGTGCAAACGAATCTTCTATAAGTGTTCGAGCCACCTGACTGTGGCAGTGTTCCCAAACCAAGTGAGTGACCGGGGTGTCACAGCTCAATCCTAATCCTGATTGGGCGCTCACCTTATAATAGATTCAATTAGGCTCAAATGCTGGATATCTAATGGTTAACATTTCTAGGTGATCACATCCCATATATCAGCCGATTTCACCGTAATAGCCAGCGTATCATGAAAGTAAAAAAGGCTCACAATAGTGCTTATACCTTTAAAAACGTTTTATTCTATTAAAAGATAAGGTAATGCACTCACATGCTATGGGGCATCCATGCACCTTTAGACAGCCATCCAGGTTTAACAATCTTTAAAATACCGTGGTGGTATAGTGGGAGACGCCGCAGCTGTGTCCTATCCTCTGCAGTGGATTCAGCCTGACAGTCTCGCCAGTACCTCGGAGAAGCGCTCAGTCCGTCCTTGCCCCTCCCCTACGCGTGACGACACAAGGGACCACGTGTCATTCATCTGCACTTTGCACAATTTTTTATCTCTCAGCATTGGATTTTATCTATGATACAGTGTTTTATGTTTATGGATCAGCTGAGATTTACACATATTTACAGATTTTGCTATATATTTCGTTTTTTACACATCTGGATAACCCTTTACAGCCACTTCTTGTTTGTGTGCGCTCCAGCAACAGTTACATACTTTCTACATGTTGGGTCATAACTGTGCAATGGGTGACACCACATCTTCTTTTAGTCTCCATTGGGAGAGCATGTGAGAGGGTGACAATGGAGGATACAGTGACGGGGTTTGTTGTCACTCTGTAACTGGAAGTTCCTATTTACAGTCCGTTGTGGCGGGATCAATAGATATTCTTTTCGTGAAAGCTGCAGATTTAAAATGCTGAAAATTGTTTTTTGAATTTACTGTAACATGTAAAAGGCCATTACTCACCTCTTCGGTGGCCCGTGTCTGTTATCTTCTTTCCATTCCAGCACTGCAGCCTACATTATATTACCAAAAGTATTAGGACGCCTGGCTTTACACAAACATGAACTTTAATGGCATCCCAGTCTTAGTCCGTAGGGTTCAATATTGAGTTGGCCCACCATTTGCAGCTATATCAGCTTCAGCCCTTCTGGGATGGCTGTCCACAAGGTTTAGGAGTGTGTCTATGGGAATGTTTGACCATTGTTACAGAAGCGCATTTGTGAGGTCAGTATCCGTTCCAATTCATCCCAATGGTGTTCTATTGTTTTGAAGTCAGGACTCTAAGCAGACCAGTTAAGTTCCTCTACCCTAAACTATCCATGTCTTTATGGACCTTGCTTTGTGCACTGGTTCAAATTATTTGGTGGAGGTGGGATTATGGTGTGGGGTTTTTTTTCAGAGATTGGGCTTGGTTCTTAGTTCCAGTGAAGGGAACTCTTAAGGCGTCAGCATAGCAAGACATTTTGAACAATTTCATGCTCCCAACTTTGTGAGAACAGTTTGGGGATGGCTCCTTCCTGTTCCAACATGACTGCACACCAGTGCACAAAGCAAGGTCCATAAAGACATGGATGAGTGAGTTTGGGGTGGAGGAACTTGACTGGCCTGCACAAAGTCCTGACCTCAACCCGATAGAACGCCTTTGGGATGAATTGGAACGGATACTGACCTCACAAATGCGCTTCTGTAACAATCATCAAACATTCCCATAGGCACACTCCTAAACCTTGTGCACAGCCTTCCCAGAAGAGTTGAAGCTGTTATAGCTGCAAAGGGTGGGACTAAGGACTGGACTACGGACTAAAACTGGGATGCCATTAAAGTTAATTTGCGTGTAAAGGCAGGCGTCCCAATACTTTTGGTAATACATTGTATGTCAGCCTTTTATTAGCATTCAATACTTTTAAGGGTTCCTCCATGTTAAAAAGGTTTGGAAAGGCTGGGTTGGAGGGGGAATCCACAATGTAGTGGGGGAAGAAGACATCTGACACTCCTGGAAGATACAATACTGCCCAGATTTACTGCTGTTCAGGGGCTCTGGGCTTCATCAAAATGGCCCCTGCCCCATCTATAACTGGCCTTCACAGCAAGGAGCACATGGAAGGGCATGAAAGACAAAAACAGAGAAAATTCCTAGCTCAACTCACCAACCAGTCTGCTTACCAACTGAATTAACCTGTCCAATAGTATGCGTTAAGAACAGCAAACGCATGCGTAAGCTGCAAGGCCCCTTCACGACACCCTGTATTACCTGCAGTCCTAACCCTTCTAAATTATGCGAGTCTCCATAGTGGAAGCACAGGCATTCTAATGGATATATAGAGGGCAGGTGGGCCTGGAGGGAGCCCAATCCTCCAATGGCAGCAAAGATGTCCAGTGTGTCCTCTCACCAATATTACATCAGTAACAAAGAAATGGCCCCTGTCCCCATCTATAACTGGCCTTCATAGCAAGGAGCACATGGGGGCTTAGGACTGCAAGCGATTATTATTATACAGGATTTATATAGCGCCAACAGTTTGCGCATTGCTTAACAAAATGAAGGCAGACATTACAGTTACAATACAATTTGGAACAAAAGGAATCAGAGGGCCCTGCTCGTTAGAGCTTAAAATCTAAAAGGAAGGGTCAATTGATACAAAAGGCAATAGCTGTGGGAGATGAGCTGATGGAGCAAGTGAAACAGTGTTATTAGTTAGTAGCCGGGTAGGCTTCTTTAAAGAGAAGGGTTTTCAGGGATCGTCTAAAGATGGATAGATTAGAGCAGTGTTTTTCAACCTTTTTTGGGCAAAGGCACACTTGTTTCATGAAAAAAATCCCCAGGCACACCACCATTAGAAAATGTGTGCAGAGAGGGAGATGTCAGAGCCCCACTGCTCTCTATGGGGAATCGGATGAGAGCGGACCGCCTGTCCTCTCTCATCCGATCCCCACCCAGGACGGATGGAAAATAGGGTTTCCATCCGTCTGGATTTCACAGACAGGATCGGATGCGGATGGCAGCGGGTGTCAGCAGACATGTCACCGCTGACACTGACATCCGCTGCTCCATAGGGCTGAATGGAGCATCCAATCAGATCTGACAGGCGGATCTGATCGGAACGCCCGTGTGCAAGAGGCGAGCCCTTACTTTTATTCGATGAATAATAAACTTTCCAAACTACTGTATAATAAAAATCATAGCAATAGTCAGAAAAAATCACAATGGTTTGTAAAGTGTTATTGCTATTTTGAATTTTTTTTTTTTTTCATCTTAAATTGTCTCACAATATTATATGAATGAATGCGTGGTGGTGGGGACAAGGTGTCTTCCAAGGGGGAGGCTGCGCAGAGAGCATGGGGTGGCAGCATACCCCCTCCTTCTGAATCATACCCAGGCCACATCCCTTTTAACACTGTGAGGGTACCTTTCAAAATGAAGCCCCCCCTCTTTGGATGATGGTGATGGAATAGGCATGGCACAAGTGATGGAATAGGCATGGCACAGGTGATGGTATAAGCATGGCACAGGTGATGGAATAGGCATGGCACAGATGGTATAGGCATGGCACAGATGGTGGAATAGGCATGGCACAGATGGTGGAATAGGCATGGCACAGATGGTATAGGCATGGCACAGATGGTGGAATAGGCATGGCACAGATGGTACTGGCATGGCACAGATGGTACTGGCATGGCACAGATGGTACTGGAATGGCACAGATGGTGGAATAGGCATGGCACAGATGGTGGAATAGGCATGGCACAGATGGTACTGGCATGGCACAGATGGTACTGGCATGGCACAGATGGTATAGGCATGGCACAGATAGTACAGGCGATGGAATAGGCATGGCACAGGTGATGGAATAGGCATGAGGAGGACTGACAGGAGGACTCACTTACTGGGCTGCTGACCTACTGGTTCCAGATGACCTCCTCACGCTGCGCCTGTGACCTGGTCTGGATCCGGATGCGGTCTCTCTGCAGTGCCGACTCCCGCGAGCCCCGAGTCCTGGTCTCCGTCCGCTCCGGTCCTCCTGGTGACTCGCGACGTCTTCTTCTCTCCGCTGCTGCGCACACTGTGCTCGGGCGGGAAGGAAGTCGGAAGGCGGAAGATGATGTCCTACTGTGATTGGTCCAGGCTGGAGTCTGGACCAATCACAGCCCGGACATCAGAAAAGTGGGAGTGTCCCCCTGAAGAGCGCCAATCGGCGCCCCTGCTGGTTTTTGACCCCACCCCCCATACCCAGGACACAGTCCGGCGCCCGCCAATGGGCGAAAGTTTTACTTTTTTTTTTTTTTTTTTTTAAATCTTATGAATTCTTCAATTGTTCCCACGGCACACCAGGCAACATCCCGCGGCACACTAGTGTGCCACGGAACAGTGGTTGAAAAACACTGGATTAGAGGACAGTCGGACATATTGGGGTAGAGAGTTCCAAAGAATGGGAGAAGCTCTGGATGAAATCCTGTGATACAAGTAAACCCTTGTCTTTAACGCATACTGGTTGGGGAGTTGAGCTGGGAATTTTCTCTGGTTTTTGTTTTTCATGTGGTTTCCCTTCTATGTTCTCCTTGCTGTGAAGGCCAGTTATAGATGGGGGCAGGAGCCATTTCTTTGATACTGGTGTAAATATTGGTAAGGGGACACACTGGAAACCTTTGCTGCCATTGTGCTATGTGATTAATGCCCAGTTTGCCCCTGTACCTTTAACCACTTGCCGACCTCCGCACGACTATATACTGCCGCAGTAAGCCCCATACAGGCAAAGTGACATATGGGTACGTCGCTCGCCCCCGCTCGTTCCTTGCCTAGCCAGCACGTGTGACTGGCGGCTCCGATGTCCGCCGGTCACTCACGATCTCCCTCAGGAGAGGGAGAAAGACAGACTGCTGATGTAAACACAGCCGTCTGTCATTCTCCCTGAAGTAATGACCGAGGCTATGCGATCCTGCTATGTAGGATCGTATGTCTCTGTGATTACTTCACTAACCACGCCCCCTAACAGTTAGAATCACACCCCTAGGGACACACTTAACCCCTTGATCACCAAGTTAACCCCTTCCCTGCCAGTGTCATTTTTACAGTAACAGTGCATATTTTTAGCACTGATTACTGTAGTAATGTCACTGGTATTACCAAAAGTGGCAAAAATGTCAGTCAGGGGTCCGATCTGTCCGCCGCAATGTCGCAGTCCTGCAAAAAAAAAAAAAAAATCGCAGATCGCCGCCATTACTAGTTAAAAAAAAATAAACAATAAAAATGACATAAATCTTTCCCGTAGTTAGTGAACGCAATACTTTTGCGCAAACCAATCAAAATACGCTTATTGCGATTTTTTTTCTTTTTACCAAAAATATGTAGCAGAAAACAAATTGGCCGAAAATGTTCAAAAATTTTGATTTTAAAATTATTTTTTTTGAGAATTTCATATAAAAAATGTGAAAAAATTGTCACTACTTTTTTTGTTTATAGTGCAAAAAATAAAAATTGCACAGGTGATCAAATACCACCAAAAGAAAGCGCTATTTGTGGGAAAAAAAGGACGTCAATTTCATTTGGGTACAGCATCGCACGACCGTGTAATTGTCTGTTGCAGTGCCGAATCGCATAATAGGGCCTGGTCTTTGAGCAGCCAAATCCTCCGGAGCTTAAGTGGTTAAGGAGGATTGGGCTCCTTCCAGGCCCACTTTCCCTCTATCTATCCATTAGAATGCCTGTGTTTCCACTGTGGAGACTCTCATAATTTAGAAGGGTTAGGGCTGCACGTAATACAGGGTGCCATGAAGGGGCCTTGCAAATGTGTGCCAACTAATCCCCTTTTTTTAACGCATTCTGTTGGACAGGTCTATTCAGTTGGTAAGCAGACTGGTTGGTGAGTTGAGCTGGGAATTTTCTCTGGTTTTGTCTTTCACTCATCAAAATGGCAGCCTACAACAAGAAGAAACGGAAGCAATGCTGGAGGCAATTTACTCACACAAATTTTGGTAGCGTAATTATTATAGTGGAATGTATGTTCCTTGTTAACCAGTTCTGGACCGGAAGGATTTGCCCCCTTAATGACCAGGAAATTTTTTGCGATACGGCACTGCGTTACTTTAACTGATAATTGCGCAGTCGTGCGGCGCTGTACCCAAATAAAATTGATGTCCTTTTTTTTCCCACAGACAGAGCTTTCTTTTGGTGGTATTTGATCACCTGTGCGATTTTTCTTTTTTGCGCTATAAACATAAAATAGCGACAATTTTGAAAAAATAATCTTTTTCACATTTTTTTTATAGGAAATTCTCAAAAAAAATAATGTAAAAATCAAAATTTTTGAACATTTTAGGCCAATTTGTTTTCTGCTACATATTTTTGGTAAAAAAAAAAAAATCGCAATAAGCGTATTTTGATTGGTTTGCGCAAAAGTATTGCGTTTACTAACTACGGGAAAGATTTATGTCATTTTTATTTTTAAACTAGTAATGGCGGTGATCTGCGTTTTTTTTTGCGGGACTGCGACATTGCAGTGGACAAATCGGACCCCTGACTGACATTTTTGACACTTTTGGGGGTACCAGTGACATTACTACAGTAATCCAGTGCTATACATATGCACTGTTACTGTAAAAATTACACTGGCAGGGAAGGGGTTAACTTTATTGGTGATCAAGGGGTTAAGTGTGACCCTAGGGACGGGGTTGTGTCCCTAGGGGCGTGATTCTAACTGTCAAGGGGCATGGCTTGTTAGATCATCACAGAGACATACGATCCTACATAGCAGGATCGCATAGCCTCTGTGATGATCGAAGGGAGAATGACAGACGGCTGTGTTTACATCAGCTGTCTGTCTGTTTCCCTCTCCTGAGGGAGATCGCCAGTGGCCGGCGGACATCGGAGCCGCCGGTCACACGTGCGGGGTAGGCAGGGAACGAGCGGGGGCGGGAGCGTCCCATGCGTCACTTTGCCTGTAGGGGGCTGACTGCTGCAGTATATAGTCGTGCGGCGGTCGGCAAGTGGGTCTTTAGGAATTCTAGTCAAAGCTTGGTCGCCTCATCCCCCTGGGGAAAAAGGCCCAGTAGCGATATCTGGGATGATACTTATTTAAGAGGTTGCAATGCTCATCCTCTGTGAATTGCTCTGCAGGATGAAGTGCTGATGATGCAGGAGGCCAAAGCTGAGTGCCTAGGTACCTGGTATCTCCCCGCTGGACGTCTGGAGAGAGGAGAGACCTTGGTGGATGGGCTGTGCCGGGAGGTCAAAGAGGAGACTGGATTAACCTGTGAGCCCATCACGCTGCTGGCTGTGGAGGAGAGAGGAGCCGCCTGGGTACGATTTGTATTCCTCGCCCAACATACAGGTACGGGGAGGTGTATTTAAAAAATATGTTCAATAAAAACCTCAAATGTTTTAAAAGTTCTGCTTGGGTGTCTCTTGGCCTGTCTCTATACAGCCAGGAACACATCAGGAGAGAATAGTGATAGACTAGCAGTCCTTCTTTCCTTCTAAGAATTCTCCATTCAGAACTACGTTTCAGTCCTGGATGGTGTCCCTTTTTTAACACATGGTACCTGTAGGCTTATGCAAAAAAAAAAAGTGGAGTATTTTGTGTATGTGGTGATAATACCTTGAGTGCTAATGGGTTTGGCGGACCAATAGGGAGGTGTCATTGGGGGTGGGGGGGGCGTTGGGCTGGAGCTATACCACTAAATGTACAGTATCTCACAAAAGTGAGTACACCCGTCACATTTTTGTAAATATTTTATTATATCTTTTCATGTGACAACACTGAAGAAATTACACTTTGCTACAATGTAAAGTAGTGAGTGTACAGCTTGTATAACAGTGTAAATTTGCTGTCCCATCAAAATAACTCAACACACAGCCATTAATGTCTACACTGCTGGCAACAAAAGTGAGTACACCCCTAAGTGACAATGTCCATATTACGCCCAATCACCCATTTTCCCTCACCGGTGTCATGTGACTCGTTAGTGTTACAAGGTCTCAGGTGTGAATGGGGAGCAGGTGTGGTAAATTTGGTGTTATCACTCTCACTCTCTCATACTGGTCACTGGAAGTTCAACATGGCACCTCATGGCAAAGAACTCTCTGAGGATCTGAAAAAAATAGTTGCTCTTCATAAAGATGGCCCTAGGCTATAGGAAGATTGCTTAGACCCTGAAACTGAACTGCAGTACGGTGGCCAAGACCATACAGTGGTTAACCAGGACAGGTTCCACTCAGAACAGGCCTCGCCAGGGTCGACCAAAGAAGTTGAGTGCACGTGCTCAGCGTCATATCCAGAGGTTGTCTTTGGGAAATAGACTTATGAGTGCTGCCAGCATGGCTTGCAGAGCTTGAAGGAGTGGGGGGTCAGCCTGTCAGTGCTCAGACCATACGCCGCACACTGCATCAAATTGGTCTGCATGGCTGTCATTTCAGAAGGAAGCCTCTTCTAAAGATGATGCACAAGAAAGCCCGCAAACAGTTTGCTGAAAACAAGCAGACTAAGGACCTGGATTACTGGAACCATGTCCTGTGGTCTGATGAGACCAAGATAAACTTATTTGGTTCAGATGGTGTCAAGTGTGTGTGGCGGCAACCAGGTGAGGAGTACAAAGACAAGTGTGTCTTGCCTACAGTCAAGCATGGTGGTGGGAGTGTCATGGTCTGGGGCTGCATGAGTGCTGCTGACACTGGGGAGCTACAGTTCATTGTGGGAACCATGAATGCCAACATGTAATGTGACATACTGAAGCAGCTGTACACTCATTACTTTAAATTGTAGCAAAGTGTCATTTCTTCAGTGTTGTCACATAAAAAGATAGAAAAATATATTTACAAAAATGTAAGGGGTGTACTCACTTTTGTGAGATACTGTATATTTTATATAGATGTGTTACACACAGTGATATATTTCAAGCATTCTTGTCTGTGTGCAGACACAAATGCAAATCTGAATCTTGTGTTTTATAAGGAAGAATTCTCCCATGAGGAGGAATAGGGCACCACTTCTCCATCTTGCTTTCCTTGTAGTATTTGCTGCTATATTCATTCTAATGTATATTTTTGCCTTTGGATAACTCTTGGTTTCACATGTGTTTGGACACGTATGCAACTGATATCTTTGTTTTTGTTTTTTTACACACTGATCTGTTCTATATTATTATTGTCATGATTTTCCTTAACAAAGACCCTAACTTCCACCTAAACACACCCTAAGAAACGATTACACATTTATCCCATGCATACAGCCTATTTTCAAAAATTTGATCTTAACAAATTCTAGGGGACGTGAAAGGACAGAATGAAAAGCCACACCCTGAGAGACAGCAGCTATGGGGACCCAACATTCCTCCACGCCCTTGTCCTGCCGCCACCTATCAGGCCCCGAATCTTCCCAACCTTACCCAGAATGTTGTGCACCACCACTTTTTTCTGAGTGGAAACCTGACACCGTGCATTCCACATGAAGTAACGGACTACTAAGCTAACTAAAAAAAGTGTCTCAAAATCAAAATCTCAATGAGTCTCAAAAGACCTGTACGACCAATCAACATATCTCAAGCGTGAAGAAAAATGATACCCAGAGCCCCACCCACCCGCTTATAGACTTCTACATTAAAGGGGCACTGAAGCAAGAAATGGTCCATTGTCTTCTCAAACACTCCACTCTTGGACAACCACAGTTCTCCATAGAGCGATGCTTCAGGTTTCCCTTCACATAGAGTCCACCATGAAACGAGAGCCAGGCCAAATCCCGAAACTTTAAAGGGATTCTCTCTCTAGATTAATCAAACACAGACCCTCCCTTATAACAGGGCAATCCCTCAAGGCCAGTGGCTCGCTAAAGGCAGATTAAACAACCCTCCTCTCCAGGGACTTCCTAGGAAGAGACTTAATTTCCTCCGCCATCACTCGCCACTGCCAAAGCATTTTCAGGCATGGAGCAACCCACACTGTGTAACTTGCTAGCAGGCTATAAATTGAGGTGTTTGCTCTTTTCTCTTTTAGCAATGCTTGTCTCATCATTTTTAGTGACCCCAGAAAGAAGTAACTTTTTCTTTACTTTTTTTATTTAAGACCACAAGAGTTGCATAGATGGAATATCATTCAAAGCAGATGTGCCAATAGGACATAGATACAAGGGGTAAGGGTGCAGAGCTCCCTCTACTGGTCATCATGATAAAACTTACAGTAGAGCACGATGTGGCTCGGTAGTTGTAGTTTCTAACTGTAGTTGAATTTAGGATGTTAGGTGTAGCTCTTGCCTATGGGAATGTACTTGCTTGTTTTGTATTATGATATGCTATCACTATGATCCTTGTTTTCCTTCTAGGGGGCTCTTTAAAGTCTCCGGCCTCAGCAGACAAGGAATCTATCCAGGCCTCCTGGTGGGACAGGATTTCCCCTCTGCCTCTGCGCTGCAGAGATATCCTTCCTCTCATAAAGCTGGCACTGGAGTACAAGAGCCAACCTTCGCATCCCTATATTCTACCTCTGCTGTACCCTTCCCCATTCCTCATCCTGCGAATGCTCCTAGTTTGGTTAACTAGCAAAGGAGAATTGTGGGTCTTGCAGGGTGTCAGCGCCCCTGCCCACCTACCCACTGCTGTCTGTGCCACCCATGGGGGAAGCCTTCTTAACCCCTTGCGGAACCTGCTGCAAGATCCTCCTAAATCCTACGGCATTTTAGGGGTACAGCACCAAGGGGGGGATGGCGCAGATGGAGTTTGTTTGACCGTCATGGGGGTCTTCAACGGCCCAAAACCACCCCGGGTCAGAGTGGACAATCTCAGCTGGGTATTGATGGAGGATGAAGAGCTAAAGAATAGCATAGAGAAAGCAACACTCGTGCCATTATACAGCTGAGTCTCAGGTGTGTAGGCACATACAGAGCTTTGCATGTATACACCGTTGTGCTGTGAAAAAACATTATCACACTTATATAATAAGGCAAGGTAGCTTGCCAGAATAATGGAAAAAAAAACATATTTTACTGGAGCTAGGCCAAAGGAAGGTGAATTCCAAAAAGTCGGCCAAGCCCCTTTGCCTTATTACATAAGCCTGATTATTTGTATGCTTTGCCTTATGACTAGCTAAGCAAAGCCTGTGGGGGCCATCGCATAATAAAGCCATTATTGTTTTACCTTAAATAAGGGCTTGAGCAAGGAAATAAGTCAGGATAGAGATATACTGTTCAAGAGGAGTTTACAGGTTAAGAGAAGCTTGAATTATATATTATTTACAATTCAGGGATACAGAATTTAAGCACAGTTGTAATGCATCGGTTGCAGCCTTTTAATAGCATGCACCCCTTTACTGCCCAATCAAAACTGCTATGGTATCGGGCACAAAATGGCAGATATACTGTGATTG
Source organism: Pelophylax lessonae (assembly GCF_965119305.1). Classification (NCBI taxonomy): domain Eukaryota; kingdom Metazoa; phylum Chordata; class Amphibia; order Anura; family Ranidae; genus Pelophylax; species Pelophylax lessonae. Next base: position 565,914,213 of record NC_138771.1, on the reverse strand, counting down.
CAGGGTGTGGGGGCATACAAGTTACTGTTCAGATGTTGTTCTAATGAGGGGATATTTATAATCAGGGTAAAGGGAAGGTGTTTTACCTTCATGCATTCTACGCATAATGGTAAAAAACCTTCAGTATGCAGCTTTCTCCCAACACTTACCCAAACCTGATCTTGATCCAGCGATGTGCACAAGAGCGGCTGCTGTCCTGGATCTCTGCCTCCTCATTGGTTCAGACACAGAAGCCAGAGCCATTGGCTTGTCTTATGGACACACAGAGCTGGGCTGGGGGGTGAGCTAGCATGAGTGCTCCCATAGCAAGCAGCTTGGTAGGGATCAATCGGCAGGGGAAGGAGAGTCAGGAGCGCCTGTGGGGGACCCGAGAATAGGAGGATCAGGGTTGCTCTGTGCAAAACCATTACACAGAGCAGGTAAGTATAACATGTTTGTTATTTAAAAAAGCCTTAAATATTAATTCCACATATAAACAAGTGGAGTGAAGAAGCGCTCTGTGATGGCATTCTTAACCACTTGCCGACCGCCGCACGACTATCTACGTCGGCGGTCAGCCCCTCACAGGCAAACTAACGTAGGGCTACGTTGCTTGCTTGCGAGGGTCTAGGGAGCGAGCGCGCGCCCCCGGAGGCGCGCTCCCGCTCCCGCGTGGTCACGGACCCCCCCGCGCGTGTGACCAGCGGACCCGATGTCCGCCGGCCACTCGGCGATCGGCGGGGGAGAGGGAGAATGTCAGGCAGCTTGTGTAAACAAGCTGCCTGTCATTCTCCTTGCTGCAAAGACACTGATCACATGGATCTACTATGTAGATCCGTTGATCAGTGTCCTTACAGCTGAAGCCACAGCCAATCACAGTAGAAAGCACGCCCCTAGGGACACACACAGCCCCTCCCTCCTAAATAAAGTTAACCCCTTCACTACCAGTGTATTTTTACAGTAACAGTGCATATATATAGCACTGATTACTGTAGAAATGTCACTGGTAACCCCAAAAGTGTCAAAAATGTCAGTCAAGGGTCCGATCTGTCCGCCGCAATGTCGCAGTAGCGCAAAAAAAATCGCAGATCGCCGCCATTACGCGTTAAAAAAAAAAACAACAAAAATGACAAAAATCTTTCCCTTTGTTAGTAAACGCGATAACTTTTGCGCAAACCAATCAAAATACGCTTTTTGCGATTTTTTTTTACCAAACATAGGTAGCATAAAACAAATTGGCCGAATATGTTAAAAAATTTAGATTTTTACATTTTTTTTGGGGGGAATTTCATATAAAAAAATTTGAAAAATATTGTTATTTTTGCAAAATTGACGCTCTTTTTTTGTTTATAGCGCGTGATCAAAAAATCGCACAGGTGACCAAATACCACCAAAAGAAAGCTCTGTTTGTGGGAAAAAAAGGACGCCAAATTCGTTTAGGTACAGCGTCGCACGACCGCGCAATTGTCCGTTAAAGTCACGCAGTGCCGAATCGCAAAATACCCCCTGGTCGGAATGGGGGTAAAATCTTCCGGGGCTTAAGTGGTTAAAACAGTCAGGATGACATCATCACACACTGACTGTCAGACTCTCTGGTACAGGATTTATAACACTTTCTTCAGCACTTAGCAGGTAAATAAAAGGAAAAAAAAGAGGTATTTTAATTATTGGATCTGCAGACTGCCTGCATTACAGTATTACAAGGATTCAGGTGGGCTTTAAAGGCATAGTTCACCTTAACCAAAAACTGCCAATGCAGATAAGGGACATCTGAAGATAAAAACAAGCTGTGCAGCTTTGACTAAATTTACTATAGGTGTCGGCCATTTACGTACCTCATGCAACCTAACTGGAATACTTCTGGGACATTGCTAAGGGAAGCCTAATGTTCCTGCTCACCTTCATCATCAAAGGAATGGAGTCTTTCTGTGAGTCAAACCTCCTCACATGCATTCTCTCCCCTCATGCAGCAGCTTTATACTCAGCAATGATGGTGGAGGGGAGCAGTAATATTGGGCTTCTCTTAGCAACGTCCTAGAAGTATTCCAGCCAGGCTTCATGAGGTACGTAAATAGCCTACACCTATAGCATGGGCATTATTTAACTTTGGTCAAAGCTGCACAGTTTGTTTTCATCTAGATTCCCCTTATCTGCATAGGCAGTTTTTTTGGTGAAGGTGAACTAACCCTTTAACTTCTGTTATGGCAAGAAAAGAAATGCCCTGCAATTCACTGTTAAAGTATGTGGAATCAGGTCATGCCTGAGCCCTGCAATATGTGAATCCATCATTTGCTTTTCTGGTGGCTTGTGCCACTCTTTGTTCACTGATTTCTATAGAGCTGGAATGTTAAAGTTTAGCTAAAAAAAAAAAATTATCTTTAGTAGGGATGCACCGATCCGATATTCGGATCGGATATCGGCGCAGATATGGCCATTTTAGATGGATCGGGGGATCGGTAACATTGACAGATCCCCTGGCCAATCCAGTTTTTGCTAAGTAACGGCTCAGCCATCCCTTACTGGGTGCAGTAATAGTATGGGATGGGAGCCGCTGCTTCCTTTATAGGTCCGGCTCACAGGTGAAGTGATATCAGATGCACTCCGCCTGTGAATGGAGGAGCCACACACATGAAGCAGCGGCTTTCCTCTGTACTGCAGCCGCTTGCTTTGTGTGTAGCTCCTGATCGGTTCCGGTATCAGCTATTTCACAACGCTAGATATCGGTATCGGGTCCAAAAAAGTCGGGTCGGTCCATCCCTAATCTTTAGTGAGCTAACTTGCCTGTAATGAAGTATGTCCCATATTGTGCAGACAGCTGGATCCTGAAGAAATCCTCTGTGCATGGATGCCTTGTATTCTTGTCTCTCTTGGTTATTAGGCCTTCTGTGAAAAAGTCTTTGATGAAGACCTACCTCCTCTGTTCATCTATTGCCTATACCACTATCTGTGACTAGGGAAGAGAATCCTGGATCTCATCAGACTCTCCCCCATTCACAAATAGTGTTACAGCCATGAAAGGTCATTTATCGGTGAGGTTTATCAGGAGGTAGGTCCAAGTTGGAGAGGTTTTCACAGAAGGCCTGAAGCTAATAACCCCTGCAGTGCTATAAGGTCTGAGACAGGAAGAGGACGGGGCATCCCTGCAGTAAAGATTTCCAGAGGGTCCAGCTGCCTGCAGGATGTGAGATCCCAATTATTACAAGTAAGTTAGCTCACTAAAACTAAAGATTGTTTTTTATGGTTAAACTTAAGATTTAAACCAGTGGAGTTTTGTGCCAAATGGGTCATCCTGCTCCTTTGCAGCCTGGTCCAGCCAAAGAATTTAAACTGAATGTGATACTTTATGATTTACTGCTTGCCATGATTCTACGGTTGACATTTTGGAAAAACCTTTTATGGCAAAGCTGAACTGTAGCCATTTAAAAAAAAAATGTCATGGATCACAGCTGGCATGTTTTCTTTTAGAATCAGCACCTGTCCAGCAATCTGGCTGCGCAGTGGCAATACAGGCACTGATCGATGGGAGAGATTCAGCAAAATGTGCTCTGCCTACTCAAAAAGGCCCATTGCATTGTCTGCTATGGATAATGGGGAGGGGGGATCAGACATTCTCCTTGCCACTCTGCATGGTCTGTCAATAGGGGAAAGTGCAATTGATTTCATATAGAAAGCCTTAGCATTCACGGTTAATAAATATATTTCATACCATACCTGGGCACTAGAAATATAATTGTACTGGGGTGGCTACAAATCAGCATTAAAATGTGCAAGTTAAGAGACAATCATTATATATTTAAAATATTTTTTAGAAATATATTTTACAAACGCTAATCCAAAAAGCACTGTAGTAATTTTGGAATTAGGCAGATCTCAGAACATCCAACGCTGCTCCTTTTAAGCTATTTTGCGCAGTTTGCTGCTTGCCTTCAGTTCCTGCCATGGAGACGGAGCGCACCAGTAGTACCATCAGGCTTTACACACAAGTCTGACAGACCATGTCCTGCTTGCTTGAGTTCAGCACTGAGAGCTTTCTGTCTACATTAGAGTAACACTCCCCACAGGATTGAGTGACGTGGGTACACTGGAGAACCCCTGCATATGCTTATTTATATTCTGCTTGAGCTGCTTAGTTTTCTTATTATAAGTTGTGCAATATAAATCTACTCATATATAGAGTGTAGGAACTAAACTCGCCTCCCCTCGCAGGCATTTTTCCTCATCATTTCCAGGCTCAGGATCTTCAACCACCTTGATAAAGGATGAGTCCAGGCGTGTTCCTACACAAGTCCAAACCAGCCCAAGCTATTCCGCCAGAAAGCTGTCAAAGCAAACAGCCAATCATAGGTAGTGGAAGCATGCCCCGCAGCTGTGCGTATACACGTCCTTTGCCTAGATGCAGCGGCAGGGAATGCCTCCTATGCCTGGCTGTCTGCCGTGACAGCTTCCCATGGCAAAGCTTGGGCGGGTTTGTCCAAAGATCGCTAATCCCTAATCTTGGTTTGCCAGAATGGTGTAACTTCCATGCATGTGCACGGGAGTTCATGCTAGCAGGCAAGTTTGTTTTATTGCAGAAAGGACATATGTCTGATTTGTAATAAGCCTGCTCAGAATTTAATGTTTCAGTTTAGTACTGCTTTATTGTACGAAAATATAGGATATGTTGTAAACCTTTATATTTTCCTAAAAAGTGTTGTACAAATGTTGTTGGTGTGCTTAAATATAGTAAACTATACAACCTCCGCCTGTGTGTATGTAGTTTTCTATGGATGTAGTTGAAGAGGTAGAGTGCTTTTAATATCCATGTAGTTGGAAAGGTATGGTGGTTTCAATATAGATCTGCAGTTTTTGAACTGCCCTGCTTAAAGAGGAAGTAAACCCTCCTCTGCAACTTTTACCTATAGGTAAGCCTATGATAAGGCTTACCTATAGGTACTGTAAATATCTCCTAAACATGTACCGTTTAGGAGATATTTACCTTACATGCAGTCAGTGACGTCACTGGCGCATGCGCTCTGAAGGAACGGCCGCTGGTGCCGTTTCTTCAGAGACCCGTGCCGTGACTGTCAGCTCCCGCGGGAGTGATGTCACCGCGGCTCCGGCCAATCAGATGGCCGGATACCGCGATCCCGGAAGACGGGCGACTGGACATGTCGCCCGTCATACAGGTAAGCGGGCGGCACGGCGGGGGCTCGTTCTAAGGCAAGTATTTCATAATGAGCTAGTATGCGGTGCATACTAGCTCATTATGTGTTTATCTTTCAGGTTGCAAAAAAAATAAAAATTGTATGGGTTTACAACCTCTTTAAAGCAACCAAGCAGATTGTCCCACTCATTTTTAAACGAGCACTGAAACAATGGCAGATGAATCCATATGATTGCTAGGGGGCATTCAGGCAATTATACTTTCAGACACATTGAGGAATAAGCCTTGAAGAGCCACACAGTTGGGTTGAGTTATTGCAACATACCATCTGCATTATTCATTTCCAATTGCACCCCAATGCACAAATGTGACGCACATGCATTGCAGTTTACCATAACCCATGGTAGCAGACTGCCAAGCATTGTGGGCCGCTATGTCTGAAGAAGTGGTGCAGATAACACATGATAAGCTACAACCCATAGCAGATAAGAGTGAATGAATTCTGGAGAAAAACTGGAGAGTGCAAAATCGAGTGCAGCGGTGCATGGTAGCCAATCAGCTTCTAACTTCAGCTTGTTCAAATAAGATTTGATTAAAAAAAAAACTGGAAGCTGATTGGTTCTATGCAGAGCTGCACCACATTTTGCACTCTTCAGTTTTAGTAAATCAACCCATCACAACTACTACAATTTCACATTACAGAATGATACTATAGGTCAAAGTTTCCAAAAACTGTCCTTGTGTCTCGTGTTATTGAGGTGGAAAAATTGCATTGCCAAGACACATCACCAATATTGGATATATAAGGTTACCAGGAAAACATGTACTAAAACACAGGACTTGACCACAGGTTTGGGATCATTGCTGTAGATCACACATAGGGAAAAATAATAAAGGATGAGGGCAATTGTCCTTTTTACTGACCTAATCAATCCCCCTCCTACCCTACATATGCATACTTACCTCCATCTGATGGCCACAGCCTCCAATGATTGTTTACATTTTGAATGTGCCAGCATATGAGTTGGGTCAGGGGTTAAAGGGATGGGTGCACTTTGTTTTAAAGTATCCTTAAGCTGGATACACACCATACAATGTGCTTTAGATTTTTTCCTTTAGATTTACCAAAACCATATACTATGAGGTCAAACCTAATCAATTTGTATGCAATAATGCAGGCCCTTGCACTACATATTTGAAGGTAAATCTAAAGGAAATCTACCAACAAAAGTTCCCGTCACATGTGTATTGGAACGTGTATTGGAACATGTCCTGGAAAATGCGACCGCTAACACGTTTCGGGAGTCAAGCTCCCTTCCTCAGAGCTCGTGTGACGGGAATTTGTAACACGATTTCTAATCTTCATGTTTGTGAGTATGCATTCAGCATTTTATTAAATCATTTTAAACAGTACCACAGGTAATGCACTAGGTGTTTGCGCCTCCTTTTCCTTGCTTTCATGCACCCGTTTGAGTCCCCTGCCTGAGGAGAGCAGCACGCCAGTCTTTCCCTGTCGAGTGAGCGCCTGGCTGAAATATTTATTTTTTATTACGATCTGTCTTAGTGCTGGTTCACACTTCTGCGATGTGGGAACGCTGCGAATATGCAGCGTGTTCCCGCATTGCATCCGCACATCTGGCAGTTCACACTGCCCATATGCGATACGCAGGGGGTGTCAATTAAAAGTTAACTACACCCCCAGTTGCGATCTGCAAGTACGCACAGAATCCGATCGCACAAGTGTGAACCACTGTGCGATCCAATTCTACTGCGGCTCAAAAAAGCCTCATGTGCGTGTTTGGTGCGGATACAGTGCGAATTCAACCATACAAAGTGTATGGCTGAATTCTCATCCGTACATCAGATCGCATGTAATTAGGAGCAGTGCGCTCCGAATTACATGCGATCTCTGCAAACGCGGAAGTGTGAACCGGCACTTAGGCTGGATACACACTATACAACTTTTGTTGTTCGATTTCCTTTAGATTTACCTTCAACTATGTAGTGCAAGGGCCTGCCTGATTGCATACAAATTGTAAGTGTTTAGGTCTGACCTCATATTATATGGTTTTGGTAAGTCTAAAGGAAAAAATTGAAAATTGTATAGTGTGTATCCAGCTTTAGTCTTGTCCTGCTGTCACAGGGGCAGGATATCCCGCTTCCTACCATGGACTCATTGGATGGCAAACACAAATTTGCTAGCAGTATCTTCTCAAATATCAAAACTAAAAAAAAAAGGTAACCAGCGCTACTAGTGATTATAGATTGCTAGCAAGTCAAGTTTTGTTTTTATTTGGTCCTGCTGAGCCTAGTCATTTTTAAATGTTACTGGTAAAATCTGCAATTCTTGTAGGCAAGGAGAGAACTCCTCACTTGGCATTTTCTGATTCATACAGTGGTTTCACAATTCAGTATGGATTCTTTAGGCAATTATAAATTATGACAGAAGTGAAAATCCTAGGACAGCTGGATATGAAAAATGACGCCATTAATTTTTTTTTTTTTTAATATGTACTTTATATTACAGTCTTCCATACATCACCGAGAATGTCCCCATAAATTTACAACATTAAATTAGGTTTCTGAACTTACAAAAAAGCCATATAGAAATAAAGCAATGCTTTTCAATCCAGAATTTTACATAAAATATACTTTAGGATATTACTCCCCTCACACAGATTTACAAAGCACTGGCTAATAAAAAAGGAGGATCAATCCTATTTCTAATATTACCTTGTAGACTGTGCAATCACATAAAGGATGTGTGAGCCCCGCTCTGCTCATTACAGAAATACGCATAGATATATTACAGTAAAATGACACTGCATATTGCACATTTACAAAGCTGGAGACTGGTAAGGCGTTTGGTGTAGAATACATGAAAACGAGTATTTTTGTGGGTCAAATTAAGAAAATGCAACTGGCAGTAATGGTTAATTGTAGCAGTAATCACAGCAAGGTTTCCAAGCACAAGGTCCCTTTATCTGGATGATTATCATAAAAACGTCACTATACATGGCAGCATCTGGAACAATGCTGAACAATATACTTCCCACTGCCAGAGAAAGGCCCTGCGCGCTTGCATAGTTTGCATAGAGCGTGGGAGGCTTTCTAAGCAGGATGGGGGATGGAAAACCACCGCTCTTTCTTCATTTGATAAAGGGGAATATTTCTAAAGGACCTATTCCTCATTAAAGAACACCACATTCTGAAGCATACCAACCATCCACTTAGAATTTATTTACAAGCGACAAAGAAGTGTTCTGGGAGGGCAGAGAAATGTAATAAAAAGAGAGATTTTCCTGCAAGAGAAAAAGGGGTCAGTGTCTACATATGCAGAGGAAGACCACCTCAAAGATCCTATGGACATCAGTATACATTCCTGTGTACACTTTATTGCAACAAGTCCTCTACAGGTCTGATAACCCTGTGTATAAGAACAACGTGACTTCATTCATGTATCTTTAGGTCAACTACAGCCTTAAATGCCCATTCACACTACCGCGACTTGTCAGGCGACTGGTCAGCCTGACAAGTTGCGGTCCATGCAGTGCTATGGGAACCGTTCTAATAGGAGCGACTCAAGTCCCTCCGACTTAGAAAGTAGTTCCTGTACTACTTCGGGGCGACCTCGGAGCGACTTGCATTGACATTCATTATAAAGTCCGTGCAAGTCACGCCGAAGTCGCGATGCACGCGACTTCACAGGTCGCCCCCGAAGTCGTGCTGCAGTAGTGTGAACCGGCACTAAGGCTAGTACACACACTACAAGAAAATCCAACATTTTCATCCAAAGAATTTTCGTACGATTTTCTTATAGTGTGTACACAACTTTGGTACGAAAATTCTCGAAGTGACAAACTCCAAAATTTTTCTTGTACGGGAAAAAATGATTTTCATTTAATGTGCACCATTTTCGTATGATTTTTGTACAAGAAAAATCGGAAAAGAAAGTGCGCATGATCAGAAAAAACAAATAAAAAAAAAAAGCCTTTGTCGTACGAGAATTTTCCTATTCCTTTTACATTCATCGGTTCCGATTTGCTGTGAAACTAGGAAAATCGGACACCGCTGACATCCGATTTTCCTTCCTTTCCGTGTTTTACACGGAAGAAAAAATGGGGTTCTGTTCCATTCGTAAAAACGGAACAGAACTGAAAGGAGGAAAATCGGGTGTCAGCGGATGGTATTCCGCTGACACCCGCAGTGCCATTCACTTACATTATGTCCGCAAATCGTCCGCAAACGGATGGGATGATTTGCGGACACACGGAGCGGCCGTGTGAAAGGACCCTAAGGCTGGGTTCACACTGGATTGCAGTGCGGCTCACAGCAGGAGGTCCTGGGCGTCTCGTTCACCATTTCAGGTCTGAACTCAGTCCGAATTTTTGGCTGAATTCGGGCCTGAAACGGACCAGAAGAAGCACACAAATTTCCTGCAAACTGCCCCGCAACTGTGTGAACCGACTTCATTGAGAGCCAGTCACACTCTCCTGACATGCGAATTGAACGCAGGGAACCTCCGCATCCGATATGCACCAGTGTGAACTCAGCTCTAGGGAGGGTTATAACCACAGTAAAGTTTATTTTTGCCATCTTTGTCACATTGGGAAGATTTAACTTCACTTCCTGTCTCATAGCCAAACAGGAAGTGGGAGGAAATCCCTGAAAATTAACCACTTCAGCCCTAGAAGATTAACCCCCCCTTCATCACCAGGCCATTTTTTCTGATACGGCACTGCTTTACTTTAACTGACAGTTGCACGATCGTGGGATGCTGTATCCAAATAAAACTTTTGTCCCTTTTTTCCCACATATAGAGCTTTCTTTTGGTGGTATTTGATTACCTCTGCATTTTTTTTTTTTTTTCGTGATATAAAACGAAAAACGACCAAAAATTAAAAAAACAAAGAAAAAAAAAAATATTATATATATATATATATATATTTTTTTTACTTTCTTCCGCTATAAACATATTCAATAAAGAAATGTGAAAAATCTAATTTCTTTATCTACTAAAAATAAGTAATAATAAAAAAAAAATCAGTGTATTTTGATTGGTTTGCGCAAAAGTTACAGCGTCTACAAACTATGGGATATGTTTCTGGAATTTTTATTTATACTAGCAACAGCAGGGATCAGGGACTTATAGCAGGACTGCCATATTACCGCAGACAAATTGGACACATTTTTGGGAACCAGTGACACTGATACAGTGATCAGTGCTAACAAATAGGCACTGTCACTGTACTAATCAGACTGGCTTGGAAGGGGTTAACATTGGGCAATCAAAGGGTTAACTGTGCCTAGCTGGTGTTTCAGTGGAAGGCATGGATCGGTGTCTCTGCTTTACAGGAACACAGGATCCATGCCTTCTGTACTGAAAGACTGACAATCTGCCTTGTTTACATGGGCAACTGCCGTTCTGTCTGTGTACCGAACAATTAGCGGGTGCTGGGGGACATCGAGTCCACGGGAACCGCTGATCGGCTTCTGCTGTGTAAAATCACAGTGGGAGCGAGCCGCCAGCGACGCACACTCGTGCCCGATACCTGGAAGTGCAGGATCGCATGTATATACACGTGACCCTGCGCAGCGTTGTCGTTCTGTAGGGCGGTCAGCAACTGGTTAAGGGACTTCCTTGGGGGTTCCAGTTTACCAGAACTAGTGTCCCCATTGAAAGATTTTCCCTCTATTACATTTCTGGGGACAACCCAAAATTTGGGATTTTCTTTTCATTTTTACTTTCAATGGTAAACGGTAAACAAGACAATTAAAGAGTGTGAATCTGGGTAACGGGGATACAGACAGCATTAATAATTTTAGGTGTTCTAATCCAACTCCACTCTATTCAAAACGAACAAAAACGTTTTTCTCTTAGTTAAGAGCAAAGCAGTTAGCTTATCAGGGCAGAATCGGGGCTCATACAGACACGCTAACAAGCATCAGCATGAGCACACCCCAGAATGAGTTCATGAAAGACACAATCTGACAAGCATGTACAGTGCAGAAATCCGTACGCCAGGTGAGAATGCAGTTTCAGGTGGCACCCTGGAGGCAGACAAAGGGCAAGACTGTCATCTTTATTTTTGACCCTCAGCTGGATGGGGAGCCTATAGAACACGTTCCATCTTGTACACCACTAGGTAAATGGAAAAGCACTGGCTATGCATGTAGTGTTCAATGTACAGGGTCACGTAATGGATAATGCATATTATAGTACAAGTTCACTTTAATAAAAAAAAACAAAAAAAACACACAACAGCCTATTCTCCTTTTTCGCCTAACCCAATCTAAACTTGCTTGCCTCTTCACATCATCCAATGTTTACATCCTCAGTCTCTTTTTTACCCCCTCTCCTCCATCCAGTGCTGACAGTGCGTACACTGTAACTCCCCATAGACTTGAATGTGATTTTACTCCAACACTAGAGACACAAGGGGTATGGTACAATATAAGTCTATGGAGAGTCACTGCACTGGATCAGCCAGTGCTTGAGAGGATTTAGTTCTCAAGGATGTAAACACTGGGGGGAGACCGCTGCTGACATTTATTACAGATACTTACATAGTGCCATCAATTTACATATACTGTATATTATACATTCAAGGAGCTTGCAATCTAAGGTCCCCAACTCACAATTACACATACTAGAGCCAATTTAGACAGTAGCCAGTTAACCTACCAGCATGTCTTTGGAGTGTAGGAGGAACCTGGAGTACCCGGAGGAAACCCATGCAGGTACAGGGAGAATATGCAAACCCCAGGCAGGCAGTGCCCTGATTGGGATTCGAACAGGCGACCCTAGTGCTGCTAGGCGGAAGTGCTAACCACTTAGCCATCGTGCTTCCCTGACATGGAAGGATTCTAGGTTAGGGGCACTTAGATTATGGGGTCTTGGAAGTATGGGTTTTTTTTTTGGCAATCAAAAATGCTAGTAAACTTGGTCAAGAACACGGAGTGCTCAACTTAGCCCCCAGCTTTTGGAGTTGTAGTGTCAGTTTAGAGCCACGCACCTTAAACCCATGCCTTGCGCTGGGGCGAGTACTAATTTTTGGTAATCCAGAAATTAAATCAGTTTATAGAACAAGGCATCTCCACTCAGCATTTTTTAAAGTCTAACCGCAGGTTTATTGTCCCTTTAAATAGTTTGTTTGGGCCAAACAAACTATCTACTGCACTAACCTGTGCACTTACTGGGCAAACTCTGTTCTGTAGGCAGGAGGAGGAGAACTTCCATCCCACTCCTGAAAACAAATAAGAGTCAGGCTGCGCATTGCTCAGCCATTCACAGGAAGCTTTGTATTCTAAGAATGAATACAAAGCTTCATCTGATTGGCTGAGGTGGAGAGGTGGATTATTGATGTCACGATATCCGCCTTAGCCAACCAGAGAAAGCTTTGTATTCATTCATAAAATACAAAGCCTCCCATGAATGGCTCAGCAGCACTCAGCCTGGCTATTTTGTTCCGGGAGTGGGTCAGGAAGTTCTCGTTCCTACTGCTGGAACACAGTGCTGTATACTGGATACATCTGAGGCTACCTACAATTATTACAGCAAGCTCACTTATTAATTAAGTACAGTATATAGTTTGTTTGGTCCAGCTTGCCCCAAACTAACTATTTAAAGAGACATTAGGGCCTAATGTACAGAGGACTCTTTTTTTCAATCTCTTAGAAGCCAGCAAGCGTTTCTGCAGAAAGAATGCCAGATGCTTGTAAAAGTGTCTAAAGATTTTAGGAGCTTTTACAGGTGTCAATCTCATGGGCATTAATTCATTTAGTTGGCCAGAATAAATAGTTTATTCTGGCCATTGAAATTAATGAATGCCCAAGCACTAGTGTTTGGGCGCGTTTAGCAGCTTCAAGCATTTTTTCTGCCCTAAATCTGCTGCTCCTGGACGCACTGGCAGTGGATTTTTTCCTGCCTGTAAAAGCCCCTGCCACTAAACGCAGCTAAAAGCCTATGTATGCATGGACACATAGGCTAACATGGAGGGGCGTTTAGAGGCAGAGGAAAAAAAATGCCAGACGCCCCTAAAAGCAGCTGTAAAAACATCCAGTGTGCATGAGGCCTAAATGTGGAGTTAGGCTTGAAAATAGCTCCTTGATGAATGGACTTTAAAGGCAGGAATACAAAAAAAGAAAAGAAGTGTTAATCTATAGAGGTGTTCTCTCTGGGAACTTTTCTCAATCTCAGAGCCTGGCTTTGCTACACAGTAAAGGAGTTTTCTCTTTTTTGTACTGCTAGTTTAAATAATATTAATAAAATAGCTATTTTAAAGGGTTCCGCGGAAGGCTTGAGTTCGATGATTTTTGTTTTTCTATGGAACGATTTAACTCCTGGATTGCCGAAAATGAGTATAGATCCTAGCACAAGGCATAGTTTAGGTATGTGTTCAAAACCCGGGTCGGCAACCAGTTGACCGCAGACAGGTGAAGGTTGGCTCACACCTCTCCATTGCTGACCCCAGTCTAAACTGCTCCTCCCCAGTGAGATCTCCATCATGAAGAATGTGCGTGGGGGGGAATTACACTAAGCAGAGGGGGCTATTTGTACCCTCTGGTACTTTGGTGGTGGTACTTTGTAAAGTGGTCTGTGTGTTAGGGATCATTTGCACGAGTGGTTGGGGGGGGGCAGTAAAACCCCTTGGCTGAGCTGCAGTTTTACCACCTGCAAACCACTCCTCCTTCACCCGCAGAGGCAGTGCCCGGGGGGGGTGTACACATGCTGCAGCCACGATGCTTTGATTCATGGTCGCAGCAGGGATTCTAGGTCCTTACTTATTATTGGGGGCTTGCTAATAAATGTATTTTTCTATAAAAAGAAAGGCACACCCCAGTGAACTTTGATCTCCATGTTGTTCCGGTAGATGTCCACCTCTTAAAGGTTGCCAACCCCTGCTCTAAATTAGCTTAACCAGGGTGCCATCTGAGGTCATCAGGGGCGCCACTGCATTTAGAGAATAAAGTGGCGGTCGGTACAATTTAAGTCATACGGTATATGTGCAGCGGTTTTTCAAATGCAATTTTTTTGGGGGAAAAAAAAACTTTTTTGAATTTTAATGGCAAAAAACACAATACACAATCCAATATTTTTGTAAAATATAAAAAGATGATGTTAGGTGAAATAAAAAGATACCAAACATGTCACGCTTTAAAACTGCGCATGCCTCTACATTGGCAACAAACGCCGTAAATTTTACTATCCATAGGGACGCTTTAAAAGCCTTCACAGGTTACCACTTTAGATGTACAAAGGTCTAGTGCTAGGATTACTGCCCATGATCTGACATTCACAGTGATACCTCACATGTGTGGGGCGATCGCTGTTTACGTGCGCGAGGGACCAATCGTCTTTGCATGAGGGGATGGGGGCACTTTAATTATTTTTTTTATATTACACTGTTGCTTTAGGTTTTGTTTTTTCTTTTATCACTTTTATTACTGTCACAAAGAATGTAAGCAGGTTCCCTCCTGCTGCGGGTTAAAGCAGCCTAGCTGCTAGGATTGCTTTTTCAAGAGAGCCGACCGCCAGCTCTAAAAAAACGGTACCAGGGTGATGCCTGTGGCTGCAGGCATCACCCTGGTATAATCACCCGAAGACCACCGATGGAAGTGGTTAAGAAGTGTGTGCATATATATATATATATATATATATATATATATATATATACATACACACACACATACATACATATATATATATATATATATACACACATACATATATATATATATATATATATATATATATATATATATATATATATATATATATATATATATATGACACACACAGGTTGGACAAAAAATGAAAACACTACATGATTTGCAGGTGTTAAAGTGAAAACATGTTTGGCGTTGAAAGCAGAAGTGATGTAACATGGTTTTGCTTCTGTTGTGTGATGAGACACCTAGCGAATAAGTGGGAAGCCTCACTTTCCTCATTCACTGCATGTGCTGCTAGTAATACAGAATGACGTCAGAGCTTACTGAGCTTCAAAGAAAGCACCTTGTTGGTGCCCGCTTACCCGATGCCTCTGTTACTGAAGTTGCCAATTTAGTTGCGGTGTTGGGAGGTACACCATAAACAGTTTCCAGGAAAACATCGTCTGATAAGCATAATTGTGGGAGACATGGTCAATTGACCTAAAGAGACAAAAAGGACATTGCGCAGGATTGTAACCCAGGTTTTTGCATGCAGCGTGGTATCAGATTCCATTATCCACCAACCAAGAATTTAATTTGTCGATTCCCAGGAGAATTCAGCCCTTCTTGGCAAGACAAAGGCGGTCCAATACCATATTAGGTAAATGATTTTGTTCTTTTAAAACATTTGTTTCCATAATTTTGTCCAACCCCTGTATATACTGTATGTGCGAGTACAGTATACGTATGTGCACGCAATTTTGAGCGCATCCCAACACGCAGTAATGTGAACCAAGCTTTAGAATGGGGTGTCTCGAGACTGAAAATACTTTTCAAGGGCGCCTTGACTGGGAAAAAGGTTGAGAAACACTGCTCCTAACAGACACTGAAACTCCAAAAGCTAAGAGCCAAGTAGGCTGATTTTTACTTTCTGGGTGCCCAGTGTTTCTTGGGCCCTGATGACATTACCAAAAGAGTTTCTAAGAAATCCTTAGTGTGGATGAATTTTTTTCTATGGACCGACTGTTGTATTTATGGAGTAAAGTAGAGGGGTGTAAGGGCACAAAAATTGTTGGGTTCTATTTATGAACACAACCATACCACAGCAAGTATGGACTTGCAAGCTGAACTACATTCATACTGGACCTTATTTATACACCCACCCCACCTAAGTGATGTACTATGTCAGACAACTGCAAACAATCAGATTCAAAATGTACTTCTGTAGTTGGAATCTGATTGGCTATTCTGAATAGTCTTCTGCTTTTGAACTTAAAGTGGTTGTAAAGGCAGAAAGTTTTTATACCCTCATGCATCTTATGCATGAAGGTAAAAAACCAGAGTGCAGCTCCCCTAATACTCACCCAAGCCCCATCTCGATGCAGTGATGTGCATGAGAGCTGAGGCTCTCTCACTTCTAATTGGCTTAGAGAAAGCATTTGGAGCCATTGGCTCCCGCTGCTGTCAACCACATCCAGTGAGAAGGGATTGGGGCGGGACCAAACCATGCTCTGGGAGTCTTATGGACACAGAGTTGGCTCGGGAGTGAGCATGCATGAGTGCCCCCATAGCAAGCAGCTTGCTAAGGTGGGCATTCCGCGGGGGAGGGGCCAGGAGCGCCAGCAGGGGACACAAGGAGAGAAAGATCAGGGCTGCTCTGTGCAAAACTATTGCACAGAGAAGGTAAGTAGAACACCTAAAACAACATAAAAACACAAATTGGACACACAGAAAGCGACTGTGTACACAAACCCGAATAGGAGATTGAAAACTGCCCAGTACATTAAAAGGGATTGGATTAAAAAACACTGCAGGGTTGCAGATTAAAATATATACAAAGAAATAAAATCAATATGCAGAAAACTTGTAGCAGCACAGAGATATAAAGTATTGCAGCAAAAGTATCTACAGGTCAATGACTTGATAGGCCACATCAACACGAGGACGGTAAGGCACAATACCAGTTTTTAAGCTTCCTTCCTAGCTTGTGAATATGGCCTGGTAGAACAGGACATAAGGCACATGGAGGTATAAAAAGCAGTCTCTGATGTCCCTAGAACAGAGACAGTATTAGAAATATTGCACTGGGATTCATGGCTATATCCAAGTCACCGATTAAACACCAAGTGGATGACGGGTGACACAAGCTGCTGCTGCCAACTCCTTACAGAACTCCTCCAGCACCACAACCCCACGACACAGGGTCTCATGGCCCAGTCTGCCAAGGGAAACAAAAAATAAAAAATGTTATACTTAAAAGCTATTCAATGATACAAATAATAATTGGGTCATTGTTCAGAAAACTTATATTAGCAAGATTAACAAAACTATAACATAAAAAAAACACTCCAAACATTTGTAATTACATATTTAAAAGCCAATGCCACCCACAATCTCTGTACGGACACATTTCATGACACCATGGGGTTAGATTAAAGTGACTGGGATGACCATGGAGAAATAAATGCTGGTGTAGGTTTGTGACACTCATTTGAATTGAATTGAAGAAGGAAATTGGATGAAGACTTAATATTGTAAAAATCCAGTTGAAATATATGGACAAAATCAGGACAGACTTCACTCTGTGTATCTATATTAGGGAGTTGTAGAGCTGTGTCCTCTTGCAATCTACAATGAACTTAATTAAAAAAAAAAAAAAGGCGACACTCAAGAACAAAACTCTAACAATGTAACCCCCCAGACATGAACTTCTCTTCAGTGGTCAATTTTTGGCCTGGTATACATACCAATGAAACATTATTTTTTAAATATATATATATATATATATATATATATATATATATATATGGAAAAAAAAATTACCTTGCCAGAAATCACTTTAGCTGATAACTTCCTGAGCTCTCTGGCTCTGGCAGTTTAAAATTTCCACAGCTTTCTATGAGGACTACATAACCATACCCCTCCATGTCATAGAGAAGAGAAAAGGGACAGGGTTCCATAGTCCCTTTCTGGTAGCCTGATACAGTACAGTCAAGGAGCATTGTCACTATGTTACTGGACTGGAAGTGGATTATTGGTAAAATCACCAACTGCGAATGCATTAAAAAGAAAACGAATAAAGCCATCAAATCTAAGGACTTCATTGTTTTTAGGTTTATTTATAACAGGTTTTTATATAGCTCTGTAGATTTACACAGCACTTCGCACATATATATTTGTACATTCACATCAGTCCCTGTCCTCAAGGAGCTTACAATCTAACTCACATTCATACATACACATACTAGGGCCAATTTAGACAGGAGTCAATTAACCTACCATCATGTCTTTGGATTGTGGGAGGAAACTGGAGTACCCAGAGAAAACCAACACAAGAACAAGCAGAAGATGAAAAGGCGGGTAGTATCATGGTTGGGAACCCTAGAGCTGCCAGGCAGAAGTGATAACCACTTAGCCACTGTGACCTTCAATATACTCCAGCTTACCAGATATATTTAGATATAATGGCTGCGTTAGTTTCTTTCCTCTGTCTTTTTTTTTTGTTTTTTTTTATCTGGTAGTCCTGCAAGTAACACAATTCCTGTCCTAGGTGGACAATGCTCACTTACCCTATTAGATCTATGGAGCAGCAGTGTTGACAAACTAAGACAGAAAGAAGGTGGTGTTCTGTAGTGCAGAGAAATAACATGGGCAGAAAGATGAAACAGATTGAGATAGAAGTGCAGAGTCCCAGGATAACATTGGATTTTGTCAGGATCAATATGTATTTAATGCACTAATTAAACTGATATTTAAAACATGTATACTATTAGTCTATTGTGTAGGGGTGGTGAGTTGCATTGTTTACATACTGTTTTTTATTTTTCATTTTATTGAAGTGTCATAATGACAGGTGGTGCATTGAAATGCAGTACAGTAAGTTGCACTACAGTATGTAAAAATGAAGATATGCACCATTTTTCTGCAACACACCTCACCGCAGTGTTGTCATGTGAACAGGCACATAGAAAACAATTGATTTCTATGTGCCCTAGTGTTAAGCCCAAGATGACCTGTGCAGATCAATGCAACTCAACGCAAATGGTGTGATCAAGCCCTTACAGGCCTCAATAACCCAAGCTGTCATTTACATAAAACTGAATAAGCCAGAGCAGTAAATAATAAGTTAAAGAAAACAAATCTATAAATGTTTTTAAAATGTATATAAACTTATAAACTGGAAAAATTAAAAAATGTAATATAAATTCAAAGCCATTATAATATCCTGAAGTCTCAAGATCCCAGGGCCCTTTTTCATGAAAATAGGTCAATGGGCAGGTTGTTTTTAGCCTGGATTTATAGCAGCAATAAAAGAGATAAAAAGGTGAGTGCCCGGTTTTCTTTTTAACTCTTACAGCCCATTCACACTGATCAGACTTGGACCGCGACTTGGTCAGCCTGACAAGTCACGGTCCGTCGCGTCCCACAGTGTAGTACAGGAACGGTTCTAATAGGAGCGACACAAGTCGCTCCGCCATAGAAAAAGGGTCCTGTACTACTTCGGGGCGACCTGGAGCGACTTGCATAGACATTCATTTTATGAAGTCCGTGCAAGTCGCGCCAAAGTCGCGCTGCACGCGAATTCACAGGTCGCCCCGAAGTAGAAGATCCAACATAGTGTGAATGGAGTGTTAAACCAAAGTGGATTATTGTGTCTATTCTGGAGTGCACTAAAAAGGAAAAAAACACAGAAAAATTGTCCATCGGTGGCCCACTCATGAAACAATTTTTTCCTGATCCTCAAATCTTTGTGGTATCCCATCTTATCGCAACACTTTATCGTAGACTTTAGCAATTTGTCACCGATATGTATTGGACTATAGTTTCCCGGTTTTTGCCATCTGATTATAGCTGTGTTTTTAACTCCTTTACGCACCTCTGGCAGATGGTCGAGTCTAATTCGATGAAACCGGCACCTTTCCAGCCTCAGCCTATTATTTCACTATTTTACCCCACTGTTTATTCTAGGACTTGACCACTTGGGTGTTTCATACACTCTGCCAATAGATGCTATTTCCAGCCTTAGTATGGTATGTCATATAATGTCAGGTAAAAAGGTGAGTACGAAATAATATATGCACATTACAGTCTTATGGCAAGATTGGTCTCCTTAATGGCTGGGGCACTTTATTATAGAGTTCACAAGACTAAATTTTCTGGGTCTGCACACTTGCTGCGGCCATTTTTAGTTGCTCCCATTCTACCTGTCGGATTAGAATGCCTGGAGCTGGCTCAGCCCATGCTCCAGCTACAACTGAAACATAGGTACTTACGTTGCCTCAGGGGTTTCCCCTAGCAGCTGTCGTCTCATAAGGTGCAACATCTCCTGGAAATTGGACACTCGCAGGGAGCGCTGAGCAAGATCTCCGACCACCTGCAGCATCACCAAGTGTTAGTTAGATGTGGCGGGTCACAACAATGCTTCAAAAAAGTAACAGATTTTTGCAGCTAATTCCAATCAGAATTGAAAATCACATGGCTGAAAAAAAATACCTATCCTTGTGTTAAAACAGAACAGTAAGTAAGTGCTGTAAATTGCCTCCAGCATTGCTCTTGTTTCTTCTTGTCGGAGGCTGCCATTTTGCTGGAGCCCAGAGCCCCTGAACAGCAGAAAATCAAAGAGAACTAAACCCATAAATTGAACAGTTTCCAAAAATATTCCTGAAAAGCCGGGATTGCCAACAGTCAGATTTGCTTATGTCCTCAACTAAACACTCAAACCATCAAATGGCTGGTGTTATAGCTGATTACAGGTGCAGCACCATATCAGATTCTGATCAAACAGAATCAGTTTCCTTGGCTGTAAGGATAGGAGAGTATATTTCTGCTTGAAAATCACATGGCTGAAAAAAATAAAAATAAATACCCATCCTTGTGGGTAACTGCTTCCCAAAACAGTTACATTTAAGGCATGTCATGATGGAGAACTCTTACCGGTGCATTCACACCTGCGAATGCACCCACTCACCAATTAGATGTGAGAATCCCAGAGGGGATTCCCGCGAGTAGCTGCAGGAGGCAGCCCTATCGAAAGCAATCAGAGGCTCCCGACTGCCATAGTCATGCCCACTCGCATGTCATCATTTATGGCGGGATCTCATGAGAGTAGTAGGTAGTAGTAGGCACTCTTATGGAGATCACTGCATGAGCGATTACATATGAGTGTCCCTTACCGCTACTATTATGCTCATGTTTGAGCTCAACTGAAGATTCAAGCCATCTAATGGTCGATGTCATAGATGATCACATGTGCGGCACCATGTCAAAAACAGATTGAACAGAGGCTATGATGGCAGCTTTATTGGCTGTCAATGATAGAAGGGTCAAAACAATTCAAATCTGTAAAGAAAAGCGCACGCAACCTCGGGCAATAACGCTTTAATAAAGGACAACAACACAGTACATTGGAATTGCACTCACACTTTTCCTTTAAGACAATCGCTTTAAAGCATTCCAACAGGAGCTACTCGCTCCTGTTGTCCTTTATTAAAGCGTTATTGCCCGAGGTTGCGTGCGCTTTTCTTTACAGATTTGAATTGTTTTGATCCGCCCCCCCCCCCCCCCAGTGGAGTGAGAGAGGAGCAGCAGCAACCAGGACATTTCAGCTATAAAACATACAAACTAAGGAGGTGAACACATGGACAGCGCCATGGGCTGGTGAAGTACTCCTCTTTGTACTTGTTGTATATCAGCATGTGCAGGATCTGTCCTTTTTGAATGATAGAAGGGTTCAGTTCTGCTTTAAAGCTTTGTGAATTGAGTGATATGACACAGTAGAAGGTGTGTTAAGGTACTCCAAGACCTGAGACAATGGTTGCAAATTTTAATTTTTGGACTGATGGTCAACAACATATCAAGAAAACCCTGTTGTTCTCAGGGAACCAACAAATTGGTGGGCTGCATTTCATGCCAATTTCTTTTGCTTCCCCAAATATTGAAGTAGAAGTCCACCCTAACACTAAAATCTCAATCTACAGGCATCCACGATCAAAGACTAATCTATCTAGCCCTGTAAAGAAGAAATCGCTAAACATACCTTTTTTGAAGCCACTCGGGTCCGGTCTCCAGCAGCGGAAGCTCTGCAGAGGGCACAGCTGACAACAGCTGTGAAATGAATGGGAAGTGATATCACCCATAGAGTTACTATGGAATTTTCCTTGTCGACTGCCTCTTTTGCACACGCCTCCGCAGTGAAGCCGCCGCTGACAGCTCAACATGGAACCGGACCGGAGCGGCTTCAAAAAACGTATGTATAGCGATTTCTTCTTTACAGGGCTAGATAGGTTAGTCTTAGATCCTGGATGCCTGTAGATTGAGATTTTAGTGTTAGGGTGGACTATTTACAGAGGGATCCTTAGGAAGAAGGATCTTTCAGTGGTTGTATTGTATCCACATCTCCAATTAGTACACAGTACTTATGGCTACAAGGAACAATGCGGATCCAATAACTTCAGGTGTTTTCTAAGTCTCTGTCCCAGAACAAGCATACAAACTTCATTCTGCCTTTCCTGTTCTCCAACATTTGTTCTAAGTGAGTTTCTCAAAGTACTTGAGCCTGAGACAGCCAGAAAACTAGCATTCTCATAAAGGCCAGTAATGGCAGCATCCAAATTTATACTTTATAGAAAAGTTTGAGGACTATTTACCACCATGCACTAAGGCTAAAAGTATGTGGACCAGCCCCCAAATTATCAAAGTTCAGTTGTTTTTAGAGAAGGGTACCTCTAATAATACAGGGACCAAAGACATTTCAGAAAAATGTGCATTTGAGGGAAGTCCTTTACTCTTCCAGCATCACTATACCTGAGCAAAAAGCCAGGTCAATTAAGACATAATTTGGGGAGTTTTGATATGAAGGAACACAGGTGGCCTGCACAGAGCCTGGACCGCAAACCAACTGGACACACCTTTGGGGTAAACTGGAATGTCAATTTTGAGACAGGTCTTATCTATTAACATCAGAACCTGACCTCAACAAATGTTCCTTTGCCTTAATGAGCATATGACTTGTAGGAACAGAATGTCCAAAAAGCTCACAGATGTGATGGTCAGGTATCCACATAGTTTATCATTGTACAGGTTTCCTTGAACTGGAGGAAAATAAACAACAACATGTATTGTACAAGTAGGCTTTGGTTAAGGTCTCACCCGTACGAGCACAGAAAACAGAGATCGGGTCCCCGGGGCCAGATTAATGTAAGGATCAAGAAGATACTCCTGGATGTGCGGGTGAGGAAACAGGGCAATGCGGGTGAGTAAAGAAGTGACTTGTAGATTCATCTCATACGGCTGAAAAAACAACCAGGAGAAACAAAAGGGTTATTAACAGCGAGCCACACAATACCTGGATAATATGGGTAATCAATTGCTTATTCATATTAACATACAGCGCAGGGATCACAGATCCTTATAGTCATTAAAGAGTAACTCAACTTTTGTTCAGAAAAAAACATTCCCCACTGGGTGATCTATGTACATTGCAGAGATTTTATTAAACGTTGTTGCAGATTGCTACCTTGTATTATTCTGAAGAAATAGCGGTTTGTTTGTCTGTGTCCATGTGTAAACTGAATCTACTGGGAATGTCTTTATAATTATGAGCAATCAGCTGCTGCACTTGCAGAATTCTAATGAGAAAAGTGTCAGGGTCTGCCTCCCTTTTGATGTGATTTCCCTTTGGGAGTATCTCACCATAAAAGGCTATTTTTGTTGCAGGGGATGCCTATAATTTGACTAGTATCTTAGAGCAGACTTCTGGGAAAATCAGTAAGCCAATCACACAAGCAGGAAATTATATATCTAGGGGGCATTCTATACACAAGTTCTGTACTCCAGGTAGCCATATTGTATTGCATTCTACAGAAACTTACAGTACATTGCTGCAGATTGAACATGAAAGGTAATCTTTAATAACATTTCATTACAACAACTTGTGTAGCAATTGTAAATTATGTATATTAGGGATGCACCGATCTGACTTTTTTGGACCCGATACCGATATCTGGCGTTGTGAAATCGCCGATACCGGAACCGATCCGGAGCTACACACAAAGCATGCGGCTGCAGTACAGAGCAAAGCCGCTGCTTCATGTGTACGGCTCCTCCATTCACAGGCGGAGTGCATCTGATATCACTCCGCCTGTGAGCTGGGACTATACAGGAAGTAGTGGCTCCCATCCCATACTACTACTACACCAAGTAAGGGATGGCTGAGCAGTTACTAAGCAAAAACCGGATCGGCCAGTGGATCGGTCAATGTTACCGATCCCCCGATCCAGCTATAATGGCCAAATCGGCGCCGATATCCGATCTGAATATCGGATCGGTGCATCCCTAATGTGTGTGTGTGTATATATATATATATATATATATATATATATTTTTTTTTTTTTTTTATTACATTTGCTTTTATTTTTCCCCCACAAAAGTGGAGTTACCCTTTAAGTAAGCAGCTAAATGTTGCTTTGGAAGATTAAACCCATGCTCCTGCACCACAATACTCCCATATTATTCAGTGCACACCAGTCTTTGATGCTAGGTAATATCAGAAAGTGACGTGCTGGCCAGAGACAATAAAATGCAATACCTGATCCAGGATTCCCCCTAGCCGATCAAACAGGACCTGCAGGAACTGACCCTCGTAGAATTCCTCTCCAGTGGGGCTGGTGCTTAAGGACTGTTGAGCTGATGGCCAATTCCAACGTGATGCCAGCTTACAACAACTTTGGTGCTACATAGATGAGAGAACACAGTGAGCACACAACAAAATGTTATCGCCTTATCCAAAGAGTTGAAATTCTCCTAAGGACATAAAGGATTATGGATCTGAATTAAAAGGGTTAGTTCACCTTTACTGACTTTTGTCACGAACCACCCTATGCATTAACGAGTCCTCAATACATTAACATGCTCTATTTAGTAAAAAAATTCTTACTTTTTCAGCTGCTGATTTCATTGCCCTCCACCCTGCCATCTGCAGGACACAGTGGAGAAGACAATGGAATAAGCAGCTGAAAAAAGTAAGCATTCTTTTACAAAAAGGAGCATTGCATGCTAATGCAGTGTGGATACTGTTAAGTGTAGAAAAGTTTGTTGCAAAAATCAGTAAGAGCCGGTTCACACTACTCTGACTTGTCAGGCGACTTGGTAGCCTGACAAGTAGCGCTCCATGCTGTGCAATGGAACCGTTCTAATCAGAGCAACTCAAGTCGCTCCGACTTAGAAAAAGGTTCCTGCACTATTTTTGGGCGAAGTCGGAGCGACTTGCATTGACTTCTATTATGAGAAGTCGTTTGCAAGCTGTGATGAAGTCGTGCTGCACTTTAATTTGTGTCTGTTATATTTGCCTACAGTTAAAGTGGAACTTTACCCATAACAACTTGATAAAAAAAATAATGTTCTTTAGCAAGGAACATACATTCCACATAGTAATTATGCAACCAAAATTAGTGTGCGCTGTAAATTGCCTCCAGCATTGCTCCTGCTTCTTCATGTCGGAGGCTGCCATTTTGCTGGAGCCCAGAGCCCCTGAACAGCAGTAAATCAAACAGAACTAAACCCATAAATTGAACTGTTTCCAAAAATATTCCTGAAATGCCGAGATTGCCAACTGTCAGATTTGCTTGTGTCCTCAACTAAACACTCAAACCATCAAATGGCTGGTGTTATAAATGATTACACGTGCAGCACCATGGCAGATTCTGATCAAACAGAAGCAGTTTCCTTGGCTGTAAGGATAGGAGAGTATATTTCTGCTTTAAAGGGGAGTTCCAGCAAAAAAAAAAAAAAAAAAAAAAAAAAACACCCACCGCAATGGTTGCAACTAATCCAATACATTACGGAATTAGTAATAAATGTTTTCTAAATAATTTTCTATGTTGAAAACTCACTGTGCTCTCATAGCGCGCTCCCATCTTCAGTGTATGCATCAAGCCCACTCATTGCTCCTTCCGGGATACAGTGCTGCTGGCTACCCAGAATGCACCTCGCGATCTCGCACATATCACACAAAGTGCTTCACACTCATTGTGTCGCAGGTTGGAAATACTGCAATGCAACAAGCGGAGGAGGATGCCCATTGACTCTTGGGATTGATGACACTCATATCCCAGGAGCCTATGGGCGGGTGGAAATGACGCATCTCGCCGTGGCAAGGTACAGCGGAAGAGGAATGTTCTGCTTTACAACTGAGGTTAAAAGCTTTAGAGAGAAAAAAAAATTCAGACGAGCCATTTAAATGTGATCACTAACGTGGGGGGTGGGCAAACTTTTAAAAGTGGGTGGAACTCCGTTTTAAGGCTGTCAGCAGATTGGCCTTTACAAATTCGGCAGTGCCTATAAATGGAGAGAAACTGAGCATGTGCAGAGCAGGATGAGAGGGCGTATTACTGGATTTTAACAGTATAGGCACCTTTTTTTAATGTTTTTCATAGCTATACCTGCAAAATGGGCCAGCCTGAAGTGATCTAGCAGGACTAAACTTTCTTACTACAGGTCCACTTTTCGCTTTGACTGCAACTGTCTTACCTGGACTAGAGCATCCTGCAGATAACTGTCAAATCCGGAGTCTGAAGACTTCATCTCCTCTGGAACCAGAGAAAGGAAACTAGAAAGACAAAAGCAGAATGGATCTGAGAAATGCATTTACAGCATTATACTTGCCTTTTATTCTATATAATATAACCAATATCTATCAACCCAGCTTTGCATCTTTTGCTGACTGTTAAGATAAGCTCCTTTAGATTTAGGATGGCCATACACAAACCGGATAATCATTGTATTCTCAAAGAATATTCAATAAATATTGGTTGCTAAAATAACGGAGTGAACTACAGGAACATGTTTTGTGATTGTTTAATGTGACTCATGTGATTGCAGAGTAATCAGTTACAGCTTTCTTGAATGTACTTGACTTGGTCTGTCACCATGTGGTTAGTCTAACCCTTACCACAATATGCCGTGCTGATTCATATACCAAAAAACCATTAACCTAAAAAAACAAAATTAACATAAATCAGAACTGTGCTAACTATAGACATGTGTAATTATAATCCAACATCACTGCATAACAGTTCTTCATTTGTTCGTGAATAAAACTGTAATACAATCCACAAATCGTGATCACGTCCACATAGACAGATCAATTTGGTGAGATCAGATTGTGTAACAACAGACACCTCCACCAAACCCCTTTCAGGCACATGCTCACCTTATGGATTTGATCCTCATTACAAAGGTCTTTTTGTGCATTTAATCAAATCAATCGGACTCCGTAAACCCAGTTGGACTCTCCCAAAGCTCTAGCCATCCTCCCCAGAACTCTCACTTGGTAAATCCAGCAATCCTCTCGGCTCAGGTGATAAAGCATGGGTCAGTTCTCAAAAGGAAACAAAAACTGGCAAAGTGCTCACTGAGGCATCTTAATTTAAAAAAAAAAAAAAAAACGCACTCACATAACAGCGGAATAAAACTGCCAATATCTCTTTAAAACCATTTCAATGCTGCTCGGGTAGATCGACAATATAGATAGATACTGTCAGCTGCACTGGAAACCTCGCTCCCGCAGAGTGCTACCATGCCACGCCCTATGCGTTTCGTCATTCTGACATCATTGGGGCACCAGGAAAAGTTTTCCTGGTGCTGTTATGCGGTGATGTTGGATAATAATTATACATGTCTATAGTTAGTACAATTCTGATTTACATGTATTTGGTACTTTATGTTTTTTTGCTATATGAATCAGGGCTGTTTTTTTTTTTTCACACATATGTTAAGTGGTTTTTACTTTCATGCTTGCAGCTTTAGTTTAGTTCACTACTGGTGCGAAGTCACATTTGCCACTTAACCCTTACCACCTGCTGTGCCTCCTCACCTTCTCATACTTTGCTCGGCCCCCCGGGACTCTCCATGACTTCCCTGGCTTCTCCCCATCATCTGTAGACCTGTATCCGGGAGCCCATCTGTGAAATAAGGGTCTTCTTCAAGCTCACTGCAAGCGATAATTACGTTTGTAAAGTTTAAGCATGAATATCTATTGCATGTATTAGATTATTAACTATAGATTATAATATTATTCACAGTAGCTTTGTGACTATAAGGAACATCTTCAAACTTTTCCGGCACACCATAGGCCACCATTCAGAACCATCCGCACATGTATCCATAGCAGCCAGAAGATAAATTGCTTCCTCAGCAAGTAAAGTACTGTGCAGAGCAGAAGTTTATTACCCTTAGTACATTTTACTAAACCTTAAAAACCCCAAATTTGGAAAAGATTTCCCAGACATTTAGGAACATAAAAAGATGCATTTTCTTATGGATAAATTAAAAATACTAATAAAATTTGTTTTTGGGCAATTTGCAGATAATCCATATTAGTGATCGACCGATACCGAAATTTTAGTCATCGCATTTCGGCATCAGCCGATATTTTCGGACATTTAAAAAATGTTTTTTTTTATTTATTTATTTTTTTTTTTTTACACAAGTACTCTTGAGGAGGTATCTGTGGGTCCCCTCCTCGTTTGGCTGTTTTGAATGCTGTCATTTTTTTTAATCTGGCGTTGAGTACCTGGGTTTTTACATGGAAACCCGATCAGAGCTGAATGGGGCTTTGATCAGGTCTTCGGCAGGCCGTGCAGGTAAGATGCCTGGGTCTCCCGGTGGGACGGCAGACCCGGGCGAGCCGCGGAAGGCGCGGGAGAGGGGGAACGTCCCCTCCCGCTCCTTGTAATGACAGCAGAGCGGCTTCTCAGCCGCATCGGTTGTCATTACAAGACAGCCGACCGTCGGCTATGAATGCCGGTACCAGGGTGATGACTCTAGCTGCAGACATTACTCCGGTACAGCACTTTCCCAAAATATGGGCAATATCGGTAACCTCAGGGGCCGATTCCGATATATCGGGGAAAGTGCAGATTGGCCCTCGATATATCAGCTTTGCTGATAATCGGTCAATCCCTAATCCATATACAGAGCCAGATTTGCTGGACCAATGGCTATGCGACTTCTTAAAAAAATTGACCACTTTGTGTGTGTTTTTCATAAAATCTTCAGTTCTTAATGTAAACCTGTGCTTTGCCCACACCTGCAGCAAAGACAAATAATCTGGTTTTCTTGGGTATGGGGAGCAGGTCACTTTCTTCTCTTCCTTTCACAATGAGTGGCCAATAACCAGGCACTAAGACTGTCATGGGGTCAGATTAAGGATCCTAAGTGATGTTTAAAGTGGAACTAAAGTAAAAAAAATACTTACCTCCGTTTCAACAGTCCGAGGTCCACAAGGTCCCTCATCTTCTCCACGACTGCTTCTAGCTGGCAGTCTTCAGCTGCCTTAATTGCGGGATAATGTCACTCCCACGCAGGGCCGGCCTTTGGGGTGTGCAAGCTGTGCGGCAGCACAGGGCGCCATGGGCAACAGGGGCGCCGTGCGGCCATCACAGCTCGCAGATGATCAGGCCGCACAGCGGGAGGTAAGCGGCGACCGCAGCCTGGAGGTTCAGTGTGGGTGTCTCTGATGTAAGAGGAGCTCTGTGTGGGGGGGGTCTCTGATGTAAGGGGAGCTCTGTGTGGGGGTCTCTGATGTAAGGGGGGGTTCTCTGGGGGTCTCTAATGTAAGGGGGTCTTTGATGTAAGAGGGGGCTCTGTGGGGATCTCTAATGTAAAGGGGTATTTGATGTAAGGGGTGCTCTGTGAGGGGTCTCTAATGTAAGGGGGGCTAAGTTATTAGTGATCATAAAAAAGAAAAGTCAAATAAAGTGCAAAAAAGTGCAAGGAAATGTGCGGGGGGGGGGGCGGGGTCACGCGCGCGGTGGGGGGCGCCACAGGATTAGCTCGCACAGGGCCTGAACACCTAAGGCCGGCCCTGCTCCCACGCATGCACAGAAGTGCAGCCATGTCAGCACACAAGCACTGTGCATGCACAGCTCAGTGTACATTCTACAGAAGATTACAAACAGGCAGATAAATGTTTTTTATTGCAGAAGAGACATTGCATGTCTCCTCTGCAATAAAGAGCCTGACTTTTCGCATTTTGTTCTTTAATCTTTAGTTCCGATTTAAGCTGTAACTGGATCATCCAAGAACCTACAAAGGGCTTTTTCTCATCACTAGAAAGACAGACATATAAAAGGGAACACCAGTAAAGTTCTTCCCATACAGGGGAAAGAAGCAGGTTTACTAAACTGTCACCCTCTCCAGCTGCACATACTCATCTTCGCTTCACTTTACTTCCCTGATTAAACAACTCGTCCATTGGGAGTAAAGAGAAATATCCATTACTTCTGAATATACAGAGCATGGGACTTACATCCCATTCTTTCCACATGGCTGCAATGGCGATTGACCAGGCAAACATCAAGCAATGTTACTTCCACCTAAGAAGCCTAAAACCCTGTGTAATGTTTAATTTGTGACTTGAATCTTACACAGAGCTTCCACTCTTTACATCTAGAAGCTTAACGGAGTGGCAAGAGAGTAAAGAGAAGAGGAGTATGTGCAGGTAAGGGGACAGTTAAGCCTAACCTATTGCTCTGCTTAGCATGGACAAAGCACAAGTTCTCTTTAGGGTTTTCCATTACCACCTCCAACAATGCATTAACTTACTCTGTGCCTTCAAAGGATTCCACATCCTGCACTCGGCTCTCTTCACTCCCCCCTGACAGGTAATGCCGATTCTCCAAGTTGCGAAGCACCAGACTGTTAAGGGCCATCTCGTCAGATGACTGGAACATCTCCTCAAACAGGCGCATTGTGGTGAGACTAATCTGAAAAAACAAAAAAAGTCATGCTTTTTGAACTGAAAGGACTTTTTTTTTGTCAGTCTGTTTACTTGGCAGTCTCAGATAGAAGTCCTCTTGCACATGATACTCCTGTTTGAGCATCTACTTTGTCAGCCATTCTTTTTGTATGTATTTGCACGTATTTACATTCCTTTTCGCGTATATAAATTCCTGTTCTGCACAATATGACATATAGTGGGCCCGTGCGCAAATTTGTGCGCATGAGGCGTAAACTATTGACAAAAACGCAGATTTTTTAAAAATGTTTTTTTACTGAAGAATGCACGGTGCTGGTTTACACACCTGTGTGCATAGGCACATTACAATTAACAGGCTGTATTTTAGTTCAGTAAAAAAAAAAATGCTGTCCTGAGCTTTTTCAAGCTGCAGTGTGCAAGAGGCCCAAGACAGACAAAGGCAAGGTGGAAGGGGTAGGGCTATCAACTGATGGCTTACACATCATTTTAAAGTGTATGTAAACTCAAAAAAATAAAAAACGTACTATATATTGCAATACAACAATATTCCAAAGTGCGCAATTTTTATACCAATTAATACATCTCATAAGAAACACAGTTAAGTGCCTTAAACTTATAACAAACCAACTTGGAGATTGTAAGCGTAATTTCATTTTTTTTCCAATAATTTGGTGAAATACTACACTATGTGGATCTCCCTCTGTACTTTAATCCTCTACATGGAGTCTATTTCGGCTTAGGAGCTTTTGTATTGTGGTGTATGTGGCTCCTATGCAGCAAGGCCTTCAGTGATCTCCTTGTGGAATCAGAGCGGCTGGTAAGGAGCTCATTTAACCGCTTGCCGACCGCCCACAGTATATTTACTGCTGCAGTCAGCTTCTCACAGGCAAAGCGACGTAGGATTACGTCGCTAGCCTGTGAGGCTCTAGGGGGCGAGCGCGCACCGCCGGAGGCGCGCTCCCGAACCCGCTCGCTCCTGCACATCCCCGCGCGTGTGACCGGCGGACCCGATGTCCGCCGGTCACTCGGACCGGCAGACCCGATGTCCGCCGGTCACTCGCGATCGTCCGGTGCAGAGGGAGAAAGGCAGGCGGCTGATGTAAAACAAAGCCACCTGTCATTCTCCCCTGTGTAAGAACAGAGATCATACGGTCCTGCTATGTAGGATCGTATGTCTCTGTTGTTACACCACTAGCCACGCCCCTTTACAGTTAGAAACACGCCCCTAGGGACACACTTAACCCCTGCATCAACAATAAAGTTAACCCTTTCCCTGCCAGTGTCATTTTTACAGTAACAGTGCATATGTATAGCACTGATTACTGTCGTAATGTCACTGGTAACCCCAAAAGTGTCAAAAATGTCAGTCAAGGGTCCGATCTGTCCGCCGCAATGTCGCAGTCCCACAAAAATAAAAAAAACGCAGATCGCCGCCATTACTCATTAAAAAAAAAAAAAAAAAAAAAAAACACCAAACATGACAGAAATCTTTCCCTTAGTTAGTAAACGCAATAACTTTTGCGCAAACCAATCAAAATACACTTATTGCGATTTTTTTTAACCAAACATATGTAGCAGAAAACAAATTGGCCTAAAATATTAAAAAATTTTGATTTTTACATTTTTTTTTGGGGAATTTCATATAAAAAAAAAATATTGGTTTAAAGTACTATATATATATATATATATATATATATATATATATATTGCAGCTTACCAGTCAGATATGGTAGCCAAGCTTTCTTTGGGCTTTTTTTCACCCCCTTTATTTTCACCTGTTGATCCTACAAATAACACATTTCCCGTCCCTTTTCTCCACTGTATCTACAGGGAGCCATGGTTCTCACACAGGCTGGATTTGTAAAATGGTCCATCATTGTTCATCTATTAGGTGGCTGGATTGACGGGACTAGTAGTTTATGCAAGAAAGAAAAAAATGCATGGTCTTTCTTTTCAGCTTATAGAAAGTGGCAAGGATAATCGGCATTTGTGTCCCTGGGACTAGGCAGCTACCACAGCAAATTATAAAGTGTCCCACCTCTCCTAGTGGGGTTTTCCATTTATTTATATTGTAAACCATGCAAAAGAGGAAACACTCCATCCACAGAAACCCGCCAGACTTCACCTATAAACAAAAAATATAGATTTTTGGATAAACTAACTATTTAAAGAAGAATTACAGGCATCAGCATGTTATACTTGGACCAGCTTGGGCCAATGTAACTATGTATATACAATACCTGCTTGATGCCCTTGGAAGCTTGATATCACTGAAATGGACACCCCTACTCCAGTGATCTCCACTTGCTTCCAGGACATGAGCGCAGTGGCTACACTCCGCACTGTGAACGCAAGAGGTCGGCCACTCGGCACAGGCACCATTCAGAGAATGCTTTTCACTTTCTGAATGAATGCAATGCATTCTCTGATTGGACAGGGTGGAGCGGCGGGGTAGTGACATCACACTCTGCACCTCGTCCAATCAGAGAACGCTTTGCATTAATTCAGAAGATGCCAAGCATTCTCTGAATAGCACCCGTGGCTCAACATGGGACCCAAAAGCAAGTGGGGATCTCTGGAATAGTGATGTCTACTTCAGTGATTTCCAGCAACATTGGACAGGTATGGTATATAATTAGTTACATTGGACCAATGTAATTATGTACAATATGTGGATGCCTAGAATTCTTCTTTAACCACTTAAGCCCCGGAGGATTTGGCTGCTAAAGGACCAGGGGTTTTTTTGCGATTTTTTACTGCGTGACTTTAACGGACAATTGCGCGGTCGTGCGACGCTGTACCTAAACGAATTTGACGTCCTTTTTTTCCCACAAACAGAGCTTTCTTTTGGTGGTATTTGATCACCTGTGCGATTTTTTGATCACGCGCTATAAACAAAAAAAGAGCGTAAATTTTGCAAAAATAACAATATTTTTCACATTTTTTTATATGAAATTCCCCAAAAAAAAAAGTAAAAATCAAAATTTTTTAACATTTTTCGGCCAATTTGTTTTATGCTACCTATGTTTGGTAAAAAAAAAATCGCAAAAAGCGTATTTTGATTGGTTTGCGCAAAAGTTATCGCGTTTACTAACAAAGAGAAAGATTTTTGTCATTTTTGGTGTTTTTTTTTTTAACGCGTAATGGCGGCGATCTGCGATTTTTTTTTCGGTACTGCGACATTGCGGCGGACAGATCGGACCCTTGACTGACATTTTTGACACTTTTGGGGTTACCAGTGACATTACTGCAGTAATCAGTGCTATACATATGCACTGTTACTGCAAAAATGACACTGGCAGGGAAGGGGTTAACTTTATTGGGAAGGGAGGGGTTAAGTGTGTCCTAGGGGCGTGCTTTCTACTGTGTAGGGACATTGCTATTGGTGTAAAAGCAAAGATCCACCGTTCTACATAGTAGAACGGTCAGATCTTTACTTTTACACAGGGAGAACTGACAGGCAGCTTGTTTACACAAGCTGCTCTGTCTTTCTCCCTTCACAGGAGCGATCGTAGTGTGGCCGGCGGACATCGAGTCCGCCGGTCACACGCACTGACTTGCCTGTGAACGAGCCGCGGCGGGCGCCCGCTCGCTATAGGCTCGCAAGTCAGTGACAGGCGAGTGACGTACCGATACGTCACTCTGCCTGGCCGGGGCTGACCGCCGCAGTATATAGTCGTGCGGCGGTCGGCAACCGGTTAAAGCGGTTGTAAACCCGAAAATGTAAAAAAAAAAAAAAAAAAAACCTGCAAGACAAAGGCATAATCAGCTAGTATGCATCGCATGCGCGCGGGACTGATTTTCCGGCAAGCTCCCGGCAAGGAAAACTGAAGGTCCCCCCGGACCTTCAGAGCGCATGCGCCGCTCGCGTGAGCGGCTGCATGCACTGCAAATATCTCCTAAACCGTGCCGGTTTAGGAGATATTAATTGTACCTACAGGTAAGCCTTATTATAGGCTTACCTGTAGGTAAAAAAGTGTCAAAAAGCGGGATACTACCTCTTTAAAGTGTCACTAAATCCACATCATATAAAAATTTATAATGGTGTATCACATGCTTTTCATACTTACTCAGTCACTAGGGATTCGTTTTCTGTATTCTGCAAAAAAACCTGGTTGATCCTGCTGTTCTCTATCTCCCCCTTCCTTCCCAGTCTCCAATTCAGCTAAGGGTTTTGCAGCTGTGGTGGCAACTCTGCACATGCTCAGTTTTCAGTGAGTTTCTATGCTGAGCGTTTCCTCCCCATCACATATGAGCAGTCCATGTGTCTATAGAGTCACATGTGGGTGTATATACAGAGGAAAATGATAGCCCACTCCCTCCCTCCTCGTCCATGCCCACTAACCAGCTAAACAGAATGGGGCTTCACCTCCCTCTTATTCTAAGACACAGGCTGGAGGGGAGTGACACAGTCTGTGACTGGCAGAAATCCACCCACACCATGTTATTGCCAAAATAAAGATTTGATTTTGAACATATATTTGTAGGACAATTTAAAACAGTTTATTGATATTAATTATTTTTACTCTGTATTCCAAAGGCTGTTTTGTTTTTTCCGATTTTGAACATGTGACCAGCAGCAGAGGACTAGAAGCTCCTCCTGCTTATGTTTCCCTGCAGACAGGATGGGAAAGAGCTGGGTCATGTGACAGCTGTATATCGATTAAGAAAAGGTACTTAGATATTATGTATATTAATGGACAATGTAAATTAAACAGTGTGTGTTTAGTATCACTTTAAGGTCTTTCTAAATCTGACCTACTGTTGCAATAAGGTACACTAGGCATGTAGTAGTGTAGCAGTGTGAGCTGGTTACCTCATCAGAGAGATGGTTGCACCTCTGGATAAGCTGGGATCGGAGCTGTGGAGATTTGTCACTCCTCCTCTCTGGGCCTTTCTCCTCACCTAGCAGAAAAATGAGAAGCTGGTGCAGTAATGGCGGGGAGTTCAGATGTTGGAGCAGAGCGGTGAGTAGAGCCGTGCTTCTCAGAATATGTAGTTCTGATCTACAGGAAGAACACAGTTGTGTATTACCAATGTGTGCACATTCCTTTCCAACACATTGTGGCATAAATGCTAGAGAGTTTTCAACACCGTATAGGCAATATGAATAACCAAGATCAAAGCTGGACAAATGCCAGAGGTTTGGTTAGCCAATGTACTTAAAGTGGTTGTAAAGGCTGAAAGATAAAAAGCCTGTTATAAGATCCAACAAGGAAACGACATGCAAAATGTAATAGCCTGGATAGAATTTGGACGAGACGCATTTCGTCTACTTAGACATCATCTGGGGTGTCCCCTCTCTCCTCATTGCCTGAGACAGCAGCGAGAGCCACTGGCTCCAGCTGCTGTCAATCACAGCCAAAGAGTCAATGAGGAGAGAGCAGGGGGCAGGGCCAAGCCACAGCTCTGGGTGTCCTATTAATGAATAGAGCAGAGCTCAGGAGCAAGCACGCACTAGTGCCCCCAGAGCAAGCATCTTGCTATTGGGAGCACTGGTCGAGGGGGGAGGAGCCTGGAATCCAGAAAGCAGAGGATGGGGCTGCTCTGTACAAAATGACTGCACGTAGCAGGTAAGTATAATGTGAGATATATATATATTTTTTTTTTTTTGGTTTTTATACGTACCTATAGTACCAAAATTCTTTAGCTAGTATTAACCCTTATAAAGCCAATTCTGTTGCTGTTAATAGATGTCCAGGTTTTCTGGCCCTTTGGCGTGACTTGCCGGCAAGTTTGTACAGGATCCTCTCCCTGTACTGAAATTGCTTACTCTGGTGTAAATTCTCACAGTGTGCATTAGAAGCTGCAGCAAGTCAAATAAAACGCCTCATTTCCTGGCTCTCTTTATATCCATCACCAAATATCAATATCCCTGTAACAAAATCACAACATCCCACACCTCTACATGCAGACATGTTCCTGATACTCACACTTGCAGCAGTTCGTCTTGGAGTTTTCCTTGTAGATAGACTTCTGTAATTGCATTTGCTATGGACACGGCGACCATCTGTGATAGGGAAACAAAAGCGGGTTAGCTTGATATGTTCAGATACAGCAAAAAGATCCTAGAGAAACAAAACAAAAGTCCAAAATTTGTTTTACCTCATGGGACTCCTGTAATAAAGAGTTACAGAACTTTAACCAGCACAGAAACCTCCGCACGGCGGCCATCTCTGGTGGCATGGTGTCATACTCTTCTTTGCTGACTTCTGTCCTGCAAAGCAGAGAGAACAGATTTAGGAATTATGTAACATTATTATATATAAAACATTGGCAGTAGTCCTGCAACCCGCATTCTACTATAAAGCCAAGAACAATAGTTTTCATAAATTGCAGGTTACCAATACTTAGATGTAGTTAGTGGCTGCATTTGGTTTTCTATATTTTTCCACCTAGTGACCCTGAAAGTGACACACTTCTTGTTCTAGGGTGACGACGCTCACTCACTGCTCTGGGTCTATAAAATAGCAGCATTGCCAGCCCATGAAATGGGCTAGGACTAGTAATCGACCAATATCGGTTTCCGATACCGATATTTTGGCCAATGCATATTGATATCGGCCGATATTTTTGTACATTTAAAAAAAAAATTTTTTGACAGGTACTTTTGTGGCGGGATCTGGGGGTCTAAAAGACACCAAACCCCTCCTCTGCACTTAAAAGCATTCAAAATCAAGTTTGGCTGTTTTGAATGCTGTCATTTTTTTTAATCTGGCGCCAGACAGTACCTGGAAGTGATGTCACTCACAACATCACTTCCGGGTTTTTGCATGGAGACCCGATCAGAGCCGAATGCGGCTTTGATCGGGTCTTTGGCGGCCGTGCAGGATGGTTGCCTGGGTCTCCCATTCCGAGCAACGAAAGGCGGCGGGAGGGGCGGGAACGCTCCTTGTAATGAAAGCTGAGTGGCTTCTCAGCCACATCGGTTGTCATTACAAGACAGCCGACCATCGGCTATGGATGCCAGTCCTGGGGTGATGCCTCTAGCTGCAGGTATCACTCCAGTACATGCACTATCCCGAAATATCGGTAACCTCCGGGGCCGATTGCGATATATCGGGAAAAGTGGATATCTGCCCTCAATATATCGGCTTTGCCAGTAATCGGTTGATCCCTACTTAGGACTACAGAAAACCCTCCCCTTTCCTCATCTCCATAAATAGAGGGAAATAGTCTGTAGTTTAGAAAGTGGAACAAACAAGGAGGCTATGCAGGTGCCCATCATCATCCTTATCAACAAATGACAACATTGGTTGCTAGGATGTGGTGGCTGGAAGATTGTAATGGTGCACATGTAGGACCCCAACATTGGAGATTTATTCTTACAAAGCAAAATACACCTTTGCTCACTTGTAATCCAGCGTTTTTTCTCTTTCTTAGTTTCTCTCCTTCACTCAGATAATGTGACCGCCCAGTGCTGATGAAGAGGGGCAAACAAGGATGCTGTGCAAGCACCCGATGTCCTCCTTACCATCCGGTCACAGCATTGGTTGTTAGGATGCTGGCAGCTAGAAGGTTGTAATGGTGGCTTTGTGTAACTTAAAGGCGGGCTTGATCCACCCATTGGCTTGTATACAATTTTTGGGGAAATTTGCAGGCATTTTGCTAAGGGACCCCTGAAGAAACCTCAAGGCACCCTGGTTGAAAAAGGCTGGCTTAAGCCACAGATTAACATCACTCTAAAAAATCATACATGCATGAAACCGTTTTTTAAAGTCTTCCCTGGCAAATCCCCAGACAGCCTGTTTTTCTATACATAAGCACAGCCATCTTTCGCTAAGCGCAACTTTATGAATGTGGCATCAGGTCTAATCAATCCAGGAGATCTCGCATACATGCTCCACAGTGGTGGGATGAACATGGCATGAGTGACATTACATGGGAATAAGAATGTTAAAGCTGCCCTCTAGGTATGATCTGTATTGCATACCTACATTGGCCCAGCTTGGACTAATACAAGTATGCATACCCCGTACCTGAGCAATCACTGGGAAGGTTGACAATCACTAAAGCAGTGATCTTCAGGATCTTGTGCCAAGCGGTTTCACCTCTGCACAATGACCACAGGAGGTCACTCGCTCAGCACTGCCACCATTTCCAGAATGCCCTGTATTTTTTTTTCAATGAATACAAGGCGTTCTCTGATTAATCGAGGTGGAGATTCTAACACTGCCACCATCTTATCCAATCAGAAAATAACTTGTATTCAATTAAAAAAATACAATGGAAAATGGCAGCAGTGCAGAGCAAGCCACCCCCTGTGGTCTGTTTGCAGTGGGGAAACCTCTCGGCACTGGACCTGGAAAATCATGGCT
This sequence comes from Pelophylax lessonae, assembly GCF_965119305.1. Lineage (NCBI taxonomy): Eukaryota > Metazoa > Chordata > Amphibia > Anura > Ranidae > Pelophylax > Pelophylax lessonae. Next base: position 565,875,365 of record NC_138771.1, on the reverse strand, counting down.
ATTGCTGTAGTAGTGCCAACTACTACAGCAATTACCCAGCAGTCCCTGAATATGAAATATGAAGGACCAGTGTATGTATGTATGTATGTATGTATGTATGTATGTATGTATGTATGTATGTATACAATTCAGATCACACTTTCAGCTTTAAGTAAGCAGCCAAAGAAAACCTCACCATAGATTTTTTTTTAAATAGGAAAAATCTATATTTTCATGAAGATGATCTTACTTCGATAAGGAATAGCTGCAGTGGAATGATCTTAAAGAAGATCAGGTACCAATTACAAACAGCTGTACACAATCCAGACACTGGATTAACAAACATAGAAAATAAGTGCAGCGCTAATAGTGATTATTAAATGAACCTATTGAAAGTCTATATAAAACAGTCCCATCAGAAACTGTGAAAGATAAGAATTCCCTCAATCCGTGGACAGTGATGAAAAAATAGCAGAGGTGTCACCAGGCTGTGATCTCACACCGCACTTACCCTATGTATAGTCACCCCCCTAATAAGGCAGGTCTCATTCGCTTGGTTTACAATAGATAGGGCCAGGATCCAAATCCCTGGGAAGTCCTTCCCTTGAGCCAGATGAACGGCACCACAAACAAACAAGCAGACAGCGTCCCCCGTTTGTGGGCTGAGCTACGCACACGCTTCTACAGTCGATGATGGCCATCTTAACTACTGGATAGACGGCTGTTGTTACAACACGCTTATCCCAAGTTTTTAACATGCGAGTGTTATTCTTTTCTATAATTATTACATTTTTAAATGATATCACGCTATGTCGGCCATTTTATTTACATGAAATCCCGACCATCTGAGCTCTCCTTGGTGCAACTATTACGAACGGGGGACGCTGTCTGCTTGTTTATTGCTTGTGGTGCCGTTCTTGCGGTTGAGGGAAGGACTTTCCAGGGATTTGGATCCTGACCCTATCTATTGTAAACAAAGCGAATGAGACCTGCCTTATTAGGGGGTTACTTTACACAGGGTAAGCGTGGTGTGAGATCACAGGATGGTGACACCTCTGCTATTTTTTCATCACTGTCCACGGATTGAGGGATTTCTTATCTTTCACAGTTTTTGATAAGACTGTTTTATATGGACTTTCAATAGGTTCATTTATTAATCACTATTAGCACTGCTCTTTTTTTCAATGTTGGGACTTCATTTTACAGAACTCAATGCAAGTCGCAATGAAATTTTAAAAAAGTAGTGCAGGAAACTTTTTCATGATTGCTGCGACTTGAGTCGCAAGGATTTGAGCGATTCACTTGTCGGCAAATGGGTGCGACTAGTCATGTGATTTTTGAACTGTCAAATCACATGACAAATCACACTGGTGTGAACCAAGGCTTAAGGAAAGGAAATGTGAATAGAATGATTCCAATCTGACCTCCAATCAGTGTCCCCTTGGCTGGTGATATCACATGGGTGAGTGCTCAGAGGGATGTCATTGTGCAAGTCACATAGTCGTTCTGACAGTTGCTGGCTCAGGTCGCTGTGTGCAACAATTCGTGCTGGACGCTCCTGCTGGGCGGTGCGGAGGACCCCAAGAAGAGTCTCTTTTGCTCTAACTGCTAGCCGACCTTTCTGTGACTAAAGAGAATAAAAGTCAGATGCTTGCTGTACAAACAACATAACCCCTTTCCCTTCAATGTTAAACCTCTGTACCTGACATAGACACAGCCTGAGTAAAGCTTTGAATATTGTCTGTTTAGGTTTACAACTAGCCGATCCAGTAGCTGGCTCATTATTTTCTTCAGTGGAAGTCGCCCTCTTCACAATATCGCCCTGTAGTATGAATATACAGTATTACTCAGCAGTAAATTTCCTGAACATACAAACTTGTGTGTTGTGTCTAGTGACAGGGGTGTAAACATTTATACAGCACCAGCCTTCTTCTAGCCTTTTATACAGATCACCTAACTACATAGTCACGTAATTTATTCACAGGGATCTGTAACTAAATAAACTACAAGTCCCATCAGCCACAGCAGCAGATGGACTCGTAGTTCTCAATGGTCTAGGAGTGTGCTAATGAGCTCTCTCGTAGTCCACTCACAGTACCTCTAACTTTATACTAGAAAGCGTGTACAGAGGTACGGTTAGAGAGTTCAAGGATGTGTCTGCAGGAACCCGATATTGCACCTGAGATCCCCTGATTGTGGATGCAATGCTCTGCAGGCTCCAGTGGGGAAAAATAATAAATGCACATTTTTTTTTCCCTAAAGGTGAACTTATCCTTTAAAACAGCTGTAAAGAAGAGAGTACAGCAGATAAACAGGTAAACTTATGTAGGAGGATTTGTATAACCTCAGCGTATTACCTGAGGCTAGTCATTTGGACATATGTAATGGTTTATAGCCACTTAAACAGTCCCACTATGTTAATTTAGTAAATTGTGACAGACTCTCAAAACAGGACTATGGACATATGGTCTCTGCAAAAGGGAATTGGGAGAGTAGCATTCAGAGTGTCATCTGAAAATTGGCATTCCATCTAAACACAAATCATCCCTTTCCAGCAGAGAAATTCTGACCTATGTCATACCAATGATCAAATTTTCTTCTTAAGGCCCACACACACACGATCAGAAAATCGTACAAAAAAAAAAAAAAAATACAGATTTCGAAGCGATCACATGATAATCTGATCGTTAGTACACAGCTTTAATCCAAAAATTTCAGAAGGAACAAATCTGAAAATGTTTCTCGTACGATACCAGGTTGTATGATTTTTGTTTAATCAGTACAGTTTGCATCCGAAAATACAATACAAATACACTACGGCACATGACAACACTTCTGAATTTTTATTCTGTTCTAGTCATACGAGAATTTTGTAAATTGTAACAATTTTCAATCTGGAGACTAGCATGCAAGAAAATAAAAACGGGGGATCATTCGTCCCATAATCTCATCGTGTTACCAGGCTTTAAAGTGGTTGTAGAGCCTAAACATTCCTTGCATTAAGGTAAATAAGTTTTTAGGGGTCAGCATCCCCCCTTTTACTTAACCGAGCCCTCATTCCATTCGATCTAGCGTTGTGCACGTCTGCAACTCTTCTCTCTCTCCTCACTTCCGGGTCTCGCTGGCTTTGCTAGGGCACGGGACCTATTGGCCATTGATCCAGTGCTTTTAATCAAAGCCAGTAACAGGGAAACAGGGGGCGGGGCCAAGTCCTGCTGTCTGTGTCAATGGACGCAGCAGCGAAGCTCGGGTGTGAGCATGCCCAAGTGCCCCCATGGGAAGCCTGTATAATTACAGATCCTTGGCCTAAGCAATAAACAAGACATAGTTCTCCAAGCTGAGAATATGGACAACATGTCATTCTGTCAAAAATTTGGTCAAGAAAATTTGACAATTAAAAGTTTAAAGTTTTTTTTACAGTTTAATCTACTCATTTAATTTAGGATACATTTAAAATATTTCAAAGCTGCTATTTTATTTGAATAGTTTTAGATCATACCCGGGGAAAGGAAAGGGGCAAACAGTCGGAGGTATGAAGTGCAGACACCTCGAGGTGCATACCTACAGCAACCTCCAAAAATGTTTCAGGGCTGACTGCTTGCCTGCTCTACACATTCCTATTAGGCCCTCATTATAATGGACAGCTCAATGGCCAATGGTAATGCACAGGAGGCAAGAAGAACAGGCAAGGTATTATCAGGAGGTGCCAAATCTTTAGAGAATATAGAGAAGCTCATTTACATTTTGCTTTAAAAGTCACAAAGTGAGCTTTTCTAATAGCTCTGGGTTTAGGTTTAATCTAAAAGCATTGGATTTTCACAAAATAACATGGTTATAGGAGCCAAAAAAAGACGTCGCATAGCTCGGAGTTTAAAATGCATTAGGAATATCAACTTCTATCCAAAGTTTGATTCCTTCTACCAGTATGTACTGTATACCTCTAGAATGTGTACAATAAGTGAAGAATCTTTCTCTAGTTTACTGCAGACCGAGGTCAGGAACTGTAATTCCTCTTTATGTGCGGTCACCCCAACAGTATCTCCACCAAGGGCGATGAGTTTCTGTAAACAGAAAAGATAACAGTTATGTGTCAGTATGGTCTCACATTATCTATCTATCTTAACCTCCCTGGCGGTATGATTATGTCAGGAATTATGTACCATAAGCGGTACAATTTTTTGCATGGAAATTTGGCGTTATGTATTATAGGCCTACAATTCTTAGTAATTACTGACTTAAACCTGAAAAAAACAAGACTCTAGTAGACATCCCAGATGTGATGAATTTGAAACAAACGCATGAATTATAATCTAATCAATAATATAATTTTATATGTATATATATATATATATATATATATATATATATATATATATATATATATTATATAATAAAATTATATTATTGATTAGATTATAATTCATGCGTCAACATTTGAATTTCCCTCCCAGTTCCACTCCCATGCACCATTGCTGCTGCAGGGAACGGAACCAGGAAGTCATCAGAGCGACGGACGAGCAGCGGGGATCTCGGCTGGCGATCACAGCAATGGGAGATCATCGCTGGATCGCCACGAGAAGGTAAGAGACACCGCTGCACGCTCTGCACATCCACCCCGAGCGTGACTCGGGGATACCGATAGTAGCATAAAAAATCCACCCCGAGTCATGCTCGGGGATACTGCTAAGGGGGTTAATAATCAAGTTAAAATCATCGCGTTTAGACGCGTTCAGACGCGTTTGTACGTTTGAAACGCCGGGAAACACACGTTCGAACGCAAATAATTGCGTTCTAAAAACAGTCCCTGAACGCAACTGCCTGCAAATGACTGTAAACGACCTGGTTTACATGGACAGATAAGAAAATGTAGATGGGTTCAGGGGCTTCTGAAAAAAACGCCCAAACGTCCAGCGTCCCGTGTACATGGAGCCTAACAGTGAGAGACAGAAAAGGAGCAAAAATATCCAGAAAAACTAATTTAAAAAAAGTTATAAATTGATTTGCATTTGAATGAGTGTAGCACCCTCCTAGATAGGTGCTAGGTAGGGAGAAAAGTTTGCTCTGTCTGCTTATCAGTGGAGCCTGATCGATAGTTAGGCCTGCTCATTGTGCTCAGTGTGTATTCATCTGGTCTCAGGGAGATCCAATTGGGAGACACGTTGGATGCTGTGAGAAACCTGGCCAATGATACACAGGCTTTTGTACTGTCCCAGTGGGTTGGCACAGAGAGAGAGGTGCATCATGGGATAGGGTATAAAAGCCAAGAGCACATGAGGCAGGGGGTCTTAAGGCAGGAAGCCAAGTCCCAGAAGGAGGGTGACGGCTGTCTCTCCTTCTGTAGTTATGGATGGTGGTCACAGGCAGTCGGCTTGGTGAACCAGACAGTGTGGCTGAACCCAGAGGTCCTGGAGATGCTGACTGAAGGAGTTGGGGCTGAAGTAAATCTGGAAAAACGGTGTCCGTGAGTACAGAGGAACTTGCCCAGGGGTCTGCCCGGGAAGGGGACCACTCCGGAGTGTAGCGTCAGTGGACGGGTGCCAGCACACAGAGAGAGAGTGAAAGAGGGTGCCAAGTTTAAAGCCCTGAAGAGAGTTTCAAGCAGGAACACTTAAAATACCTTCACCTTAGTGGCAGAGTGAAGCAGGGGCCTTGCCACACTCTAAAGTCAGTTGTCCTCACTACTGTGAATAGTTAATAGTTGGAGTATCCCACTCATCCCGTCTCCTATCCAAGTTCTCAATAAAAACACAAAAACAAAATCCCCTGGATTGATCATTGACTGAGCCAAGGACTAAAAGTACTAATTTTCTGCTATCAGTTGCTAAGGGTAACCCCGGGAATCCAGAAAGTTTAATAAGAAAAGAATTGGCCGCAGTCCAAGCTGCATCCAGATTCGGTTTATTGGACGAACATCCCAAGTGTTACAACAGTGTACAGGTAGACGCTTTTCACACACTAACAGGTGTGCTTATTCATTAGCACACCTGTTTGTGTGTGAAATGAGTCTACCTGTACACTGTTGTAACACTTGGGATGTTCGTCCAATAAACCGAATCTGGATGCAGCTTGGACTGCGGCCAATTCTTTTCTTATTATTGTATGTGGAGGCGAGCCGAGGCGGGCCCCCCGTTAGCTTCCTTTTTCTCACCTGGAGCAACGAGTCTTTCTTTTCTTGGATATTGAATCCAGAAAGTGTTATATCCAGCAGTCCCCTAAGGGGCAATGCTACATGAGTGAAATAAGTATTTGACCCCTTCGCAAAACATGACTTAGTACTTGGTGGCAAAACCCTTATTGGCGATCACAGAGGTCAGACGTTTCTTGTAGTAGGCCACCAGATTTGCACACATCTCAGGAGGGATTTTGTCTTACTCCTCCTCGCAGATCCTCTCCAAGTCATTAAGGTTTCAAGGCTGACGTATGGCAACTCTAACCTTCAGCTCCCTCCACAAATTTTCTATAGGTTTAGGGTCTGGAGACTGGCTAGGCCATTCCAGGACCTTAATGTGCTTTTTCTTGAGCCACTCCTTTGTTGCCTTGGCCGTGTGTTTTGTGTCATTGTCACGCTGGAATACCCATCCACGACCCATTTTCACTGCCCTGGCTGAGGGAAGGGGGTTCTGACCCAAGATTTATTAGTAGATGGCCCCATCCATCGTCCCTTTGATGCAGTGAAGTTGTCCTTTCCCCTTAGAAGAAAAACACCCCAAAGCATAATGTTTCCACCTTCATGTGTGATGGTGGGGATGGTGTTCTTGGAGTCATAGGCAGCATTCCTCCTCCTCCAAACACAGCGAGTTAAGGTTGATGCCAAAGAGCTTGGTTTTGCTCTCATCTGACCACAACACTTTCACCCAGTTCTCCTGTGAATCATTCAGATGTTAATTAGCAAACTTCATATGGGCCTGCACATGTGCTTTCTTGAGCAGTGGGAATCTTGCGGGCACTGCAGGATTTCAGTCCTTCACGGCATAGTGCGTTACCAATTGTTTTCTTGGTGATTATGGTCCCAGCTGCCTTGAGATCATTGACAAGATTTTCCCATGTAGTTCTGGGCTGATTCCTCACCGTTCTCATGATTATTGAAACTCCACGAGGTGAGATCTTGCATGGAGCCCCAGACCAAGGAAGACTGACAGTTATTTTGGGTTTCTTCCATTTGCGAATAATCACACCAATTGTTGTCTCCCTCTCACCAAGCTGCTTGGCAATGGTCTTGTAGCCCATTCCAGCCTTGTGTAGGTCTACAATCTTGTCTCTGACATCCTTGGTCAGCTCTTTGATCTTGACCATGGTGGAGAGTTTGGAATCTGATTGATTGCTTCTATGGACAGGTGTCTTTTATACAGGTAACGAGCTGAGATTAGAAGTACTCCCTTTAAGAGAGTGCTCCTAATCTCAGCTCGTTACCTGTATAGAAGAAGACACCTGGGAGCCATAAATCTTGCTGATTGATAGAGGATCAAATACTTATTTCACTCATTAAAAATGCAAATGCACAGTCGGTTCCCTACTGCGCATGCGCAAAGTGTGCTGTGCTTTGTGAATGGCCCGGCGGTGGAGGAAGGAGGAGGGGGCTAAACTTCCGGCTGGGTTCGCCATGGCAAAATGTGGGGGGGGGGGGTGGAGTCAGAGAAGCAGAGCTTCCCCTTTTGAATGGATCTCCGGATTAAGTAAGGGACAAAAATTAAAGCCTGACCCATCTCAAGTAGTTACAGTAGTAGGGTTATTTTTGTATTTAAAAAAAAGGTTAAACCATAAAATAAAAGCCGACTGTTGTAAGCACCCTAGGCAGTGTTATATGGTTTGCTCCATCTTCTTTAAAGCGGTGTTCCAGGCTTTTCTGTGTTTATTAAAAGTCAGCAGCTACAAAAAGTGTAGCTGCTGACTTAATAAACACACACTCACCTGTGCCACGGTCCAGCGATCCTCGATCCTCTCCCTCTGGTCTCAGCGGCGCCGGCATCACTGGTGTGGGCACCTGGCTGTGACAGCTTGCGGCTTCACAGCCGGGTACGCACTGTGCATGCGTGAGTTGCGCTGCGCGTTTTGATTGGCCGGCAATCTTCTGGGACCTCTGACATATCCCAGAAGATTGCAGGGAGGGAGGGGGAGAGGAGAACTTACGCTCGGGGCTCCCCCCCCCCCCAAAAAAAAATGACATGCCAAATATGGCATGTCAGGGGGTTAGGACTACATAAATCGGAAGTTCCACTTTTGGGTGGAACTGCGCTTTAACTGCCACTTTTACTGGAAAGCTTGACCACTTAAAAGAAGTTGGAAAAAAAATCATTACATTACTAAGAAAAAAACAAAACAAAAAAACCTTATTTGTTAATGCTATTGACAGACTGCATTATACGGTATATGCAATTTCATAAGAGTCAGCAGCTGCAAATACAGTAAAACCTTGGATTGCGAGCATAATTCGTTCCGGAAGCATGCTTGTAATCCAAAGCACTCTTATATCAAAGCAAATTTCCCCATAAGAAATAATGGAAACTCAGATGATTCGTTCCACAACCATTTATTCATAAGTCCTTCAGTTTATAGTCCATATAAAAAGATTATAGCATTGCGATAGGTTATATAACCATAAAATGTCCATCCACAAATAGCCGCTTCCACAAGGGGATAAGAAGCAAAATCCAGTAGGAGCTACAGAGTATCAAAGAGAAGAAAGGCGCCTCTAAGTGTAGCAATATGGTTCCATTTAATGAAGGTACAACATTTAGCAACTCACATGGTTGATGAATAAAACAGGCACATCTAAGTATGCAGGCATCCGGGGTAAAGCTGTCCACATGGACTATCTTCTGCACCGCCGGCTGCCAGTCTGTAATCCTGACCGGGAAGACCACTGCAGTAAAGCGATCTAAAAGCGAGGGGCAGCATGGAAGGGATGACGTAGATGGTGGTGCAGAGGATGGTCTATGTGGACAGCTTTAGCCTGGATGCCTGCATGTGCCTTTTCCAATCATCAACCATGTGAGTTGCTAAATGTTGTACCTTCATTAAATGTAACCATATTGCTACACTTAGAGGCGCCTCTCTTCTCTTTTATACTCAGCTGTGACTTGAAGCTACTTGTATATCAAGACATCGCTTGTAAACCAAGTCAAAATTTATTTGAAAATTTTGCTTGTCTTGCAAAGCGCTCTTAAACCAAGTTACTCTCAAACCAAGGTTTTACTGTACTGTTAACAAACAGGTATTTATTCGCTCATCCAGTCCAGCGATGTCTTCCCCAGTGCCACCATCTTGGATGTGGCTACCTGATGTTTCACAGTCGGGCTGACATAACTCCCACCAAGGCAATGTATTAAATCTGCATTTTAGTTATAGACTAAGGGAAGGAAGACAATGAGAGGAACTTTAATTTTTTGTTGAAGTTCCACTTTATTGTTGTTATGGATACTCATTAGCTGGGAGAATAAAGTAGGAGGTGTTGCAAGACAGGAACTATCAAAGATTTTCTGTACCCTAAATATTCTAACAAACTAGCTTAGATAATTACAAAAAATACATTTTTAATTAGTATGCTTTTGCTACTCACCTGTACAGGCCGATGGACATTATTATAGTCCAGTAGGGGACGCTGGACCTTAGACAAAAGGCGACTGAAGAAGAGCAGAACCTGCTGCCTCATTCCAGGGGGGTACTGTAATGAAGAAAGAAGACAGATGTAAGGCTGTGCAACTACAAGGAATAGAAGAGATATATATATATATATATATATATATATATATATATATATACATACACACATACACATACACACACACACACACACACACACACATACAGTATATCTCAATTAATGGCACCAGTGTCAGAAGTGTGATTTCAAACACCAATTCTCTACATAAAAAAACCTATTTTAGTTTCCAATTTATTTAGCTCGGATATTCAATGTGGACTTCCCATTGGTTCCAGTATTCATGATCCAGTACAATATTCCCATCACCATGTTCCTTAAAAATGGCTGCAGCAAATACCGGATCAGAACCAGTATTGACAGAAGGTTAAAGTATGAAGGAATCATTTCACATCAATCTTATTCTGTGAGGATTGCTGTGATGTGATCACTTTAAGCTTTGGACGCTATTTCAAAAGATCCTTGGTGCGCTTGTGGTGTTCACAACCAGTCCCATAACGCTGCTCCTGAATTCTGGTCATACGACTGCCCCTTTGCCAATATCTTCACATAATTGATAACACTAAAACATATCAGAAACTAAAGGTGGCAGATTATTGCATTAAAAGCCAACGTAAAGCCCCAAAATTACCAACAAACTTGCCAAGTGTGTAGTCAGCATCAAGCCTCATACTAAAAATCGGTCATAAAGGAGTATAAATGTTTGATAAATCCCCCCCAAAAAAAAGGGAGGAAGCAGCATAAATATAATACTCAGTACATACAGGGAATAAGCAAAACCTTTGCCTTAAAGGGGTATTAAACTCCAAAACAAACACATTACATTGCAGCTTACCATTTCTTAGATGTGACGGCTGCATTCGTTTTTTATTTTCATCTGGTGATCCAGCCAGTAAGTCTGTTGTTTTTCAAAAGAACAAGCTCTTCTACAAATGTATCAGAGGGATGATAACAACCATTTACCACTGACAGGAGTGGTCAGTTTTTATTTATTAATGTAAAACCTTTATCCCAAAAGGAAAAACAACTAATGCTGCAACTGCTTGTGTGACTGCAGTGTGAGCTGGAGTTTGCACTGAATTTGTTAGTGTACCCATCACTGCCCTCCCCCAGATTGACAATGCTACTGTCCAAGGATGCCCCTGTGCTCCTTCATCCAGACTGGAGGCACTACTACAGGAGGAGGAGTGAGTGTTACTGGTCAGATCACCAGTTTAAAAAAGCATAAAAAAGAAAAAGAACTGGCAAGCTGCAATAATACATTTTTAGTTTTGGGATTAACACCGCTTTAATTTCCCTTGTGTCGCACTGATCATGAAGTACAATGTGCCACCTCCAAGGGATGAAGAGGGTAGTTATCACACATTCGTACAGCTCACCTAACAACTCCCAACTTAGACTAAGCAACAAAAGCTGACCTGAGCATGACACAACAGCAACCAAGATTCAATTGTGTGAGGTCTTCTGCTGGAAACCTGCGCCAAATTTTACCAACTCTTTTGTTAAAGTAAATAAAGCCACTTTATGGGTATCGGAAAAAGGTAAGGTAGCTGACCTGACAAACTGTCAGACCTCAGTTGACCTCCGATCCCCAAATCTCAATGAAAAGATTTAGGCTTATAAAGCTTAATAATGAAGCCGATACACAGCAGATCATTCATGGGCAAACCTGCACAGTTATAATTTAAATGCCAACTCTGGGCACAAGAACAAAAAATGCTTGCTAGGCTTTCAATGATAAGGTGTTATACTTGAAAAGGACATCCAAAAATACACTGTTTAGACATATAGTGAGCTTCTCTTAATAAAAAATGGCTTCATCTCCGTCTCCTACCCATGGGAGAACCCCTTCTAACATATTTCCCCCAGTAGGGTTTAATTGTAGAGGCAAATGTAGCTGGTATATTTAAAGTTATAAAGCAACATAAGCCATAAACAGCAAGGGTCCAGAAGGGGCTCTTTGTGGCTAATAATACTTTATGCAAAGAAGTGGAGACTGCGCTCAATTGTTAGTGTATAGTGCTGAATGTTTAAAAATTCATATATAAATCATTAAATCACTATAAATGAATAAATAAATAAAAATAATATCATTACTTGCTTTACAGTCTGATTAAACCCAGTGGGTTACCCCAAAAGTGCTCAAATTATAAAGTGACTGTGCTTACAACAATTATTGCAATGCATAAATTAGTCCTCAGTGATTTTTATAAAGTGCTTGGTGCAACAATTGTATCCAGTGCATGAACAGTCCTCAGTGATTTTATAAAGTGCTTGGTGCTCAGTGGAAATACATATCCAGGTGCAAGATAAAAGTGGGGAATCCGTCACCTAATGTGCAGCCCACTTACCAGACGACCCCTTGGGGTCTAGTGTGGGTGAATGGTCCCTTTTGTGTGGCTCCCGGTATTCCTCAATAGGAACTGTGTCCTCTCATTGGGATGGGGATGTTGCCTGGGAGTCCGCTCCACTGTATAGGGAAGGGCTGTAAAGGATTCCACTGTGTGTCTCCTTGGTGTGGTGGTCTCAGTATGCCGCAAGAGAAGTGGGGAAACTCATGGTATAGTATTTTATTGAATAAAGTAGTCCCTTACATTAAAGTTCCATAAGAACAGCTGGATCATGGAGGTGCCAGTTTGCGTTCCAGATGCGTTCCAAAAAACTTCTAATAATACTTTATAACTGAAGTCATTTTTTACTAAGAGTTCACTAGATGCCGAGGCAGTGTGCAGATGGGTGCCATTTTGTTGTAGTCCTGGATATATCTAATGAGCCAGTGTTAAACCAGACCAGCATCTGCAAAAATTGTGGCCAGTCAGCTGGATAACAGATTGGGGTGTAATTGTTACCTTAGCTTATCGCTCGGGCACACTCCCTCCATCTGGTACCAAGAACCTTCATCTATAAGGCGTTCCCAGATGGTGGTCACCTGCTTTTCTCCTCCCATAGTATGAGGACTACAAGCCCTACATTGTACATGATGACACAGAATGACCACCCACAACCTGGAGTATTCGAAGAGGACAGTGCTAAAGCGGGGACCACAGTAAGTAATACTACCTCTTCCTCTATTCCCCCCTAGAGTTATAAATAATTTAACCTTAACCCATGCCAAATGGGGGGTGTGTTGTGGGGTAGGAGAGCACTGCAGAGGTCGTTTTTCTCAATCTTTCAAAAATATTTTTACTAGTACTGAATATCCAGATTCTTGCATGAATCTTGTGATTCACTTTTATAGTAATGAAAGTTACCACTCTAAAGCAGCATTACATGTGAAAGAACTCCATATGACCACAAGTGATGTATGTAGTAGTTATTTTTGGATAACCTAGTATAGTGAGTACCTCTGCCTTTGCCAGGGTGCAAAGTGTCTCCAATATCTTGTGCTGTAAAAGATATTCCATGCATGGTCCAGTATTATCAGCAGGTCCGCTTTTTTCTCCGTCCCCTGTGCCTTCTCTGGCTGCTAGCTCTCCTTCCTCGTAGACAAGGATGTCCAGGAGCTGGCGGAGCCTCCATGGGATATCTGTATGACGTGCTTGGCAGGATTCATCTGTGGAGAAAATGAAGGCAATAGTAAAACACAATGTACAATATAAGCTGCATCAGGGCCAATTCCCCAAGAGTTTAAGAGGTTTTAAACCTACAAAAATAAATAAATAAGAACAAAAAGGCATAATGAGCTAGTATAAAAGATAAACAAAACCAGGTGCACATCCAACCTAGTGTATTATAGTTTTTATAAAAGGAAAATGAATCAATATGAAATGCACTCACATGGTACAGAAAGTACTGGGAATATGTAGGTTCCTCTCCTGCTGCATGGCCTCTTCAGGTCCCGCACTGTACCCACTCAGTGTCCCCTGGAAAGTGAAGCTCCCCCTCAGGACGAGCGATCCGCTGCACCTCTGGCAGATCCCGCACGGTACCCACTCAGTGTCCCCTGGAAAGTGAAGCTCCCCCTCAGGACGAGCGATCCGCTGCACCTCTGGCAGATCCCGCACTGTCCCACTCGGTGTCCCTTGGAAAGTGAAGCTCCCCCTCAGGACGAGCGATCCGCTGCACCTCTGGCAGATCCCGCAATGTCCCACTCGGTGTCCCTTGGAAAGTGAAGCTCCCCCTCAGGACGAGCGATCTGCTACACCTCTGGCAGATCCCACACTGTCCCACTCGGTGTCCCCTGGAAAGTGAAGCTCCCTTCAGGACGAGAAATCCGCTGCACCTCTGGCAGATCCCGCACTGTCCCACTCGGTGTCCCCTGGAAAGTGAAGCTCCCTTCAGGACGAGAGATCCGCTGCACCTCTGGCAGATCCCGCACTGTCCCACTCGGTGTCCCCTGGAAAGTGAAGCTCCCCTCAAGACGAGCGATTCGCTGCCCCTCCAGGGTCTCTGCCTAGTGCGCCTGCGCCCAACTCCGCTGTCCCCACCGTGAAATCCCGCACAACGCACAAGGATCCAGGCAGAAGCCTATAACTATGGGGACGGAACACCTCCGGCAGATGGTGGTGGAGGATGGAAACTAAGGCCCAGCACTGGTTGCTATGACAACAAGTTTCGGAGGCGTAGCCTCCCTCTTCAGGTCATCCTGATGGCGGATCGCTTGTCTTGAGGGGAGCTTCGCTTTCCAGGGGACACTGAGTGGGTACAGTGCGGGATCTGAAGAGGCCATACAGCAGGAGAGGAACCTACATATGCCCAGTACTTGCTGTACCATGTGAGTGCATTTCATATTGATTCATTTTCCTTTAATAAAAACTATAATACACTAGGTTGGATGTGCGCCTGGTTTTGTTTATCTTTTGCACAGTGTTCTCTTCCGCCACCCAGTGGAGTTGACTGGAGCAGCAGCCACCTAGCTTTAATAGACTATGTTCTGGAAGGAAGACACACAAGCTACGTTTGGACTGGCATGATTAGCGCACGGATGGTGAATATCACCTTGTGTGTATATGTTGTGTTTAATGAGCTAGTATGCATTACATACCAGCTCATTATGAAATACTTACCTTAAAACGAAGCCCCCGCACACCGCTGACATGGCTAACATGTTTACCAGTGTTCCTTTCGGGTTAGCGTCCTCTGACTATTTTATTTTATTGGCCAGAACCCCTCTGACGTCACTCCAGCACAGGCACACGGGGACCACCGTTCATGGCACAGGGCTCTGAACGAACGGCATGGGAGGCCATTCCTTCAGAGAGCATGCACTAGTGCTCTCACTTGCTGCATGCAAAGTAAATATCTCCTAAACGGTGCAAGTTTAAGAGAGGTTTAGACTACCTATAGGTAAGCCTTATTAGAGGCTTACCTATAGGTACAAGTTACAGAGGAAACTTTACTTCCTCTTTAAATAATGGCAAATAAAATGTGGTAAAATAACACATGCGGCAAATCAGTTAATTTAGTGTTAAATAAAGAATGTGGTATTTCTGCGATTGTTCGGTAACTAACACATTTTCTCATGTGGTAATTTATCGCACATGTCGGTGATTAGGGGGGTTTAAGGTCATTTCCTTAAAATATTTTCCATTTTAACATTTTTTAAAAATTGTTTTTTGCAAAAGAAAAATAATCTAACATTTTTTACAGTAATCTGTATTTGGAGGCATTGAAATTTGAACTATCTTCTCTAATGTCTTCTGATGCTCGGTAATCCAAGCTGTGGAACTCTGTTGCCTGAAAATTGCTGCTCCTTTACTAAATCCATCATGTCATTCATTCATAAAAATGTGGTTTTGTAAATGTAGGGCCTACTAGAGCTGTTGAAAGTGCTCTTTACTAGATTGTTCTATGTTTTTAGCCCAATTGTGTGCTGCTGCCTATGTTTATATTGTGGAAACTAAAGAAAACTATATTTTTTTAATTGTTTTAAACATTTTTATTTATTTTTCATGTCCCTTTGTACTTGTTGTAATGGTGTATATAACCCAAAGTATAAGGCCCCTTTCACACAGGCGGACCGTTCAGATCCACCTGTTCGTTTTTTTGGCGGATCTGAACGGTCCCCCCATGCATTCCTATGGGGCATCGGATGTCAGCGGAGACATGTCCGCTGACATCCGACCCATCAAATCCGGACGAATGGAAACCCTATTTTCCATCCGTCCAGCGGATCAGATCGGATGAGAACGTACCGACGGTTCGTTCCCATCCGATTTCCCCCATAGAGATGCATTGGGAACTGACAGCTGTGTCTCCGCACACAGCACGGAGACACAGCTGTCATCCTCCTGCTCAGCTGGAAATCGGCGGATCGATCCCCCGCTGAGAAAAGCGGAGTCCGTTTGACGGACTACAAGTGTGAAAGAGCCCTTACAGTGGAGGTCACTTGTAGCTGGAGTAATTGTCATGATTGACATACTCCATTGTTGCACTTTTGTAAACAATGTTCACATTAATTCTTGAGGTTAAATTTCAGCCGATGCTTGCTTTAATTTGCACTGCAAATACCTTTTTGATTTAATAAAAAATAAAAAACAGAACTGTACTCGTGATGTATAATGCCACATTTGTGTGTGTCCACTGCTGATAGAATAGTGTAAATTTTCTGTGGGTGGAATTAGACCCCTCTCTGAGGGTTGTATTACACCCCTTCCTGTGGGTGTTCTGTGGGTAGAATTAGGCACTCGGTGAGTGGAATGTCCCTTTCTGAGGGTAGTGTTAAATATCGCACCTTTTTTTAGTTCCTGTTTCATTTGTGAATTGGACTTAACAGATTACCGCACGATTTTTTGCGATATTTACTAACAATTTTTTTTTCGTTGTTTACTGCAAAATTATTATCTTTTTTTAATGAATCGGATTTTATTTACCGCATGTGAGAATCTATGCAAATGAGTAACATGATATCCTACAGCATGCAGTAAAGCTTATTGAATTGACCCCTTAGTCTCCCCAAAATGGATTCTGTGCCATTTAATGGACACTGGTAGGTTTAAATCATAACTGCACTTAAAGCGGTAGTAAAGTCTGCTTTTTAATTTTTAACTACAGGTAAGCATATAATAAGGCTTACCTGAAGGTAAAATTAAGATCTCCTAAACTTGCACAGTTTAGGAGTTATTCACCCTGCATGCAGCCACTGACACCAGTGGCGCATGCCCTCTGAAGGTCGGGCATATCTTGCTGAACCTTCAGAGCTCCTTACTGGAATGTGAACTTCCGCGCGAATGTGCGGGAGTGATGTCATTGCGGCTCTGGCCACTCACAGCGTCGGAGCTGCTGAATCCGGAAGAGACATCGGAGGGAACATGTCAGCTCCCTCAGAGGTGTCTGGGCGACCGTGTGGGGGCTTCGTTCTAAGGTAAGTATTTCATAATGTGCTAGTATGCGATGCATAATAGCACATTATGCCAGATTCCTGCAGGGTTTTTTTTTTTTTTTTTTTTACGCAGGAGATACAACCGCTTTAAGGCTCGTACACACCAAAACAAAAAAAAAAAAAAAAAAAAAAAAAAAAAAAAATCGGGCAACTTTCGTATGATTTTCGTATAGTGTGTACAAAACTTTAGACAGCCGATTCTGACTTTTTGTTCAAAAATTCCGGAAGGGACAACTGCTAACATTTTTCTCCTACGAGAAGAGAACAAACGATTTTCATTTAATGTGTACCGCTTTCGTATGATTTTCAAACACGAAAAATTTGAAAAGTAAGACTGCCCATGATCAGAATCTATAAACAACAAAAAAAATAAAAATATTTTCGTACACATTTTTGTTCATTGGTTACCGATTTGTTGTAAAAACGATGAGGAAAAAAAAAAAAAAAAAAAAAAAAAAATCGGACAATCATTTGTCTCCTTTTCCTGTTAGTCTCTGGGGTGTATAACTTATCAAATGATAGTGTTCCATAGTTGTTTACTTTCTTCCCTAAGGCTACGTTCACATGTGGGCATATCAGATCGCGGGCAGAATCACCGCGATTCTGCCCGCGTTCCGGAAATCATTGCAAATAGCGGGAGGCCTGTGCGATGCCCGTTATTTGCAATGGCACCCCAAACGCTGTGCGATGTTGCCGCGATTTCCACCTGCCAAATGGTGGTAACATCGCGCAAACAGAATCGCGGGACGCATGACGCACAAACAAAAGCTCTTGTACCTTTTTTGTGCGTCATGCATCCCGCAATTCTGTTTGCGTGATGTTACCGCGATTCGCACAGGCGTCCTGCGATTTGCAATGATTTCTGGATCGCGGGCAGAATCACGGTGATTCTGCCCGCGATCCGCTACGCCCACATGTGAACGTAGCCTAAGAGATTAGGTCATTGAAAAAAGAAGATAAAGAAAAGTTGCATACAAGTGTAGACAAATAAAAGACATAAACAAAGATGGGCTGCCTCACTGACAACAAGGAATGTGCATGAAGCAGAAGCTGCCAATAAGAACCAAATCTACCAAAAATGTAGGAGCTTTGCCCAATCACAACAGTTCCTGATTGAGGCAGAGTGGCAGGGACTACAGCTATGTGCATAGCAAATGAGTGTCACTTTAACTAATAGGCTCTAGTATTTTATACTGTTATGCAAACTCAGGAGCTGTAAAACTGAATTACTAAAAGCAGTTGAAGCTCTATATGCAATAAATTGTTTGAATATTCACTTTAA
The DNA here is from genome assembly GCF_965119305.1 of Pelophylax lessonae. Lineage (NCBI taxonomy): Eukaryota > Metazoa > Chordata > Amphibia > Anura > Ranidae > Pelophylax > Pelophylax lessonae. The sequence goes on along the minus strand of NC_138771.1, from coordinate 565,857,125 downwards.
CCACTTCCAGCCCTAGCCAATTTTGTCATGCCTCTCCTACATGTCCCCTGCAACAAAATGTCATTTTCGGTGAGATACTCCCAATAGGAACACGTCTAAAGGGATGCAGCCCAGCAGCTTTCACAGCTAATAGATAATTATGAAACCACTCCCATTAGACCCACTCAGCACAGAGGAACAAACAATGATTCCTTCAGAATAACAAAGGGTAGGAATCTGCAACAAAGTTTGTTAAAATCCCTGTAATGTACCGTTATATAGATCACCCAGAGGGGAATGTTTTTTTTCCACAAAAAGTGGAGTTACGCTTTAACCCATTCCCAGTGAACACACGTACAGTATGCAGCTTCACAGAGGTGGGTCTTCTTCCATGGGGCTACATATCTGCATACCTGTGAGACTGAGCTGTCACCAACAGCTCTGGGTCTCGGCTTTTGATAACTACCATAGCCTGTGACTGGCTGTCACAGTGATCAGTATCTGTACAGCCCGCCCAATGTACTCCTTATCCTTTTAAATGGAAAAATAAGATACATTGTATCTTTTTATCCTTGCTAGAGGAAATGAAAGGAAGAAAAAAAAAAAAAAAACATTGTGCTTGGTCAAAAGGTCAGTGTGTTTTAGGTAGGATTTAGGACAAAAAAAAGCCTTTTATATTTAGGCCCCTTTCACACGGATGGTTATTCTGCCGTTGGTAAAAGCAAGTTTTGTTATTTTGAAATTCCAACACTCCTGGCACAACGATTACTCACATTTGTACATTGCGATTTTGTGCGATTACTTGCCTTTACATGTGGCTGCATTTAGCTGCGTTAGTAAATTATTGCCTTTTGTATAGCAAAACTTTACTTATTTCTTCTTTGTGTTGCAATTAACTGCGTTTATATACAGATAGCTGCAATACATCGCTCCTGGATGCTGTCAACTTTATTTTTCCTAAATGCACAAAACCGTATGTTATCAAAACGTTGCTAAACGAAGTGTGTGAATGGGGCCATAGGGATGCATTGTCTGCATTCAGCTGCAGTAAATAAGTTCCTCTTGCCGCAGCTAAAAGCTGAATTCTAACCGTTCATGTGAAAGGGGTCTCAGACTTTTTAGGCGACTTGTCAGCCTGACAAGTCGCGCTCCCTCGCGGTCCATTGACCGCTACAGGACCCGTTCTAATAGGAGCGACACAAGTCGCTCCGACTTAGAAAAAGGGTCCTGTACTATTTCGGGGCGACCTCGGAGCGACTTGCATAGACTTCCATTATGTGAAATCCATGCAAGTCGCTCCAAAGTCGTGGTGCAATGTAATGCACAAGTCGCCCCCGAAGTAGTAAGGAGTCGTGTCGCCTCAGTGTGAACCGACTCTTAGGGTTTGTATTTTCAGTAGGAAATAAAAAGCACAAAGTGCACCATTTTCTCTGGGATCTTCTATGGGTATAAACAAAAAATATACTGTACACATATGCAGTATCGCTGTGATCGTCAGGAGTAGGAGAATGCATTTTGGGTTGTTCTTTAAGTCGCGGGTTTCGGTAATGGCAAGAAATGTATTGCTCAATAAAAAAAAATTAAAAAAAATTAATAAATTTTACTATTTTGGGCTAGTTTTATTTTTTATAATTACATTACTAAATGAAATCCCAATCTGTGCTGAAAAAACAAGGTATCATTCACCTTGGCACACTGGGTTGTCTGTGCTTTTGCCTGAAAATTGCTGCTCCTTTACTAAATCCATCATGTCATTCATTCATAAAAATGTGTTTTTGTAAATGTAGGGCCTACTAGTGCTGTTGAAAGTGCTCTTTACTAGATTGCTCTATGTTTTTGGCCCAATTGTGTGCTGCTGCCTATTTTATATTGTGGAAACTAAAGAAAACTATAATTTTTAATTGTTTTAAACATTTTTATTTATTTTTCATGTCCCTTTGTACTTGCAGTAATGGTGTATATAACCTAAAGTATTAGGGCCGGTTCACACTTCTGTGAGTGCGCCGATCGCATGTAATTCGGAGCGCACTGCTCCTTCATTACATGCGATCGGAGGTGCGGATGCAAATTCAGCCATACACTTTGTATGGCCGAATTCGCATTGTATCTGCACCAAACTCGCACATGACCCTTTTTTCCAGCCGCATCAGGATCAGATCGCACAGCGGTTCACACTTGTGCGATCCGATCCTGTGCAAACTGTCAGACCGCACTGCGATATGCGATCAAACTGGGGGTGTCGTTAAGATTTCATTGACACCCCCTGCGTATCGCATATGGCAGTGTGGACTGCCAGGGGTGCGTTTGCAATGCAGGAACAGGCTGCGAATTCGCAGCCTTCCCGCATTGCACAAGTGTGATCCGGGACTTACAGTGGAGGTCACTTGTAGCTGGAGTAATTGCCATGATTGACATACTCCATTGTTGCACTTTTGTAAACAATGTTCACATTAATTCTTGAGGTTAAATTTCAGCCGATGCTTGCTTTAATTTTTATCTGCACGTCATACCTTTTTGATTTAAGAAATAAAAAACAGAACTGTACTCGTGATGTAGAATGCCACATTTGTGTGTGTCCACTGCTGATAGAAAAAATATACTGTACACATATGCAGTATCGCTGTGATCGTCAGGAGTAGGAGAATGCATTTTGGGTTGTTCTTTAAGTCGCAGGTTTCGGTAATGGCAAGAAATTTATTGCTCAATAAAAAAAAATAATACATTTTACTAGTTTTATTTTTTATAATTGCATTACTAAATGAAATCCCAATCTGTGCTGAAAAAACAAGGTATCATTCCCCTTGGCACACTGGGTTGTCTGTGCTGAAAAAACAAGGTATCATTCACCTTGGCACACTGGGTTGTAACAAGGTAAAACCAGGCTGTCAGTTGCTCACATGAGAGATTATCTGTGGTTAGAGACCTATAATCAGTCCTGGACGCACCCTGCTTGCATCCAGAGCTAATCATCAGTTCCTAACTGCAGGTAACTGCTTGGCAGGCCCATGTCCACGTTGGTCCACTGTGGCATCGGTCAACCAGTCATTGCTTGGTACAAGTTTGCTGGCCACATTCACATGTGATTCCAGTTGCAGGAATGTTAAGATTCTTGCCACAGATATCCACTATCCAGCCCTAATCCCAGATGTGAATGACCCCTCAATATTCAGATACTTCCACAAGTTCAATTTCTTCTAGGTGCAAACCAACTGAATATCTCATAGAGGACAGTGAATAAACCAAGAGCTGTCTATAAACAAAAGAAAGATTTTATAGATAACAAATGACCAATATAAATGCTTGTGAACAATGAATAGGTCATATTGACCGGATGGAGGTGTTGGTTTCCTTACCGGTTGTCTCTAGGTAGTACTGAGTCACCCCTTTCCAGTGCTGGACAAAGGACTGCAGCAGGTCCTGGGAGGGCTCACGCTAAAGAGGAAGAACAAAGAATATTCCAGTCAATATTTATTACATCTTCTCTCAACCTTTATCAGTGTGTAGATTCTAAATAACCTAACACCAATATTGCTACCAATTTGTGAATCCTCAGTGATTTATTTTTCAACCATTAATTTCCAGATGTACTTTTGGGATTTCAAATTTTTCAGTGAGGCAACATGCATACTGGCAGCAAAAATGGATCATTATGGTCTGCAAGCCCAACATTCTTAAAGCGGTAGTATACCGATTTTTGTGACCTTTACCTACAGGTAAGCCTATAATAAGGCTTACCTGTAGGTACAATTAATATCTCCTAAACCTGCACAGTTTAGGAGATATTTGCCCTGCATGCGGCCGCTGACACTCGCGGGGCATGCGCTCTGAAGGTCCGGGGGGACCTTCAGAGTTCCTTGCCGGAAAGTTCCCGGAGAGTTAATCCCCCGCGCGCATGGGCGGGAGTGACGTCATCGTGGCCACTCACGGCGCCGGAGCCGCAAAACCCGGAAGAGACGCCGAGGGATCATGTCAGCTCCCACAGCGGTGTCCGGGGGTCCGTGTCGAGGCTTCGTTCTAAGGTAAGCATTTCATAATGAGCTAGTATGTGATGCATACTAGCTCATTATGCCTTTGTCTTGCAGGCTTTTTTGTTTTTTTTGAGTATACTACCGCTTTAAACAGATATGAATGTATCTTATGGTCTTCGAAGTACATTTGTAGACATTTACAAGCTAAATGTTAAAGAGGAACTAAACCAATCGACTTAAAGTGGAACCTTATCCATGACATCTCCAGCATTGCTCCTGTTTCCTCTTGCTGGAGGCTAACATTAAAGCGGAGTTCCAGCCATTTCACTCACCTGTCCAACGGTCCAGCGATGCGGCCATCCGAAGCCTCGATCCTCTTCCCTCGGCATCACTGCTGTGGGCACCCGGCTGTGACAGTTTGCGGCTTCACAGCCGGGTACCCACTGCGCATGCGCGAGTCGCGCTGCGCGTCTTGATTGGCCGGCAATCTTCTGGAACCTCTGACATGTCCCAGAAGATTGCAGGGAGGGAGGGGGAGAGGAGAACTTCCGTTCAGGGCGCCGCGGCGCTCCGAGCGGAAGTGGGAGCGGGTACCTGTCAAAACTAGGTACCCGCTCCCCCCCCCAAAAAAATGACATGCCAAATGTGGCATGTCAGGGGGTTAGAACCACCTAAAGCGGAACTTCCACTTTTGGGTGGAACTCCGCTTTAAGCTGAAACCCAGAGCCCCTGAGCAGCAGTCAATCATAAGGCAGAACTTCACCCATCAATTGAACAGTTTCAAAAAACAGTTACATTCTTGGAATGCTGGGTTGCTAACTGTCACATTTGCTTTTGTCCTCAACCAAACTGTCAAACCATCCAATGGCTGGTGTCATAACTGATCACATGTGCAGCACCATGGCAGTTGCAGATGAAACTAAAGCAGCTTCCTTGGCTGTAAAGGATAGGAGGGTTTAATTCCGCTTTAAGGATGTCAGCAGGTCGGCCGCTACACACTCGGCAGTGCCTAAAAATAGAGAGCAGCTGAGCATGTGTGTGTGTTTTTTTTTAACAGTATAGACACTTATTTTTAAAGTTTTACATAGCTATACTTGCAAAAGGGGCCATCCTGAAGTGATCTAACAGGACTTAAAGTGGAACTTTAGTCTGAAAATGAACAGTTTAAAAAAACAGTTACATGCCAGGATTGCTATCTGTCCCATTTGCTTGTGCTATCAACCAAACTGTCAAACCATCAAACTGTCTGGTGTCATAACTGAGCAACACATGGCAGTTGAAGATCAAACAGAGGCCAAGATGGCACTTCCTTGGCTGAAAATGATCGGAGGGTTCACTTATAAGAATGAAATCCACCAACTTTACCGTTTCCAAAACAGTTACATTCGTAGCACGCTGTTAAAGTTACCAGTGTCCTTATGTTACCTGTCAACCTAACTGTCAAGCCATCAAATGTCTGGTGTCATAACTGATCGCATGTGCAGCACCATGGTAACTGCAGATCAGAGACAGTAGCATCTTTCGATTAAAAGGATTGGATGGTTTAGTTCCACTTTAACCACTTCCAGACCGCCAGCCACAGTTTTACGCTGGCAATTTGACGTTAAATACCGGTGTCATGGCAGCAGATAGCTGCCATAACTGCGGTATTTTCTTACAGGGTCGGGTGGTCCTCTTTCACAATAAAGTGGTCCCAGCGGTGCAGAGTTGCCCCCCCTCCTCCCACCGCTTCCCGGTCGTTTGCCCTACTTACTGGAGCCAGTCGGTAGCGGGATAAACAATATGTAAGCGGTGTTCAAACCACACATGTGAGGTATCACCGTGTTCATTAGAGTGAGAGCAATAATTCTAGCCCTGGAACTCCTCTGTAACTCTAAACTTGTAACCTGCAGAAAATTTTAAATCGTCGCCAATGGAGATTTTTAACTACCAATGTTTGTCGCCATTCCACGAGCGTGCGCAATTTTGAAGCATGAAATGTTGGGTATCTATTTACTCGGCGTAATATTCTCTTTCACATTGTAGAAAAAAATTGGGCTAACTTTACTGTTTTCTTATTTTTTTCATTCAAAATTTTTTTTTCTAAACAAATTGAGTTTGTAAGACTGCGCAAATACAGTCTGACAAAGTATTGCAACAATCTCCATTTCATTCTCTAGGGTCTCTGCTAAAAAAAAAATATATATATATATATTTGGGGGATCTAAGTAATTTTCTAGCAAAAACTACTGACTTTAACTTGTAAACAACAAGTGTCAGAAATAGGCCTGCTCCTTAAGTGGTTAAAAAAAATTGCATTCATCGTCTGTTTAGTGTTGATCTTTTTAGATTGAACATAGTTTAATGGATGTAGACGCATCTAAACCTGCTGGAAAACAGGAAGATTTTAATGCAGTAAAAAGTAGTCTGGGAAGCATAAGGCACCTTGCACACAGGGCCATCTAGGAGCATTCCGGTGTTTTAGTGCACCCTTGAAGGACAGGTGAAGTGTCCAGCCCCACTGGCAAGGTATATAGAAGGCTGCGCCTGGGTGGGACTGAATGCTGCCCGAGTGATACCCCCCGTCTAGGCAGCTGTGCGTTCAGGGATGAAGGGGCTGTCCCCGTGGGATGGGAGACCCGGGCAACCAGCATGCACGGCTGCCGAAGACCCGATCTGATTCCCTCTGCTGGGGTGGCAGTCTTTCCATTCACAGATCCCTGTATATGGAGGACACAGGTGTGTGGGCTGAGCCATGCACAGCCATGGTAAATCGATAAATTAAAGTATCCCCAAAGCGCTGCTGGGGAAAACACCCTACAATTCAGGTAGGTGGGGTAAGAGGAGTGGGTTCAGGGGCGGGGGATTGGGTAGGTGTTTTCATGTTACACGCTAAATACAGGTATTACATGAATCATGGTCACAATGATGAACAAAGTCTTTAGTCCCCATTGACATTTGTGAATGGTGCCGTTAGAGCTCACATGCAAGAGACCCAGTGGGGGGTGGGGGTTCTAACAATTACCTGCAGGCAAAGCTCCCTTGGGGGCTCATTACCACCAGAGCGGGCATTATGTGCGCATTTCCTGCACTGTGTTCAAAATGCACTGGGTGTGCGATCTGCTAAGGTTGTCAATGTGTTCCTAACAACACCCACAAACCGAGATCGCAAACGCAGTGCATTTATCTGCCCGGATGGCATGATACAGCAGTGATCTGGTTGTGGTGCGTTTTTGAAAAGTAATGCATGCACTACTTCTGGTGTGATTTTAATCCATTCAAATGAATAACCTGAAAATCGTAGCACACTGGACGCTGCATTTCTGTGCAATTCAGGTGTTACCTGTCCTGAAAGCAATTGGGAAGCTGACAGCTCCCACAGCTAATGGCAGCGGCTTGCATAAGAGCTCATAGTGCCATTACCTGTGAATGATCATTACTGGATGCAGACGATCAATCGCTATTATCTGTTTGAGTGATTGCATGTGAGCGGCATGATTTGCTGTATGAGCGGTCAGAGTCTAATTGCTTTCAATGGCTGGACATAGGCACTCATCAATATTTGGTTCAATGAATGATGGCTGGAGAGAAGCACTCATCGATCCTTGTTTGCTAATCGTCAGGAACCCCCCCCTCACCCATAGCAACCAGCGACTGATGAGTGCTTATCTCCAGCCATCACCCATAACAACCAGCGACTGATGAGCGCTTATCTCCAGCCATCACCCATAGCAACCAGCAACTGATGAGTGCTTATCTCCAGCCATCACCCATAACAACCAGCGACTGATGAGCGCTTATCTCCAGCCATCACCCATAGCAACCAGCAACTGATGAGTGCTTATCTCCAGCCATCACCCATAGCAACCAGCGACTGATGAGCGCTTATCTCCAGCCATCACCCATAACAACCAGCAACTGATGAGTGCTTATCTCCAGCCATCGCCCATAACAACAAGCGACTGATGAGCGCTTATCTCCAGCCATCACCCATAGCAACCAGCGACTGATGAGCGCTTATCTCCAGCCATCACCCATAACAACCAGCAACTGATGAGCGCTTATCTCCAGCCATCACCCATAGCAACCAGCGACTGATGATTGCTTATCTCCAGCCATCGCCCATAACAACAAGCGACTGATGAGCGCTTATCTCCAGCCATCACCCATAGCAACCAGCGACTGATGAGCGCTTATCTCCAGCCATCACCCATAACAACCAGCAACTGATGAGCGCTTATCTCCAGCCATCACCCATAGCAACCAGTGACTGGTGAGTGCTTATCTCCAGCCATCACCCATAACAACAAGCGACTGATGAGTGCTTATCTCCAGCCATCACCCATAGCAACCAGCAACTGATGAGTGCTTATCTCCAGCCATCACCCATAGCAACCAGCGACTGATAAGCGCTTATCTCCAGCCATCACCCATAGCAACCAGCGACTGATGATTGCTTATCTCCAGCCATCACCCATAGAAACCAGTGCAGTATGACTATCATAAAAGTAACATGGAGGTGTTCTCCTCCATTACACACACACATATACCAGAGCCGGGAAGATTCAGCCCTAGCCCTTTATCTCTGACCATGTCAGCCGGTAGTGCCATACGGTTGCTGTAAGGCTCCGCTGACGATGTGGCAGTACTGGGCCTCACTCACCGACTCCACCGCCTGCTGCAGGAGGGCGCCCAGCCGGCTCCACATCCTCCCCACAGGCCTCAGCGCTCCCCGCCTCAATAATAACACCCGGGGCTCATGAGGCCCGCTAGGCCCGGTGAAGTCTCCGGTGTTTCCTGAATGTCTCCCCGCCCCGCCTTCCCCGGCTCCGCCTCTTCCATAGAACTGACACGCCCGGGCCTACTGGGTGCTGCAGGGTGTCAGGACAACAGGGAAGGGTTGTCAGACGTGCCTGGACTGTGCTGGGGACCTGTGCCTGTTATTGAATGTGTATATCATATATGTGTGTATCATTGGATATATATATATATCCTATATGTGTGTGTTATTGGATGTATACATCATATATGTGTGTATTATTGGATGTATATATCATATATGTGTGCATTATTGGATGTATATATCATATATGTGTGTATTATTGGATGTATATATCATATATGTGTGCATTATTGGATGTATATATCATATATGTGTGCATTATTGGATGTATATATCATATATGTGTGTATTATTGGATGTATATATCATATATGTGTGTATTATTGGATGTATATATCATATATGTGTGCATTATTGGATGTATACATCATATATGTGTGTATTATTGGATGTATACATCATATATGTGTGCATTATTGGATGTATATATCATATATGTGTGTATTATTGGATGTATACATCATATATGTGTGCATTATTGGATGTATATATCATATATGTGTGCATTATTGGATGTATATATCATATATGTGTGCATTATTGGATGTTTACATCATATATGTGTGTATTATTGGATGTATACATCATATATGTGTGCATTATTGGATGTTTACATCATATATGTGTGTATTATTGGATGTATACATCATATATGTGTGCATTATTGGATGTTTACATCATATATGTGTGTATTATTGGATGTATACATCATATATGTGTGCATTATTGGATGTTTACATCATATATGTGTGCATTATTGGATGTTTACATCATATATGTGTGTATTATTGGATGTTTACATCATATATGTGTGTATTATTGTATGTTTACATCATATATGTGTGTATTATTGGATGTATACATCATATATGTGTGTATTATTGGATGTATACATCATATATGTGTGCATTATTGGATGTATATATCATATATGTGTGTATTATTGTATGTATACATCATATATGTGTGTATTATTGGATGTATACATCATATATGTGTGTATTATTGGATGTATATATCATATATGTGTGCACTATTGTATGTTTACATCATATATGTGTGTATTATTGGCAGTGTTGGGGTAGTTACTCAAAAAATGTTACTAGTTACTTCTGTAAATTGTAATGAGATTACTTTACTAGTTACTGCATTTGAAAAGTAACTTCAATACTTATTACTTTACTTTCCTCTTTCTTAATTGACCGTGTAGAAGAAGATACATGACACTCTTTCTGCATAGAGTTTATTGTATAAACACAGGCTTTGGGAAACATGAGAACAAAACCTGAAAAAACAAGAATGAAACATAAATTGCAACAAAAAGTCATAAACTTCATCCCTCTCTATTCTTCGAAATAACAATTGTATTGCACGGCTTGGGTAACGCAGGAAATCGCATTCCTATAGACTAGTAAAGTAGTGTAGTTACCAATATTAGTATTGTAACTAGTTACATTACTTCGTTACCAAATAAAAGTAATGTAGTTACTGTAATCCGTTACTTTGTAACTCGTTACCCCCAACACTGATTATTGGATATATATATCATATATGTGTGTATTATTGTATGTATACATCATATACAGTGCCTTGCGAAAGTATTCGGCCCCCTTGAACTTTGCGACCTTTTGCCACATTTCAGCCTTCAAACATAAAGATATAAAACTGGAATTTTTTTTGTGAAGAATCAACAACAGGTGGGACACAATCATGAAGTGGAACTAAATTTATTGGATATTTCAAACTTTGTTAACAAATAAAAAACTGAAAAATTGGGCGTGCAAAATTATTCAGCCCCCTTAAGTTAATACTTTGTAGCGCCACCTTTTGCTGCGATTACAGCTGTAAGTCGCTTGGGGTATGTCTCAGTTTTGCACATCGAGAGACTGAAATTTTTGCTAATTCCTCCTTGCAAAACAGCTCAAGCTCAGTGAGGTTGGATGGAGAGCGTTTGTGAACAGCAGTTTTCAGTTCTTTCCACAGATTCTCGATTGGATTCAGGTCTGGACTTTGACTTGGCCATTCTAACACCTGGATATGTTTATTTGTGAACCATTCTATTGTAGATTTTGCTTTATGTTTTGGATCATTGTCTTGTTGGAAGACAAATCTCCGTCCCAGTCGCAGGTCTTTTGCAGACTCCATCAGGTTTTCTTCCAGAATGGTCCTGTATTTGGCTCCATCCATCTTCCCATCAATTTTAACCATCTTCCCTGTCCCTGCTGAAGAAAAGCAGGCCCAAACCATGATGCTGCCACCACCATGTTTGACAGTGGGGATGGTGTGTTCAGGGTGATGAGCTGTGTTGCTTTTACGCCAAACATAACGTTTTGCATTGTTGCCAAAAAGTTCGATTTTGGTTTCATCTGACCAGAGCACCTTCTTCCACATGTTTGGTGTGTCTCCCAGGTGGCTTGTGGCAAACTTTAAACAGCACTTTTTATGGATATCTTTAAGAAATGGCTTTCTTCTTGCCACTCTTCCATAAAGGCCAGATTTGTGCAGTATACGACTGATTGTTGTCCTATGGACAGAGTCTCCCACCTTAGCTGTAGATCTCTGCAGTTCATCCAAAGTGATCATGGGCCTCTTGGCTGCATCTCTGATCAGTCTTCTCCTTGTATGAGCTGAAAGTTTAGAGGGACGGCCAGGTCTTCGTAGATTTGCAGTGGTCTGATACTCCTTCCATTTCAATATTATCGCTTGCACAGTGCTCCTTGGGATGTTTAAAGCTTGGGAAATCTTTTTGTATCCAAATCCGGCTTTAAACTTCTCCACAACAGTATCTCGGACCTGCCTGGTGTGTCCCTTGTTCTTCATGATGCTCTCTGCGCTTTAAACGGACCTCTGAGACTATCACAGTGCAGGTGCATTTATACGGAGACTTGATTACACACAGGTGGATTCTATTTATCATCATTAGTCATTTAGGTCAACATTGGATCATTCAGAGATCCTCACTGAACTTCTGGAGAGAGTTTGCTGCACTGAAAGTAAAGGGGCTGAATAATTTTGCACGTCCAATTTTTCAGTTTTTTATTTGTTAACAAAGTTTGAAATATCTAATAAATTTAGTTCCACTTCATGATTGTGTCCCACTTGTTGTTGATTCTTCACAAAAAATTACAGTTTTATATCTTTATGTTTGAAGCCTGAAATGTGGCAAAAGGTTGCAAAGTTCAAGGGGGCCGAATACTTTCGCAAAGGCACTGTATATGTGTGTATTATTGGATGTATATATCATCTACCTTCTGTGCTCATACACAATTCACACGGGGCTTCCACCCCAACTCCACACAACTGTTAGTTTTGGATGGAGCAGAAATGGTTAGATTTATGCGGTATGTAACAAACGTTTTTGGTGTTTCCGCTAAATATCGCATATGAGTTATAGTGAATTGCCATTTTCATTATCACATGCCTTTAGTGGTCACGTGACTGTCATAACGCATTCAATAAGCTTTAGTGAATTGCGCCCAGAGTGTCAGTCGGGTGTATATGCTGCCTGTGCCCCTACCCCGTAGAATTCCCCTCACTTCCTGTCAGGAGAACTTTACTATGCTACCTCAGTGTCCCAGGGTCCAGAACATGTCCTGACACCAGTGTTGGGCCATTATTTGTCTTGTCTATGGACAGTAAAGCTGGAAATATTTTTTTATTATTCATGTACACCAGCTTTTACAGCAATGATTTTGAATGTTCCTGTTGCTGAACACTATAGGTGGGCTCAGGTGTGTTCGGATACTAGTCCCAACCCACCTGCCTGATCCTGCTAGGAAGCTGACACTGCACACCGCTAATCACAGGCAGCTGCGGACTGGGAAATGTCTGTGATTAGTGGTGGGCAGTGTTGGCTTCCTGGCAGGATCGGGCAGGTGGGTTGGGACCAGGATCCCGAACACACCTGAGCCCATGTCTACTGGCCACTAACGCTGTGCAGTCTTCCCTTTACAGGCATCAGGACTTTTTCCTCTTACTGACAGCCAATATTTTCCACTCTCTTTTCACTGCTAGCCAATGTTGGGCCACTTGTCCATTCACTGATGGCAATAGTCGGGGTGCTCATCTCTTTACTGATGGCCAACGTCCGAGCACTCTTCCCTTCACTGGTGGCCAACGTCAGAGCACTCTTCCCTTCACTGGTGGCCAATATCAGAGCACTCTTCCCTTCACTGGTGGCCAGCGTCAGAGCACTCTTCCCTTCACTGGTGGCCAACGTCAGAGCACTCTTCCCTTCACTGGTGGCCAATGTCAGAGCACTCTTCCCTCCACTGGTGGCCAACATCAGAGCACTCTTCCCTTCACTGGTGGCCAACGTCAGAGCACTCTTCCCTTCACTGGTGGCCAGCGTCAGAGCACTCTTCCCTTCACTGGTGGCCAACGTCAGAGCACTCTTCCCTTCACTGGTGGCCAACGTCAGAGCACTCTTCCCTTCACTGGTGGCCAATGTCAGAGCACTCTTCCCTCCACTGGTGGCCAACATCAGAGCACTCTTCCCTTCACTGGTGGCCAACGTCAGAGCACTCTTCCCTCCACTGGTGGCCAACGTCAGAGCACTCTTCCCTCCACTGGTGGCCAACGTCAGAGCACTCTTCCCTTCACTGGTGGCCAACATCAGAGCACTCTTCCCTTCACTGGTGGCCAACGTCAGAGCACTCTTCCCTCCACTGGTGGCCAATGTCAGTGCACTCTTCCCTTCACTGGTGGCCAGCATCAGGGCACTCTTCCATTCACTGATGACCAAATCAGGGCATTCTTCTATTCACTGATAACCAAATCAGGGCACTCTTCTATTCACTGATGGTCAATGGTGAGCACTTTTTCCTTCACTAATGGAAACTCGCATTATGTGCGCATTTCCTGCACTGTTTAAAATGCAACCTGAAAATCGTAGCACACTGGAAGCTGCATTTATGTGCAATTCAGGTGTTAACCTGTCCTGAAAGCAATTGGGAAGCTAACAGCTCCCACAGTTAATCGCAGCCACTTGCATAAGAGCTAATGGAGCCATTACCTGTGAATGATCATTACTGGAAGCAGGCAATCATCAATGTACATCCAGGCTTTTTTTTTTTTTTAAAGCAATCTACTGAGCTGGCCAGAACCACCTCTAGAGGTAGTCTATTTCACAGCTCTTACGGTGAAGAAACCTTTCTGTATGAAATGTCTTTTCCTCTAGCCGTAAAGAGTGCCCCTTATATGGACCCCTTATTCGTATGTACATGATCATATTTCTCCCCCTTAATCTCCTCTTCTCAAGAGAAAATACATTTAGTTCCTCTATCTATCCTCATAGCTGAGCTCCTCCATGCCTCTTATCAGTTTGGTTGCCCGTCTCTGCACTTTCTCCAGTTCCTTGATATCCTTTTTGAGAACTGGTGCCCAAAACTGAACTGCATATTCCAGATAAGGTCTTACTAATGATTTGCATAGGGGCAAAATTATCTCTCTCTCTCTGCAGTCCATACCTCTCCTAATACAAGAAAGGACTTTACTTGCTTTGGAAACCGCAACTTGGCATTGCATGCTATTATTAAGCTTTGGATCTACCAGAATACCAAGATCCTTCTCCACCATTGACTCCCCTACTTCCCATAATATATATGATGCATGCATCTTTTTAGCCCCCAATTGTATAAATTTACATTTATCAACATTAAACATCATTTGCCACATAGTTGCCCAATTAAACAGTGCATTGAGGTCGGCTTGTAAATTGGAGAAATCCTGTAAGGACGTTATTCCACTGCATAATGTTTGGTGTCATCTTCAAACACTGAAATGGTACTTTTAATCACAGATCCTATATAATTTAGAAAGATATTAAAAAGTAAGGGTCCCAACACTGAACCTTGGGGTACACCACTGATAACCTTGGAACATTCAGAGTAAGAATCATTAACAACTACCCTCTGAATTCTATCTTTTAGCCAATTTTCTATCCATTTACAAACTGATCTTTCTAAGCATGTAGACTTTACCTTACACATTAGTCATGTGTGGGAACTGTGTCAAACACTTTTGCAAAATCCAAGTATAGCCACCGTTCTGTCCAAGGTTTTATTTACCTCCTCATTAGGTTTGTTCAACAGTTTCTGTATTTCATGAATCCATGCTGTCTGTTTAAAATATTTTTCTCCAGCAAGAACTCATCTATGTGGTCTTTTATTAACTCTCCAGTATCTTCCCAACTATGGAAGTTAAACTAACTAATTACTTGATATAAACTTTGATCCCTTTTTAAATATAGGCACCACATTGGCCCTACGCCAATCCTGTGGTACTATTCCAGTCCTTAATGAGTCCCTAAAAATTAGAAACATTGGCTTTTGAAATGACAGAGCTCAAGTTTTTTAGGATCCGTGGATGGATGCCATATGGACCAGGTGGTTTATCCACTTTTATCTGTCTAAATATTTCTGGACCATATCACTTTTGAGCCATTGTAGATCCCCATTATGGACATGAGCTCCCCCATGCTCCTTTGTATACACAGAGCTGAAGAAAGTATTTCATTATTTGCCTTCTCTTTGTCCCCAGTCACCCACTCTAGATTATTTTGTAAAGGGCCTACATGCTCAGATCTGACATTTTTACTATTAATATATTTGATAATATCAGGGCACTTTTCCTTCCACTGATGCCTAACGTCAGGATGTGCTTCCCATCACTGACAACCAGCACCGGGCACTTTTCCTATCATTGTAGGTCAGTGCAGAGGCCCTCTTCTCTTCACTGGTGGCCAGTGTTGGTTACATTACCCTAAAATGATAGGCAACCTTAGGGTACTCTTCCATTCACTGATGATCTACGCCAAGCACTTTTCCCTTCACCAATGGCAATAGTTGGTGCGATCGTCCTTTTACTGAGTGCCAAGTTAGGGCATTCTGTCCTTCACTGATGGCCAAAATCAGGGCACTCTTCCCTTCACTGATGGCCAAAATCAGGGCACTCTTCCGTTCACTGATGGGCAGGGCACCCTTCTCTTAACAATAGGCTAACACAGAAACAATCCTCCCTTCACTGATGGCAATAGTTAGGGTTCTCATCCCTTCGCTGATGGCCAAAATGAGGGCATTTTTCCCTTCACTGATGGCTAACATCAGGGTTTGCTTCCCTTCACTGATAATCAGCACCAGGCACGTTTCCCTTGTAGGCTTGTGCCGAGGCCCGCTGCTTTTCACTGGTGGTCAGTGTTGGTTACATTACCCTCAATGATAGGCAACATTAGGGCACTCATCCCTTCACTGTTGGCCACCATCAGGACACTTTTCCCTTCATCAATGAGCAGTGCTGGGGCACTCATCAGCGAGCAGTGCTGGGGCACTCTTCCATACACTGATGGCAATAGTCAGTGAATGGAAATCTTCACTTCACTAATGGCCAAGTTAGGGCACTCTGTCCTTCACTGATTGCCAAAATCAGGGCTCTCTTCCTCTCATTGATGGCCAGGTTTGGGACATCTTCCCTTCTCTGATGGCTAATTCTTCTCTACATTGATGGCCAGCACCGGGGCATCCTTCCCTACACCGGTTGCCAACACAGGGTCACTCCTCCCTTTATTATTGGTAATAGTTAGGGTGCTCATCCCTTTACTAATGGCCTATGTCAGGGTACTCTTCCCTTCCCTGATGGCCAAAATTGGGGCACTCGTCCCTTCACTAAAGGCCTATCTTAGCGCACCCTGCCCTTCAGTGATGACCAATGCACCTCCCCAACAACCGACAACAGGACATTCTTCCACTCATTGACATCCAATGTTTGTCAGTTCTTCATCTCACAAGATGACTGACATCATGGCATTCTTCCCTTTACTGTTAACTGATGCTGGGGCAGTTCCCCCCAATGATGAATGACACACGGGCATTCTACTTGCCATTCTTTGTACAATTTATACATACCCATTGTTCTCACTGCAAATCTCTACTGCTACTAATGTCCCTCTTTTTCATGCTTAAGATTTGTAAACCTATTTACACCAGTAATGTTATTTATCTTGAAGTCAAAGTGGGTGATCTTTAGATGGCATAATGGACCACACTGATACATGTCGGTCAACTTCAGACTACCTCAAGGTTGTTGTTTTTTTTCTGTAGGGAAGGCTGGTATCCTACAGACCACATGCAACCTTCTCGTTCCTTCTCTGTGGCCCTCAGTGGCATTAAAATAAAAAAAGGAATGCACTCCCAATTGTTTTTTAGTTGATATGTTGCACTTACAGTTAGGTCCATATACAGTATCTCACAAAAGTGAGTACACCCCTCACATTTTTGTAAATATTTTATTATATCTTTTCATGTGACAACACTGAAGAAATGACTTTGCTACAATATAAACTAGTGAGTGTACAGCTTGTATAACAGTATAAATTTGCTGTCCCCTCAAAATAACTCAACAAACAGCTATTAATGTCTAAACTGCTGGCAACAAAAGTGAGTTGTCCAATTAGCCATTTTCCCTCCCTGGTGTCATGTGACTCATTAGTGTTACAAGGTCTCAGGTGTGAATGGGGAGCAGGTGTGTTAAATTTGGTGTTATCGCTCTCACTCTCTCATACTAGTCACTGGCAGTTCAACATGGCATCTCATGGCAAAGAACTCTCTGAGGATCTGAAAAAAAAGAATTGTTGCTCTTCATAAAGATAGCCTAGGCTTTAAAAAGATTGCCAAGACCCTGAAACTGAGCTGCAGCACAGTAGCAAGACCATACAGCGGTTTAATAGGACAGGTTCCATTCAGAACAGGCCTCGCCATGGTCGACCAAAGTAGTTGAGTGCACGTGCTCAGCGTCATATCCAGAGGTTGCCTTTGGGAAATAGATGTACGAGTGCTGCTAGCATTGTTGCAGAGGTTGAAGGGGTCAGCCTGTCAGTGCTCAGACCATACGCCGCACACTGCATCAAATTGGTCTGCATGGTTGTCATCCCAGAAGGAAGCCTCTTCTGAAGACGATGCACAAGAAAGCCCGCAAACAGTTTGCTGAAGACAAGTAGACTAAGGACATAGATTACTGGAACCATGTCCTGTGGTCTGATGAGACCAAGATAAACGAATTTGGTTCATATGGTTTCAAACGCGTGTGGCGGCAACCAGGTGAGGAGTACAAAGACAAGTAATGTCTTGCCTACAGTGAAAGCATGGTGGTGGTCTGGACTGCATGAATGCTGCCAGCACTGGGGAGCTACAATTCATTGAGGGAACCATGAATTCCAACCTGTACTATGACATACTGAAGCAGAGCATTATCCCCTGCCTTTCGGGACTGGGCCGCAGGGTAGTTTTTCAACATAACGACCCCAAACACACCTCCAAGACGACCACTGTCTTGCTAAAGAAGCTGAGGGTAAAGGTGATGGACTGGCCAAGCATGTTTCCAGACCTAAACACTATTGAGCATCTGTGGGGCATCCTCAAATGGAAGGTGAGACATACACTTGATACCTACCCTGCAGTTTTGCCACATCCTTATTTCTCCGGAGGGCCTGGTCAGATGGGGGGGGGGGGGTCTGTCAGGTAGGCTGTACGGAGCTCCATGATTTCTAATAGCGGCCCTGTCTGGATGTCCCCAGTCCGAGAGGGCAGCAAGGTTTGAGGCTATATCTCTGTGTCGTGGAGTCATTCTCAATATCTTTTACCAGGATATCACACTTTTTACAGGACATTCTTTCTTGTGGTTTCTACTCTAGGAGGGTATGCTTAGCTGAGAAAGCCCCTACCCCCTGAAACCTCTGGTGATGTTTGACAGCATTTTGGTGTAGGCCAGAATCCAGAAATAAATGCCTATTTTACATTCATGGTATGCCCTTAGTCCTCCAAGGTTGAATGATGCTGGGTGTGGACTGAAAACATCTTGTGGTCAAAACTAGTGTGTGGGTAGCTGCAGATTGAAGGTGAGTATTGCAGCCTGAGATGTTTTTTTTTACTCCACCTGGGGGCCCATTTTAGTTACAAATAATTATTTGAAGTTTGATGGTCCTTGCACATGATACTGCTGTATGACTACTGGATCTTCCTGGCATTAAGTCCCCCCCCCCCCCCCAAAAAAAAAAAAAAAGTAGGTTGCATGTAAAATTTCTAGCTCCACACTGCTAAATAACATAAAAGAGGTGTGATTTACACACATAAAATACTGAGTAGAAATGCCAATTTTTGTATTTTTTTTTTTTTTACTGATCTAAACACTATGAAAGTTTACTGATATTTACGCACCTGTGTGTACAGGCCTATTGAAAGCAATGGGCTGAGCTCAGATCAGTAACAAAACAACATGCTGGAATGGCATAATTTTTGGTGCCTACGTGCAAGAGTTCTAAGAAGAGGAAAAAAAAATATCTACAAATAGTGCACTGAGTGCATATTTACTCTGACCTTTTATTGTTTTTCTAGAGAGGCAGCAATAAAGAGTTTCCAGTTTAATCAATATGGCTGTTTACTGTATATTTTCTTTGAATAAATGTTATATCTTAGTTTGTTATGTTGTATCATAAGAGTAATTTTGAACAGCTTGATGCAAACATCGTGAATTGTTTTTTTTTTTATTAGATGCCCTAAAAACAAAATGGTATCCCATACCAAACAAAATCCATGTGGTATTATAGCTGAATTCCACGAATTCAGCAACTTTGCAAAAAGTGCAGGCACACCATGAGTTAAATTCAATAAGGTGCATGTCACCCCCGGGACTTATCTCTTGTCAGGTGTATTGGGGGTGATTAACTAAGAGAAAAAAAAATGGATTTAAAAAGCCATGTATATTCCATCTTATGCATATATAGATTGTGAACAGCATAGCTTCCATCTTGTTTGAAGGTGAAGGAAAGTTCATATATGATCTCTTGCAAAATGTCTGTTACAAGAGAGAGTAGAATTTCAACAGAGGTCTTTGTATTTCTTTTAAGATCGTAAATAAGGTGTACATAGACATCTCTTCAGATAAGACATAATGGTAATGCCAGTCTGTCTGTAAGTATTTAACAATGGACAATACCCCAGTATACTCTATCAGACATTTAAAATAACTATAAGTTTTTAAAGATACATTATCATGTGTGAGAAGATATTAGCAATAATTATGTCATATTATGTAAGGCATATACATATTTAGAAGTTATCTGTATATAACATTTTGGTTTATATTCTTATAGTAGAAATCTTACTTAGAATACTTTTCTATTAAGTGTAAGGACATGTGTAAGTGTAACTAATTACCTCACTTTATGTAAGTTTGTGTTTAAGTGTTTAAGGTATCATAAATCCTACAAGCCAGACACTATAGATCTTCCAATCCTAGCCTAAATGTCTGACAGCCTATGGCATGGTCAAATAATTAATGGATCTTCACTGGCCAGACAGGTCAAAGATCATCAGTTAGGATATGTTCTAATTTTTTTTTAAATACAAAATCTAATGAACGGTACAATACTGCCCTCTTTGGACGAAATACCAAATGCAGTCTTGGGATAATTTAGATATTTCCAATATAAGTATATATATTGTATTAAAAATATAATTATTGAAATGGCATTACTTGCCAAGATGAATGATGGAGATTAGATGGACATTTATGTATGTACTGAGAGTATGGACAAGTTTTTATGTTGTGTTTTATAGTTAATCTTAAATATAGAGAACTCATCCTTTAATTTTATTATACAAAATATTGAGTTATTAGGAGAGGTGTGACTATGACCTCACCAGTTAATGGATAGAATATCCCAACCAATGGGGATAATGTTTCATCCCTCTGGGTTTAACTTATGGTAGTTTTTATAGACCTTTGTTCATACCATATAAAAGGAAGAACCCAGATGAGAGACGGGACACATTACATGCCCAACATACAATACACATACATCACACACACTACTACATCCCTTGATATACTCATCCAGACATACTCCATCTTGCTCCATCATTCATCTGAAACTTTGAGGGACGCCAAACGAAACTCCTCCCTCACTGTCCACCATCTTAAGAAAGGCATCCATCTTAGGACTTTGGTAACGACCATTTGAAGCTAGCAGCCATCTTAAGTGTGGTAAATATGCCTTGCTGTGTTATTTGATTTTATTCAATATTGTTTATTTCCTTCCTTATATGTTTTATATTGCATATTTAAGGGTAATAAGATTACAATACCAGCAGTATAAACCATGGTAGATTTTTCTCTAAAAAGCTGATTTTTGTTTTTATACATTTTTATTAATATCAGATTTAGTGCATTATTTGCAATTTTAAGTCTTCCGTTTTGCATGGCTTATTCTCGCTCCATCTGAAGTGACGTGACTTTCGGATATGCGATTCGCAGACAATTGTGGTCTGTTTATATAGAACACTTACCTATGGCTTATGCTATACCTGGAGAAATGGTAATCTTGCTTTCACTTTCACTTTCATTATTGAGCTAAACATCACATTTTGATTGCTTGAAGTTTGTATTTTATGTAGAGTTATTTTTTTGTGTCACTTCCTGTTTGATCATTTATTGTGAATACATGTCTTGTGAATAAATATTTTATATATATATTCCATACTGTAGACTGTACTCACTAAGATTGGTATATGCTTTTAAAAAGAAATTAATCAATTAAAAATAATTCACTACATATTGATTTGTGGAAATAAGTGGAGATTCTCCTTCCTCACAGATCTTTGCTTATTGACATAAATAGACACTGTTATATTCAGAGCAGTATAAATATTCTGACATAATGGAGGCACAGCGAGATATTATTAAATATTCTTACACTCTATTACTTCTAAGTCATAGGTTCATTGCATTCCAGGAGGATACACTCTGGCTGTGAGAGGACAGAAGCCACCAAGCAGCTATGCTAACGCGCCCCTCCCTTCTGCTGGCCATTCACAGATGCCTTTGTATTTTGTGAATGAGTTCACAATATACAAAGGCTTCTGTGAATGGGCAGAAGGAGGGGAGGGGCTATAGTTCTAGCGACTCTGCTCTTGAAGGAGCTAACCACAGTGAGCAGCGAAGCACAAAAAACCTGTCAGATGTACAGTAAATAATAGGGATAAGTCTATGAGGCAGCAGGCACCGTGATGGACCTAACTCTTGGTATGCCTGCAGTTTTTACAAAGTAGCTGAAGTTCTGGAGTTCAGTTTTAACTAGCATAGGCTTATTCATTTTTCATATTCCCAAAATAGACACCTTTAAAACAACAAAATAAAGAAAGAAAAGTTCCTTGCTTGTCTGTTGCTTGTCTAAAATATAGACATTATCCGTTAGTACAAGATATAGGTATCTCAAAATTTGCTCCCATAACCGCCCTTGTTCATTCTTTTTTTTTTTTTGTTCTCACCATGGCTAAGGTATCTTCATTTGCTTTTTGATCTATCTACATTTTTGATGCTTAGCTGCTAATATTCCTGTGGCCAGCTATGTCTAATTCTCTTCTGGTCTGAGGTCCCTGACTATGACTCCAAATGAGGAGCACGGGAGGGAGTCTACTTCTCTGTGTCTCTCTTAGATAAATGCTTAAACATTGTTTTTTTAGATGGCCACTGTCTGTCTTGTCCTCTCCTTCTTTCTCAGCTACAGTACTGCCCCCTTCCCAGAATTCTTCCCTCTTCAGGTAGGGAATGCCCTTTGTAAAGCTAGTGACCACCACGCTAGTCACTTCTGCACATGCGCAGGCCATCAAATTCCTTTGTGCCAGATTCCAAGAAGGCGACCCCAACATTTCTTGGCATGTGTGGGCGGTCGTGACATGGGGTGCTGCGTTACGGCGGCTGTGTTTTTTAAGTAGTACTCCAATGGCAGTCAGGGATCTCTCTCTGAACTGCAGGATATTATTGTGATCATCCCCCCCTTACTACACTTTACATTTATGTGAGTTCGCTGTCTCTCTTGCTCTTTGGGTTTCCCAATTGCTCCTGGTCTTTTCTCCTTTCTCACCATACAGAATCCATCTAGCAACTCTTACAACAGTGAAATTCATAAGAAGCATCATTCTTTCCAGTTCGGAGAATATTGAATAAATCACCCTCCCATTTGTGTGATCATTATATCCCATTGTGTCCTGTCATGATGCTCCAAGAAAACGTAACATTTTTGACGCACCTTTTCGTAATTTTCCTCTAACATTTAGATGCAAGCAGAGGGCAAAGCTCGTTGCTGGCAGCCTGCATTCTGGGCATTGTCCCTGACAGCACCCTGCTCTAATTGTTAGTACCACTAGGTGCACCATCAAGCTGCAGCAAGTATTAGCCTCTCATACAGTTTGACAGGAAGACGGCAGCGTAACAAACTCTGTGTCTATGCCCGCACCTAAACGTTGGAGCCTCATGCCTTGGGGCTAAACGTCCAGTGTGCATGGAATCAAAGGGGAAAAATGAAATGGTTTATTACTAAAACCTTGTATTTTCCAATTACAAGTTTATTTTTCTCCCTTTTAATCATGTAGCAAAATATAGATACGCTTTTTAATTTGTTACTTAATGATGTTCAAGTTTATAGCTACAGTGCACCTGGAAAGTATTCACAGTGCTTCACTTTTTCCACATTTTATTATGTTACAAGCCTTATTCCAAAATGGATTAAATTCATTATCTTCCCTTTAAAATTCTACAAACAATACCCCATAATGACAACGTGAAAGAAGAAATCTTTGCAAATTATTTAACCACTTCCCGCCCGCCCTATAGGCAAATGATGGTGGAATGGTGGTTACATTATCCTGACCAGACGTCATATGACGGCGGCTGGATAATGCGCTCTGCGTTCGGTGATGTGGCGTGTCACTCTGACACACCGCATCTCCGATCTCGGTAAAGAGCCTACTGACGTAAGCTCTTTACCATGTGACCAGCTGTGTCCAATCACAGCTGGTCACATAGTAAATAGGAAGTGCCGTTGATCGGCTTTCCTTAATTCGTGCCTGACAGGCACGAGTAGAGGAGAGCCGATCTGCGGCTCTCCTGACAGGGGGGGGGGTCTGCACTGGTAATCAGAGCATTGCAGTGCCCTCCCCATCAGTGCTGCCCACCAGTGCCTATCATTGCCACCTATCAGTGCCGCCCACCAGTGCCCATTATTGCCCACGAGTGCTGCCTATCAGTGCCCATCAGTGCCGCTTATCAGTGCTGCCTATCAGTGCTCACCAATGCTGCATATCAGTGCTACCTATCAATCTCACATATCAGTGCCCATCAGTGCTGCATATCAGTGCTGCCTGTCACTGCCGCATATTAGTGCCACCCGATCAGTGCCTTCTCATCAGTGCCTGTCAGTGCGGCCTCATGAGTGCATGAAAAAACGTATCTATTTATAACATTTTATATCATTAAAAAAATATATATTTTTTTTTAACTTTTTGGACTTTTTTTAATTGTTTAGCAAAAAAGAAAAAACTTGCGGTGATCAAATACCACCAAAAGAAAGCTCTATTTGTGGAAAAATAATTACATAAATTTGGTTTAGGTACAGTGTTACATGACTGCGCAATTGTCATTAAAAATGCAACAGCGCTAAAAGCTATAAATTGGCCTGGGCGGGAAGGGGGAAAAGTGTCCGGTATTGAAGTGGTTATATATAAAAAACAAAAAAGAAAATGTACTGTATATAAGTATTTACAGCCTTTGCTCAATACTTTGTTGAAGCACCGTTGGCACCAATTACAGTTTCAAGTCTTTTTGAGTATGATGCTACAAGCTTGGCACACCTATTTTTGGGCAGTTTCGTCCAGCAGAAGCTACTTTTGGTTTTTGCTTCTGCAAAATCCAAGTATTCTTCGTCCACAGCCACTCCTCTGTCCAAGGTTTTACTTACCCACTCATAAAAATAAATCAGGTTTGTTTGACAAACTTCTGTCTTTCATGAATCCATGCTGTCTGTTGCCCAAATGTTTTTTTTCCAGCAAGAACTCCTCTATGTGGTCTTTTAATAAACTCTCCAGTATCTTCCCAACTATAGAAGGTGCGATCACACTGGTGCGATGCGGGAAACCCTGCGAATCAGTGCCGGTTCCCACATTGCGCCAGAATCGCACAGTGGTTCACACTGAGATCTGCAAATCACTGGGGGTGTCAATGTAAAGTTAATGACCCCCCTAGATAGGTTCGTAGATCGCAGTGCGAACTGTGAAATGGTGCAGGAATTGGATCGGATAGGTGTGAACACCCATGTGATCCAATTCCAGTGTGAACCAAAAAAAGGGTCCTGCACCATTTTGGTGCGAATACAATGTGATTTCAACCATACATTTTGTATTGCTGAAATTGCATCGCACTGACATCGCGTGTGATCTGCACAACAATGCGGTGCAAATCACATGCGATGTCTGGTATTGCGCTAGTGTGAACCGGCACTTAAACTAACAGGTCTATAGTTACTTGGCATAGACTTTGTTCCCTTTTTAAATATAGGTACCACATTAGAAAGTAAATCAGATAAAAAAAAGACCAGAAAAGGTAATCATTCAATGAGATTTAGAAGTTACAGGGAGAAGCCATGGATTTAGAAAGGTAACTTTTTAACGGTTTTTCATGGATGGGAGAGATTAAAATTTGGGTAAACATTTTTTTTATTTCTCCCCTTTAACCTATAGTTATATATTATAATATAGATAAGTTGCGCTAAAAAATGATCACCCATATAAATGAAATATGCCAAACAGTGAAAAAATATATGTGAAAAATTATGCAAAAATAATTAGTCCAAACAAAAGTCCATAAATCAATCCAAAAATTGACAACGTGATTGGGGGTGACCGTGTAGATGAAACGCTTACCAGAAACAGGTAAAATTTGTGCCAAATGATAACAACGAATCCAGATGTTTCCAGGGACTTGGACACGGTAGACTTCACAGTCTCAGCACCGATCCCCTCAATGTGATGGTTGTATATGAAGTAAAAAAATATATATATCGCCATAGCGTAAAACCAAAACAACAAATATAGAAAAAACTCTCTATATAAAATTAAAGCACCAAAACTCCAGGTGATAAAGTGCTCATATAAGAGTGAAAATATATATATGTGTGAAATAGATGAAAACTCCACCACCGAAACAGACCTACAAGGTACTTCTTACCAGAAGTAAGAAAAATTGACAGCTTGAATAAAAGATCCAGGCACCTCCCCCGATAGGAATGCAGCTTACCAGAGTGATATGTGAAAAACTCATATAAGATCTGCAGGGGGTCCCAACCATGCAAGCAATGTGTGATCAGAAGCAACACAAAATACCCTTACCAAATAGAGGTAGAAATCAGCAGGGATGATGTTATACTGATGTATAGGATCGATATCCAGATCTCCTTATACAGCCTCTAAGTACTCGGGGTGTTGTGGGAGGATGTCAGCCATAAAATACAAAAGGGGACGCCATAGCATAAAATCCCACAAAAATGTATTAAGTAAAAAGAATAGCACTTACAAACAGACAGGAGTATGAACGCCAAAGGAAATTGTAGCAGCCGCCGGCCGGAAGGCTCCGCTCGTCCGTACTTCGTGGACGCTTCGTGAGGGTGACATCAGCACGCCGTGACCCGACGTGTTTCGTCAGAGATTACGTTATCAAAGGTAATTTTCACTGTTTGGCATATTTCATTTATATGGTTGATCATTTTTTAGCGCAACTTATCTATATTATTGCTTTTTGGGGTGTCGGTCACACTTGAAGTTGCTGCTTCTCATTTGGATTAGCGCAGTTGTTTTCCCTTTTTTAGTTATATATTATAGTAATGATATTAATAATGTTCTTATTTCCTATTTCAATCAAGCTAGTTAGCCCTAAAAGAACAAATTAAATAAATGTCCCTCATGACGGCTTCTCCTAGTGATCATTACTCTACTACTTCTTAATACTCCAAATGGACATCCCCACCATTTCACTTGGCCTGTCTTTAGTCTGGTTTATGATTACAATAGTATACACAGCAGATCAGAATATTCAGTTACCTTTAATAATTATAATAATATTAATAATTATACATCAGAAGCCAAAAAATAAAAAAATGAAGAAAAGCTTAAACATTAAAGGTAGACACTGGACACATGTAAGAATGAGTGAAAATAAAATAATAGAGTGCCACATAAGGGTAGAGGAATGGAATATTCATGAGGACAAGTCAGGAGACACATGGAACACATGGGAGAACACAAGGGATAGGGTATGTGGTTACAATAAGGAATGGGAAAAAGAGGAGGTTGGGGTATATAGGGAGAGTGCAGTAAAAATGGAGATATGCATATTATGATGTAACTTTGGTGAGGATGAAATAGACCAGTAAGTTATACACACCACAGGCAGCAATTTTGCGAGCAGAAACAACGTTCAGCTTAACAGTTAACCGGAATAAGCGGCAAACCCTTGCGTTTTATTTATGTCACTAATTACCAGTCAATTACAGGCGATCCCCGGGTTACAAACATCTGACTTACAAACGACTCCTACTTACAAACGGAGGGAGACAACAGGAAGTGAGGAGAAATCTCCCCCTAGGAAGGGATATTCACTCCTGTAAGAGTTATCATGGGAAAAAGGTGTCTCCACTGAAGCTTTATCACTAATCCCTGTCTCCACAACAACCCAAAATTTTCAAAATCCAGTTGTCATAGGTACAGAAAGTGAGGTAAAATCTTCTGAACAGGGGCACAGACAGCAAAACAAATGGTACAGGGGTGTTAACCCTCCCCTATGCTATCCAAAAAACCTAAAAATTATTATTTTGGCTGGAACTAAACTTAAAAAATGTACCTGTCCCGACTTACAAACAAATTCGACTTAAAGTGGAGTTCCACCCATTTTTAATAACTTGGATCACATAGATGTATGTAATCCCCTTTAAAACTACTTTTACCAATGGAAACTTTTTTTTTTGCTAGGAAATACCTTATTTTCTTCTTTATTCATCCTCTCCTCACTTCTGGGTCCGGACGCCGATCGGCGATTACGTCATTCAGCGATTCGCAGGGGGTGCTGGGATGTATCTCATGGGATGAAATCTCGCATTATTACACAGGTGTCCTGAGCTGTAGTGTATGTATTGGATTGAGGCCGTGCTCTGCCCCACCTCCGCCCCACCTCCGCCCCGCCTCCTCTCAGTGAGCTCAGTGAGGATATAATGCTTTCAGTCCTCGCTCACTGAGAGGAGGCGGGCGGAGGCTGGGCAGAGCACGGCCTCAATCCAATACATACAGTACAACTCAGGACTCCTGTGTAATAATGCGGGATTTCATCCCATGAGATACATCCCAGCACCTCCTGCGAATCGCCGAATGACGTAATCGCGAACGGCGGCCGGACCCGGAAGTGAGGAGAGGATGAATAAAGAAGAAAATAAGGTATTTCCTAGCAAAAAAAAAAGTTTCCATTGGTAAAAGTCGTTTTAAAGGGGATTACATACATCTAAAGTTACTAAAATGGGTGGAACTCCACTTTAAGAACAAACCTACAGTCCCTATCTTGTTTGTAACCCGGGGACCGCCCGTACTGGTCAATAGCCAACCCCTCCCCACCAGTACAGCCGGAATGGTACAGAAGAGGCTAGCGCAGCAGCCTCCACGTTACTTTGACCATCAGCTGCTGCGTTTCTAGGTATACTGAAAGCCAACAATGCCATATAAATTCAGGCTTAGGGCCTGGAAGTTGTGATAAGCTGAAGAGCAGGGATAAATCTTTCCCCTCAGCTCCATAGAGCACAGTGGCCTTAGTTCAAACAAAGATGCCTTAGGTTTGTATAAATGACAGGTACACTTTAATGGGAAAGGCATCAGTACATGTACAAGTGTACACAGAAACATAGATATGAAGGACCTGTAACATGTATGTGGGCAATAAGTTGGGACAGCTGTTGCAAGGAAAAAAACTTGTACCAAAAAATCCAGCATGTCACAAACCACACGCAGCAGGTGAGCATGAAATAAGCTGCCATTTTTTTTTTTTGGGGGGGGGGGGGGGGGATTCTGCCATGTTGTTCACTGTAAGACAGGGATGCAGAAAATTGAAAGCACTCACCCATAAACACACACACAGCACTTGGCAGCATATGACAAAAGGGTACTGCCCCTACTTATTAATGATAGTGTACAGTTGGGAGTGCAAAGCCTGCGTCAAATCTCTAATCTGGGGGAGCATTGGAGCGATTGAGGCTGTCCTTATGGAAATTTGAGTGTAAATTAAAGCCCCTAAAGGCTATAGGTGATTTGATATGTCACTGTGATTAACTGTGCATGTCATCTACTATGTACAGGAGGGTTATATACATTAGTGTAAAGCACCTGGTGTGTATAAATGCTCTTCTCACCGAGTAGTGTACAGTGTATCTGCTGTGTTATAGTGATCTGGTCGTTACAGAATTCTATATATAGTATCTTGTGTTTATAAGTGACTCATTCTATTGTACTATGTTTTGTATTTTAAAGACTTAACTTACATAATGAAAGGATAAATTGTGTATATTAAAACATAATTTGGTCCTAAATGAGAATTTGGGGTTTTCCCTGGTGCTTGATCTTGGCTCCATGATTGGTGTTTGATGTAGGTTTGGGTTGATTTCTAGCCCTGTGACGTCACCCATATCAGACATGCCAGTTCCCATCACAATGCCATGTAACAAGAGTCCTTCTGATTAGATAACCCCATTGACTCCGCTCTTCCTGTGGGTTAAAAGAAGCAGATTTGTCCCCAGAAGAGTTAAAAAAGAAGCAGTTTTCGTTTCATCTCATTTCTCCTCCACAATGGCAACTTCACAAACTCTTCTATTGGCATACCAAAAAGACGCTGAAATTCTTCAGTGGAGAGATATCGCTGGAGAAAAAAAGGACGAAAAACACTTTAAGGAATGGTCTAGTAGCCTGTCCAAAATACTTTACAATATGCCTAGCAGCCTAGATAGAATCCATAGATACCTAATTTTCTGCTCCAAGGCCCCCAACCCAATGTTTCAGTCTGCCATGCCAGTTCACTTATTTGACAGTGTCAAATATTGGCTACTATTAATCTTTACTCATGTAGTATTGCATTTTATAAATACACATCCCTTAGTTGGGCACTTTGTATATTTGTGTGGAATGTTTACCCAATATTATAAACAAAAAAAGTGATAGAGAAAATACACTATATTACCAGGAGTATTGGAAAGCCTGCCTTTACACGCACATGAACTTTAATGGCATCCCAGTCTTAGGCTACATTCACACCTGAGCGTAGCTTTTTCACGCTTTTTTTTACAGCGGTTTTAACGCGATTTTTACAGCGGTTTTACCGCGATTTTAATTGCGGTTTTTACCGCGTTTTACAGGTGTTTTTTGTGCAGGCGTTTTTAGATTGAATAGAGACCAATGGAAAACGCCTGTAATCTGCCCAAAAAGAAGCTCATGTACTTTTTTGAGCATTGGGCGTTTTGCTCACAGCGTCAAAACGCTCAGATGTGAACAGGGGCCATTGAAATTAATAGGATTTGTCTTGTTGGGCGTTTTGAGAGCTGATCCTAGAGCAGAAAAACTCCCCCAAAACGCCCCAAAACGCCTACATGTGAACGGAGCCTTAGTCCATTGGATTCAATATTGAGTTGACCCACCCTTTGCAGCTATAATGGCTTCACATTTTCTGGTAAGGCTGTCCACAAGGTTTAGGAGTGTGTCTATGGGAATGTTTGACCATTCTTCCAGAAGCACATAATCCCCCCTCCACCAAATGATTTGGACCAGTGCACAAAGCAAGGTCCATAAAGACATTAATGAGCAAGTTTGGGGTGGAGGAACTTGACTGGCCTGCACAGAGTCCTGACCTCAACCCAATAGAACACCTTTGGGATGAATCAGAGTTGAGACTGGGAGTCAGGCCTTCTTGTCCAACATCAGTACCTGACCTCACAAATGCGCTTCTGGAAGAATGGTCAAACATTCCCATAGACACACTCCTAAGCCTTGTGGACAGCTTTCCCAGAACAGCTGAAGTTGTTATAGCTGCAAAGGCTGGGCCAACTCAATATTATAGCCTATGGACTAAGACTGGGATACCATTATAGTTTATGTGCGTGTAAAGGCAGAGGTCCCAATACTTTTGGTAATATAGTGTATATGTGCACTCAAAATATTTCTCATAAACCTTTTTTAGTACAAAGAGAGTGTGCGGAGATAAAAGACGGGCCAGCTCCCACAACATGTGGATGAGTTGATGAAGCTTTATATTATTCTTTCTTACCTCCAGTTGAGTTCTGTCTACTCCAGGGGGCAGTTTTTGACGTCCTCTGTTTGCTATCATCAGTGTCTCATATGGGAGAACCTGGGAAAAGAACATTTCAATACACTTGAAAGACAAAATGTCATATACAAAATGGCTAGATCAGAACTGTCCAACTGGTGGCCGTGGGACCTTCTTGTCAGGCAGCTATGTCCTTACGCTGTGCAGGAGCAAACTGTCAGACTGACAGGTTAGTCTTGTAGATTACACAAGGAGAATGACTCTTCCTGTGTAAACAGCAGAACTCTTCTGTCAGTGATGGTTACCTGATCTAATTCAGAATAACCAGAGCAGAGAGAATGGCTGTTATGGAGTTCCGATGAGATGTCCTCCCTGTGTAACTACAGAACTGAGCTGTCAGTTTAACAGCTCAGTCCTGCTCAACATTAATGTTGGAATGGAAACTACTGCTGTAGCGTTCATTCATAAAATTACTAATTAATATTTCCCCTTATTAGGCCCTTATTATTTCATTTTAATTTACTCTTTCTCCCCCTCTTATTTTATTTGCATGTTAACTTGCTTAATTTGAATTCATTTGATTTAAAGGGCCAAGTGTAATAAATGCTTTGTACCACAAACATAATTATCACTAGTATCTTTAAGAAAGGGAAAATTGCAAATAACTATATCTTATTAGGTTTAAAATTTGTAGTTTCATTTTTTTAGCCCTGTTTTTAGTTTATATCCCCTCCTCCGACCCTTCCCTTTTTTTTTTTGTATAGACACTTTTAAAAATGTTTGTGGCACTAAATACAAAAGCTTATTATGGGGGGGTATCCTTGTCCATGGGTCTCACAGGAACGTGTCCTTGCACTGCTATGAGGCATTATACAACAATGACAAGGTATAGCAGAGGTGTTAAGCCCCGTACACACGCGTCGAAAATTGGCAGGGAATTTTCGTCCGACGACCGATCTGCCGATTTTCGGCTTGTTAGTATAATGCTTCCGACAACCAACTCAGACTTTTCGGCCGAAAAAAATCTGGTGTGCAGGCTATACAATTTTTGTTGGCCGTCAACATAACGGCCGATTTTCGTGCAGTCAGTACAGATTTAGACAGGGAAAAATCTGATGAGCAAGACTAGGCATGCTCAGTGAAGAAAGAACACAAAGAAAGCAACCCAACACATGACATCACTTCTGATGTAGAATTTTGTTGGGCGAGAAAATTCGTGTGCAGTCTAGGCACATTCCAACCAACAAAACACCACTCTGGACAAAAGACGGACGATCGGTCGGCCGATAATCGTTGCGTGTGTACGGGGCTTTAATCTAGATGCGTCCTCCACTCGCTTGTAGATACAAATGTGATCCACACCACTAGCTAGGATTGTTGTCTGGCCTCTTCCGCTTATATACACTATAAACTCAAAATTCATGTTCGGGTACACACCTTATGCTCCAACATGCTGGGTAAAGAGTTTCCTCTGTCCATTCTGGACCTTTGTCCTTCTCCATTCTGTGGGATACAAAAACATGTCTAGCAGTTGTGATTCCTGCTGCTCAACTCCCAGTCTCTTCTTCTAAACCCTTCTATGTGGATGCTTACCTGGAATCCTGCGGAAACATAAAAATCATAGGAGTAAAATTTCTGTTAGTTTAATTGTTTTACAGTTCTCTTTATGCCCAAGGACAATTAGCAGTCATTGGTGGATCAATATTGGAGTTTGGATAAGGGATTACAACTCCAGTCCTCAACAAACATACAGGCCAAGATTTTGAGACAAAAAATGAATTGGCTATGAAAACAATGCTTTAGGCAAAAAGAAATTCAAAACCGATATTTCAAAATTTGGTTGGCAAGCTGGGAGCCCTGACAACTTTTTATATTTCCTACAGAAGTTTTTTGCTCTACCATTTCCATAATGAAGACACTACTCTAACGCTGCTGGAGTTTGTAATTGTTGGTTTATTCTACATTATGGAGACTCTGCCAAGAAAAGTGTGACACCATAATATAACTTTTCAGCCATGGTGGTTGGAGTAACTGAAGATTCTGGTGTGGCAGTTTTGGGTCTGCTGTCCTCATTAGATAAAAGAATGCAGCATGAAACTTAGCTTGCAACTAAGCATACAAAACTTTAGGACCATTGTTTTTTGAGGATGGAAGTTGTGCTCCCTGCCATTTTAAGTGAAGTACATCTTTTAAGGCTCATAATCTAAATCTATGTGATATATAGTGTAGCAACTCGAAGCAGCCGTTTTTCGTTTTCTGACTTGTATTAAAAAGCTAGCCAATGTGCCTGTTTGTTATATGACTAGAATTCTTAAAGAAGAAGAAAAAAAGAACTGAAATCTGGAAACTCAAAGAGCTAGTCACCAGCATTGACTGTGGTCTTTCTGCAGCTGATCTTTCCCCCATACTGATTTACCATGCCTTGTTCTGCATAGAGGTGGCCATCTTGGTCAAGGCAGGACTTTTGCTCCTCATGTCATAGCCTCCAGCAAGGACAACAGTGAGCAACACATTGTGACATCACTAAATCTCACTCAAAATTTCTTGAGACAATCAGTCAGAGACAGAAAAGCCTTAACTACAGAAAAGTTCTCACACTACAAATACACAGCTATGAGGCTGAAAGCACTGCTGTTTTCAGAAGGAATTCCAGACAGTGGGGTTTATTTACTAAAATTAGAGAGTGCAAAATCTGGTGCAGCTCTGCATAGAAACCAATCCGATTCCAGGTTTTATTGTCAAAGCTTAACAAGCTGAAGTTAGAAGCTAATTGGTTAACATGCACAGCTGAACCAGATTGTGCACTCCTGAGTTTTAGTAAATCAACCCCAAAAAGTACATGCTTCAAGATACTGCTTAGGTACAATTAACATTTCTAAATTTTTACATAGGAACCAAAGAGTTGTATAGTTTTTTAATGTTATACCTCTTTGTCTGATTATATATCTATGTCCAAAGCATGGTTAAATTCACTTAATGTTGACTGAGTTACCTTTGCTAGAAGGCTGTTCGAAGCATGAACTGCTGTTTCTGTAAAGTAAAACTTTATAAGGATAGTTTTGAATTTGCTCTTCTTGGAGGTAATATCCTTATGTTGTTAATCTTAGTTTCCTAACAGACTCCATGGCAGCATACGTATGGGTTAGCCCCAACTCCTCCTACCTCATAGGACCCCACTCCCATAAATCTTTGCTCTGAGCTAGGGGCCACATTCCTTTTTTGTCCTCCTCCTCCTGAGGACCAAGGTGAGGTCTTACCTCTTATGAAGATATCCTCAATCCAAGCCTCGCGGTTTGCATGTGATGTTATGTAATCAGACGTTGTTCCCTCTGGAGTCCAGCAACCCCCAGCTATTAGCGGGGTGGACATGGGCGATGAATGCAGTTTCACGAAGAGCTTACAAGCCTGGCCATTTGCAGGCAAGCAGCAATGTAGCCAAATGTCCTAGCTATTAGCAGGAGGCCTTTAATATGCCCTGGTCGTGCAGCAGCAGCAGGTTCGGTTCTGGTCCCAGGTCTGGTAGTGGTCATGCGGATGGTGGTAATCTACTCCCAGTTTATGGCAGCAGTTTGTATGTGTTTGTCTTGTTCCTTTTATTCCTGTCCCTGGTGTCTAAGTATGACCATGGCGGCTGGAACGCATCTGTGCTCCAATCTGCCGCTTTGGTGGTTTCTGGCGTCTGTCTGCCCAGCTGCAGGCCTCAGGCAAAACCGAGGCTTGGTCCACACGTACGTGGACCCGGCAAGATTACTGCTAAGGTTCTGGGCCAAGGCGCACTGCAGGACGCGGTGACGTCATCGACGAGTGGAAAATTTAAACAGATGTCAAAGCTGCCAGTCCTCGAGATGTACTACGAGATTGTGCGGCGGCTTCAATAGGCACTATAACTTGTAGCTGAGGTGAGTTCTTATGCTCCAGGTTCTCTGGGCTACAGTCTGTTGTTGCTCTCTCTCTCTCTTTCTCTCTCACTGTTCACTTGATGGTTACTTTACAGTTAGTCTGAGATTATCTGTTATGGATGTGTCACCGCCCCCCTGTGGGCAACCCTTACGCTGCAGGTAAGATTGGTTTTCCCTTCTTCCTGTCTGGTTCAGTTCTTTTGACCAGGAGCTTTTTAACCCTTCCCTTTCCTCTCAGTCCTTCTAGGTCTGAACAGCAACATGTGGAATGTGAAATTAAGGACCCTCCTAGGTCACAACGCCATCATTCCTCTTCAAGCTCCAGATGCCATAGATCGCCCACAAGGTCTAGGCGTCATAAAGAAGATTCCAAAACCACCTCCGGGCACCACCCTCACCGCCACTCCAGCCGCTCTGAGAGGAAAGCTTGCTGGGGATGTAGGTGTCAAGTCCCTAAAGGCAAATCACTCTGTGAGCCAAGCTATACCCAGGCCGTGAGTGAGGGAGAGGGTGGAGACCAGCATGTGGAGTCACTGGTCAGACGGGTGGTCCAGGAATCCCTATGAAATTTAGGCTCTGTCCCTACCTGCAGCCCTTCTGTCGGCATGGTATGCGCCCCTGTGAGGGACGATTTTGATGCTCCGGGTCCTTCTAAGCTGAGCCACTCTTTAATCGAAGCCTCAGACAGGGAGGCGGAGGCAGACAACCCTGGTGCAGGTTTTGATTTTGCCTTGGTACCACTGCTAGTTAAAGCAGTAAAGGAATCTTTGAAGTGTGAAGTCGCCTTCCAAACAGAGGAAATATTTCTACCACCTCAAGAAAAAATGCTCAATTTTCCCCTTCCTGGGCGAACTTGGCAAGATCATTACAGATAATGGAGTAGAATGGAAGAATTCCTTGCTAACCAAAGTGGCAAAAATGTATCAGTTTAAGAGTGAGGATGTGAAACATCTGGAGTCGGCTCCTCTTGTTGACTCACCCCTAATGAGGTTGGTGGAACATGTCACTCTCCCACTGAAATATACAGTAAGTATTCTTCACGGATGGCCTTGAGAGGCAAATCGATACTGACCTCAAGCGGATTTATATAATGGCAGGTATGTAAACCAGCCCTGGCTCTTGCAGTCCAGTCCAAAGCAATGGAGGCCTGGACAGATAACATTGATGTAACCCTGAGAAGTGTCTCTGAAGAGGTGGCCAGGAACTCGGCTGTGCACAAGCTGAGGCTAGCATCAGCTTTTCTGGGGGAAACTTCCCTCGACATAATCTGCTTGGTGGCATGGGTCATGCCCTCTTCCTTCACTGCTAAGCGTTCCTTGTGGCTGCGCCCTTGGTTAGCTGACCCTGCCTTTAAACAGGCGTGGTGTAGGATTCCTTTTGAGGGTTAGTTTCTCTTCGGTAACAAGCTGGCTAGTGCCATCACCTTGGCCACGGGCGGTAAGTCAGGGTTCCTACCCCAGGATCATCACTTGCTAGGCCAGAAGAGAACTCAGCCCAGGCAGGGTTCGGAATGTGCAAGAGATGCTCACCTCTATAGACCTGACCATGAGTTCAGGAAGACCTGGAAGAGAAACCAGTCATCAGGCCAGAGGTTTTCAAAGAGAGCATTTTCCAATGGATGGGAAGCCACTAAGTCCTTGTGATATTGAGCCTGCCTAGGCAGATCAAGTCGCGGCTCGCTTACTCCGCTTTCAGCACGTCTGGGCAGTCTCAATCAAAGATTACTGAACCATCGAAACGGTCTCCTCATGCTTGGGAATTCAGCAGCCCACCCAGGTTCAGGTTTGTTCCCACAACCTTACCATACTCCGAAGAGAAAAAGCAGGTTCTTCTTTCCTACATGGATTCACTGGTGGCTCAGGGCGCTGCTGTGCCAGTTCCGGCCGGCGAAAGATTTCAAGGCTTGTACTCACCCCTTTTCTTGGTTCTAACGAAGAACGGCTCCTTGAGATTGGTCATAGATCTTACCCACTTGTATTCCTTCATCAAAAAAGAGAAATTCAAGATGGAGACACTGTTTACAATCCGTCAACCGGTTCAGTCAGGCGACTGGCTCATGTCCATAGCTCTGAAGGACGCTTACTTCCATGGCTTGATAGCAGAGGATTTCCAGAAGTTTCTTTGCTTCGCTGTAGACCAGGTCCACCTTCAGTTTACCAGTTTGGACTTACGACATCGCCTCGTGTCTTTTCAAAACTGTTATTGGCTGTCGTGACCATGATCAGAGGCATTCATCTGTACCATTATTTAGACGATCGGCTTAGGGCACAAAACTCAGGTCATCTCCAGTCTTCTCGTGTTTGGCTGGCTATTGAACATGGAGAAACGTCATCTAGAGCCCACACAGACTCTGATATTCCTCGGGGCACAATTCAATACACTCAGAAGCACCATCTCTTTGCCCTTGGAGAAAATACTGGTGATTCGGGACAGAGTACATCTGGCAATGTCCTCCTCTCATCTCCAGGCCTCACAGTGTCTGAAGATTATTGGCACCATGGTGACGATGCCCATGGGCACAGTGGAAAATGCAAAGAAGATACTCCCCTCCTAAACCTTATTCACACCCTCAATGTATTTATAGGTTTCAGTTATGCCCCCCCCCCCTTTCCCTTTATTCCTCAAGACTGTACATGTTAGTTCTCTTTCTCCTAATATGTTTTATACTCATGTGTTCATTAT
Source organism: Pelophylax lessonae (assembly GCF_965119305.1). Classification (NCBI taxonomy): domain Eukaryota; kingdom Metazoa; phylum Chordata; class Amphibia; order Anura; family Ranidae; genus Pelophylax; species Pelophylax lessonae. The sequence goes on along the minus strand of NC_138771.1, from coordinate 565,819,545 downwards.
TTCTGTTGCCTGTCTCTGGACTCCTTCTGTCTTATCAATATCTTTTTTTAAGTGAGGTCTTCATAACTGAACACAGTATTCTAAATGAGATCTAACTAAAGACCTATATAGGAAAATCGGGACCTCCTTCCTTCTGCTACTAATCTTTCCAGTGATGAGAAATGCTTTCTGCGCCCGAACAAAATGCTCACCCACAAATTTATATAGTATTTTTTTTATACCATGGCTCTCCAGTCATTACCTTAAGTTAACGAGCTGATATGTCCCCTTACCATAACCTTTACTAAGACTATCGGCCATGCTGGTCTTATCCAACGTAAAGCTAATTAGCATGCATCCCTGCTCACCTGTGCTCTCTCTCTGTCGATCAGGAGCATGGAACTCTGCAGATAGAAGCTGGAGAAGAGAAAAAAATTACATATCCTGCTTAAGGATAAAATCGTCCAAATGTGTTATGGACCAGATGTAACATTAAAAATTATTGGAGATGTTTATTTTCTTAATTTGGACTCACCCTTGATAAGCTACTTCTTCCATACCCAGAATGTATAGCTGTGAAAAGAGACGTTGAACATCTATAAGCCTGATACAAAAGCCAAATATCTAAACTTTGTGGTGTGCGATGAACCAGTAATTGGAAAGAACCAGTAAAACATGGACTATGTTGTCAAAACCATATCAACTAAGTCTAAAGGCAGCCATACATGGATTGAAATTTGGCCAATTCATCAGGGACCAGCTGTATTTCGATCCAAGCATGAGCTAGTTGGTTGTACCTGAGTCAATCTGTCAATCGACTTGTGAACAACCAGCCAGCCAGTGGGTTTTTCCTAAATGATAAGTGCTGCCGACTATAGCACTGATCATTGTATTCTGCCAATGGGGAAGGCTCCCTAATGGCAGAATACAATAGCTTAGTGGGAAGGATTCCCCCATTCACATCAAGGCCTCTTTCACACTTGTGCAACTTGTCCTGTAATTTGGGACTGCAAAGTCACATGACAAGTTGTACTTCTTGATTTCCAGTGAGTAACGTTCATATTTGTGCGACTTCAAGTCGCAATTAATGCAAAGTAGTCCCTGCACTACTTTAGTCTGACTTTGATGCATTTTGAGGTCCATAGACCTCAAGATTACACAGGCATTGCTTCAAGTCCAGTCAAAATCACAGCAAAATCTTGCGACTTTTATGTTACACAAGTGTGAAAGGGGCCCAAATGTGTGGAGGAGGAAGTCGACCCATTCTTTTAGTTCAACCCGCTGCTTAAACTGAAAAAAAACGGAACCATGTATGGCCTGCCCCAAGTCTTAGGTTTCCCATACAGGAACTAATCATAAGCAAGACTTTGCTAACTTGTATAGGTGAACAATGCTCACCCACCAATTAATATCTACTCAAACATTTGTGAGGGTTCACAAAATACAGCTGTCAATTGACTGTATGCTGTATGCCTGTGATTGTACAGCTTTTTTTAGTCCCTGAAGTGCAAGGATATATCTGATGGTCTACCACAGGGATATTGAGCAATTTCTTCCAGCAAAGGTTTGAATCGCATGTTTGTTTCTTAATGGCACCCTGGAGCATTGGCAAATGCTGCATACTTTTGTGAGCACCAATTTAAAAAAAAAAAAGAAAAAAGTTAGGGACTTCTTTTTCTGCTTTTCTGAATGTAAGACAGCCCATTGAAATGAATAGGCTACCTACATGCAGAACACAGGTAGCAAAGATGTAAACTTAGCCTCAGATCCTTCACATCACAATCCCATCATTACAACAGTGTTCTCAGTCCCCCCTGCACATCACAGCCCCCCTTCACTTCACAGTTCAGTCCCCTTTACATCAAGATCAACCATTACATCACAGTCCTCCCTTTCACAGCAGTGTCCTCAACCCCCCTTCACATCACTCCCCCATTAATATCACCTCCTCTTCACATTCCTGTCCTCTGCCCCCTTTATATCAGCTCCCTCCTCCTTTACATTACTGTCCTCAGCCCCACTTCATATGACCCCCTGCACATCCCTGTCGTCAACCCCCCCCCCCCCCATTTTGTATTACCCTTTCCTCCTCCTGCATATTCCTGTCCTCACCCCCTTTACATTCCTATCCTTATCCCCCCCTTTATATAGGCTCCCTCCTCTTTTACATTACTGTCCTCAGCCCCCCTTCATTTCATCCCCCTTCATGTCTCTATTGTCACCCCCCCTCCTCCTTCACATACCTGTCCTCACCCCCCCTTTGTATCACCCCCTCCTCCTTCACATTCCTATCCTCATCCCCCCTTTTTATCACCTCCCTCCTCCTTCAGATTCCTGTCCTCAGCCCCCCCTTTAAATTCCTGTCTTTAGCCCCCCTGCCCTTATACAGTATCACTCCCCTTCTTCACATTTCTGCCCTTAGCCCCCTCTTCACATTCCTATCCTCACCCCCTCCTTCACCCTTTTACATTTCTGTCCTCACTGCCCCTCTTTACATTCCTGTTCTCATCCCCTCCTCCAGATTCCTGTCTTCGGCCCCCTTTCACATCATCCTTGGCTTCCCCCCCACATCCTTCACAGCAGTGATATAACTCTCTTCAATGTCCTACCTACACAGGGTGGAAGGCAGGAGGCACATCAGTCTAGAGCTGACATCGGAGGCAGGACAGCTCTGGAAGGAGGGTGGGAGCTGCACAACGTTTCCTGGTAACCAGCTTGTGACTGGTTGCTAGCACCCAATCACCTGCTGGTTACCAGGAAAAGTTTGCTTGGCAATACCTGCCCTCCACCTGGAGCTGTCCTGCCTCCAATGTCAGCTCTAGAATCATGTGCCTCCCGCTGTCTATCCAGAACTGTCCTGCCTCCGAATTTGGCTCAATCAGAGTGATGGCAGCTGAGCCGGAAGAGCCGGCTCCTAAATGGTGGGTCCGAATGAGACTGTGACTTGGTCTGGATCCGGACCATGGTCCGTCATTTAGTGATGTCTCGTCTATCATAAGGATAAGGCTAGGATAACTAGGTGCTTAAAGAGGAACTAAACTCATCAACATTGTTTCCTAAAGAAGTTATATTAAAGGCAAGCTGTGAATAATAACTGTCACAGCCACATTCCAGTCAAACTGTTAAACCATCAAATGGTTGGTGTCATGGCTCCTGAGAAAGCGGTTTCACGCGAAACAGCCGTAGAGCAGTATTACATGCCAGAGGTCCTAGCCATCAGTTCTATTGTGGGTTCTGGTGGCTTTTCATGTAAGTGATGTTCTGAAGATTAGACCTTTGTGTTTGGCATTTTCTTGTTTTTAGTTGTCTTTTAATAAATCCTACACTATGGAAAGCATTTTCTCTCTTGCATATCTATTGATATAACTTCCTGCTGGTTGGAGTACTTGAAGGAATTTTCTCCGGTGTCATCCTCTCTTCTGATTTGCTTTCTGGCTCAAGACCTGCTGTATAATATATAAAAACGCATTAGCTGTCCTAATAAGACAGCAACATGGTCTGGTGAGTGCGCATTTCTGTTTTTGGGTGAAGGACCACTGGTGGAGGATTGACCTTGTTTACACTGACCCTGATTATCCATATGGACTTTTTTTTGCAGTTTTATGGACTGAGTTCATTATTTTTGATCATATGCACTATATGTTCATTAATTTTATGTTTTAGAGTTCAAACAGAGTCTAAGATGGAAGTGTCCTTGGCTGTAAAGGATGGGAGGGATTAGTTCCGCTTTGGAGGCAAGAATTCTGTTGAAAGCAACTACAATTTTTGGTAGTGTAATCTTTAGAAAAGGTAGGAGAAATGAAAAACCTGTTTCATGCCTTTCCATCTCAAATGCCTTCTCCTGCTGAACATTCACTACCATGTTGGCTTTCAGGTTATATGTTATTTGTAGGCAATGGACTGAGGTCAGATTGTGAAGGGGCAAGGTCTATAATGCACTCATGGTTTGCATCTTTGTTGTATTAAATACAGCATGTTAGATTTATAAGATATAGCAATGAGGTAGCAGGAGAGACAAAGAAGAAATGACTTACGTGTGTAGATTGGTGTCCTGTCAGGCAGGGAGCGGGTTTTTCTTTTTGGAGTACCCCCTTTCATCATTTCCTCTTTTAGAATGAGTTTTCCTAGATTAGATTGGATCTGTATATAAAAGATAATACTTGTGAAGGATATAAAACAGAAATGAAGGACAACCCTAAAGGTCACTATTTACTTGTGGACAAGTACCTAGGACAGCCACCAAACCCACAAGTGACCCATTGGTGTTACTTTTTTGCATTCTGGCTCCATGTAATTATGATACATATCTCCATTGTAAAAACCAAGCTGTCAATACTAATGGCAAGGATTAGTAATATCTTCTTTGTCATGAAAACTTGCCCTTTCCATGCATTCCTGTGAAGACTCAAGAGATAGGAAGATGCCGAAGTTGTGCCTTTGTTTTCATTTTACTTCAAAAATCGTACAGCCTGGGTGCAGACAGATAAGGTTTTTGGCTTTATGTCAAGGTGTCTTATTTTACCTGTGCCTAGAACAAGATAACCCCTAAACATGGACCTTCTAACAATGATACAGGCGGTCCCAGGGTTCTGACTTACAAACGACTCCTACTTACAAACAGAGGGAGACAACAGTAAGTGTGAAGAAATCTACCCATAGGAAGGAAAATTCACCCCTATAGGAGTTATCATGGGAAAAAGATGTCTCCACTGAAGCTTTTTCACCAATCCTTGTTTCCATAACCCAAAATTTTTAAAATCCAATTGTCATAGGGACAGAAGGTGAGGTCAAATCATCTGAATAGGAACAAAGACAGCAAAACAAATGTTACAGGGGTGTTAACTCTTCCTAATGCCATCCAGAAAAACATACAAATTATTCTTTGGACTGGAGCTACACTTAAAAAATGTACCTGTTGTGACTTTCATACAAATTTAACTTAAGAACAAACCTACAGACCCTATCTTGTTTGTAACCTGGAACTGCCTATAATGCAAATGGTAGCACATATTTTTTTTATCTTCACTCTACAATGACGGCCACCTTGTTCAGCTCCCTTATCTGTCGATGACTCAGTTCTTTCACATCTTCACTTTTTTCACTTGCTTCCTCCCCGCGTTGAGACTCTCTGCGATATCGTCTCTCAGACTCTGTAGTGTTAAGAAGGTTCTTGGTCACCACCTTGACATAGGGCATGATGCATCATTACTCAAACATATAGCTGAGAAACACTCTTACCTACAACTGCCAAAGAAGGAGGACATGGCCAATAATCTGTCTCAATTTTTGCTGGCTGGTTTGGATCAGGAGGTTTTGCAGCAGGAAATTTAGAAGATTCAACTATGGGGTCATCAGATAGCCTGTGGGAGAGTGCTGACTCTGGGGGCAATAAAATACTGTTTTTAGATGGTGTTCATAGAGCCAACAGCTGTAACAGCACCTTATGTGACTGACAAATAAAACAGGCCCAAAATGTAATAGGGTCAAGGGACTTTCAGTTAAAGCATAATGGCAGTATGTATTTTTCATACCTCTGTTGTAGATTGGAGGCTTTTTGTACAAGTTAGGCTCCTTCTTTGAAATTTCTGTAAAGAATGAACAGAATAAATAATGGATACATTTATATTTAAGGTAATCTAGCTATTCAGCACAGCACCAAACTGCCTGAATTATTTAATACCATAATGAACAGAGAGGTGGCTAAGTGCTTAAAGCGGTTGTATACTTAAAAAAAATAAAATAAAAAAAAAAACCCTGCAAGACAAAGGCATAATGAGCTAGTATGCATTGCATACTAGCTCATTACGAAATACTTACCTTAGAGCGAAGCCCCGGCACAGACCCCCGGACACCGCTGTGGGAGCTGACATGATCCCTCGGCGTCTCTTCCGGGTTTGGCGGCTCTGGCATGCGCGGGAGTCATTTTTCGGCAAGTTCCCGGCAAGGAACGCTGAAGGTCCGCCGGACCTTCAGAGCGCATGCGCCGCTCACGTGAGCGGCTTCATGCAGTGCGAATATCTATAAAACCATGCAGGTTTAGGAGATATTAATTGTACCTACAGGTAAGCCTTTTTATAGGCTTACCTGTAGTTAAAAGTCGCAAAAAGCGGTATACTACCGCTTTAAATTTGAACCTTTACCCTGTAAAACAACCCATTTGGTTTAAAATAGAAATGGAAGGCAAAACATTTGTGTGTGTTTTTTATTATTGATAGAAAAGGTAAGAATAAGAACCCTTTCTGTTTACTTCTACCTGGGGCTTCATTTGGAGAGATTTACCCCCAATTCCTGACCTAATGACAACAGGAAGAGAGGACACAGACAGATATAAAAATTTGACAGAGGATCTAGGCAGTTTTGTTTTTGATTGTATTACTTTCGGAGAGTTCCTCTTTTTTTCTGTCCAGTAATATCTTGTCAACGGGACAGGGCGTCAAATCTTAAAGTGGAAGTAAACTCCCATGCATGATTTTTACTTATAGGTAAGCCTATAATAAGGCTTACCTATAGTATGTATAGGTACTGTAAATATATCCTAAATGTGCACTGTTTAGGAGATATTTACTGTAGATACGTCACCGGCGCATGCATGCTGAAGGAACGGTCTACCCGTGCTGTTCCTTCAGCGTACTGTGCCATAAACAGCGGCACCCACACGCATGCGCGGGAGTGACGTTATCGCGGCTTCAGCCACTTACACAGCCAGAGTCTGCAAACCCGGAAGGAAGACTGGGTGAAGATGGAAGCACCTTTAGCGGTGACCGTGCTGCTGGAGGGCTCTGTTCTAAGGTAAGTTTTACATAATGTTGTAGTATACATTGGGTCCAACCAACCTGTTGAATTTTACATGCGAGCTAGCTAGCTGCTAGAAGTAAGCACTGTGTTCCCCCGGCGGGGACGGCTTCCCCCGTCGAGAGCACAATAGCTCAGCGGGAGGAATTCTGACTGTGTTGATGGAGGAATTGAGCGATTTTCTTTCCTAAAACCCGTGATTGCAGGAAAGAAAATGAATCCTTCTATGGCTGCCTTATTAGCAGTAAAACAAATCTGGATAACAATAAAATCCGACATGGGTTCTAACCCTTCCCCAGTCTATCCAAAACTAAAAACATTTTTTATTTTGGCTTTACATACACTAAAATATTAAAGTGGTATTAAGTCCAAAACCAAAAATATAATATATTGCAGCTTACCAATCATTAGATGTGGTCAGTGTATTAGTTTTCTTTTTTTTTAGGCTTTTTTTCCTCTGTTTTCTCCTGGTGCCCCCACCCTGGAGGAATGAACACGGAGGGGGAGGGGGCACAGCAGACAGCAGAATTGTCAGTCTGGGGGGAGGGGAGTGTTAGATGTACTAGCAGATTTAAATACACTAACATATTGAAGTCAAAATTCCAGCTAACACTTTATAATCAGTTACAGTAAACTGTTTTTTTTTTTCTTATTTGGGGATAAAGGTTTTACATAAATAAATAAAAGCTGATCATTGTAAGCACACCTGTCAGTGGCAAATGTTTTTTTCTTATCCCTGTAAACTGATACAACTGAAAGAGAGCTTGTTTTGTTGAAAAAAACAAACTTACTGGCAGGATCACCAGCCGCAAATAGAAGAAAGCCTAAATAAGAAAACAAATGCAGTCATCACATCTAAGAATTAGTGAGCTGCAATATGATGAATGTTTGCTTAATACTGCTTTAAGCAGTCTCCTTTTCTACAAACAGGTAGAGCTTTAGGCTCCATTCATGTTTTCCAGTTTTTCCTTGCCTCCTGTTCATAAAAAGCCTGGGGTTTACAGAGCTCAGCAGCTCAAATGGAAAGTTATACAAGTGAACAAGTCAGAGCAATGACTGCTTCCCCTCTTTTAACAGCTTCATTGGAGATTGCAATTAGATACATTCTGCATAAAAGGAGGCAACTGCTGTTGTGTTCTCTCCTTAGATAACCCATAGTTTTCTGGGAATCCTTTATTTTTTTAATAAATGTTTATTTATAAAATAAATATTGTACAGTATATAAATAGAAAATAGTTTTAAAACATCCATTTAGGAAATACATTTAAGCTGTAAATGGTAATACATATAATAAAATTAACCTTAAATGATTTAAAGTGGAATTCCAGCTTACACCTAACTACCCTTTAAACTGTCCCCTCCATCCTCCTAAAACGATGCTAATTACCCTGGGTAAGAAAGATGTATATACTTATATATTTTTAGGTCGCTCCAGTCCGATGAGGTTCTGTGGCTCCCTGTGTCAGCTAGTGCAGCTTCAAGGGACAGGAGGTAGTGCTGACAACAGAGGGGCAATTGAAGCCTATGGGTGATGGGTCACCAGTCTGGACTTTACCAGCTGTTGTCAGAGTGATCTCTCCTCTCCCATGCAGCTGCCACTGGCTGACACAGAGGAGATCATGTGACCAGATTGGAGTGGCCTGAGAAAAGTATATACTGTACATCAGGTTAGTCATCATAAGTGTTAAGGGAAGGGGGGGCAGTTTTTTTTACGGCTAGTTGGGTTTAAGTTGGAATTTCATTTGCAGTGGCTTGCGAAAGTATTCGGCCCCCTTGAACTTTTCGACCTTTTGACACATTTCAGGCTTCAAACATAAAGATATAAAACTGATATAAAACTGTAATTTTTTGTGAAGAATCAACAACAAGTGGGACACAATCATGAAGTGGAACTAAATTTATTGGATATTTCAAACTTTGTTAACAAATAAAAAAACTGAAAAATTGGGCGTGCAAAATTATTCAGCCTCTTTACTTTCAGTGCAGCAAACTCTCTCCAGAAGTTCAGTGAGGATCTCTGAATGATCCAATGTTGACCTAAATGACTAATGATGATAAATAGAATCCACCTATTTGTAATCAAGTCTCCGTATAAATGCACCTGCACTGTGATAGTCTCAGAGGTCCGTTTTTAAAGCGCAGAGAGCATCATGAAAACAAGGAACACACCAGGCAGGTCCGAGATACTGTTGTGGAGAAGTTTAAAGCCGGATTTGGATACAAAAAGATTTCCCAAGCTTTAAACATCCCAAGGAGCACTGTGCAAGCGATAATATGGAAGGAGTATCACACTGCAAATCTACGAAGACCTGGCCGTCCCTCTAAACTTTCAGCTCATACAAGAAGAAGACTGATCAGAGATGCAGCCAAGAGGCCCATGATCACTCTGGATGAACTGCAGAGATCTACAGCTGAGGTGGGAGACTCTGTCCATAGGACAACAATCAGTCGTATACTGCACAAATCTGGCCTTTATGGAAGAGTGGCAAGAAGAAAGCCATTTCTTAAAGATATCCATAAAAAGTGCTGTTTAAAGTTTGCCACAAGCCACCTGGGAGACACACCAAACATGTGGAAGAAGGTGCTCTGGTCAGATGAAACCAAAATCGAACTTTTTGGCAACAATGCAAAATGTTATGTTTCGCGTAAAAGCAACACAGCTCATCACCCTGAACACACCATCCCCACTGTCAAATATGGTGGTGGCAGCATCATGGTTTGGGCCTGCTTTTCTTCAGCAGGGACAGGGAAGATGGTTAAAATTGATGGGAAGATGGATGGAGCCAAATACAGGACCATTCTGGAAGAAAACCTGATGGAGTCTGCAAAAGACCTGAGACTGGGACGGAGATTTGTCTTCCAACAAGACAATGATCCAAAACATAAAGCAAAATCTATAATGGAATGGTTCACAAATAAACATATCCAGGTGTTAGAATGGCCAAGTCAAAGTCCAGACCTGAATCCAATCGAGAATCTGTGGAAAGAACTGAAAACTGCTGTTCACAAACGCTCTCCATCCAACCTCACTGAGCTCGAGCTGTTTTGCAAGGAGGAATGGGCAAAAATTTCAGTCTCTCGATGTGCAAAACTGATAGAGACATACCCCAAGCGACTTACAGCTGTAATCGCAGCAAAAGGTGGCGCTACAAAGTATTAACTTAAGGGGGCTGAATAATTTTACACGCCCAATTTTTCCATTTTTTTATTTGTTAAAAAAATTTGAAATATCCAAAAAAATTTAGTTCCACTTTATGATTGTGTCCCACTTGTTGTTGATTCTTCACAAAAAATTACAGTTTTATATCTTTATGTTTGAAGTCTGAAATGTGGCAAAAGGTCGAAAAGTTCAGAGGGGCTGAATACTTTCACAAGGCACTGTATGTTTCCCTTTAATAGCTGAGGCAGGTTTACTTTCATAGCTCTCTGTGACATTTTTTACCTGGGCAATGAAAGTGTTGCACTCCAGATCTAGGTGAGTTACTTCCTCCTCGTGGGCCTTGTAGAGTAGAGCTGCTTACTATAGACTTGTTATCGGCCCAAAGTGCTGCAACCTGTTTAAACATCAAATGATATCAATTTAATCCCCTGAAACATCAAAACATGTGCTTAATCTTATGTGCCATAATAAATTTCCAAATGCAATGCCACCTTTCTAATTAATTTTACATTATAAGCATCACTTTCAACATTCCCAAATGATTGGGTACTAAAAGGTATGATGCTTTTCAAAGTTTGGTGTAGTTAAACTTTTCTCAAACTGTGGTATGATTTCAGCTCTGCGGATTAAAAGGAGAAATGTGGGATATCCATCTATTACTTATTTCATTAGGAGGATGTAGCAGTATGTTCGGAGTGCATTTCACATCTACCTTCAGAAGTATCAAAATGACATACAATGAATGGCACTACACTGCTATATGTGTGTTGCCATGCATTGTGGAATCACAGTTCGGTAAGCATTACCCCAATGTAATAAGATGAATTCTATTCTATAATTGATGATTCTACTGCCATACTTTATTATATTAGATTTGTCTGAACTTACCTCAGGTGATGGAGGAGGGGATATTGACTTAGGAGACAGAGATCGCTGCAAAAGCAGAGAAAAGTGTCAAATCAACATTTAGCAATCTGCTGTACATATTGCATCAGTTTACAGGTTTTGGATTGATGATTCCAAAAGAACAAAAAGTGAATGTTTGTGTAAGCTGGTTTCAGAAATCATGACCATTTTTTTGGATCTCGTTCACAAATGTTTTGGTCTCTGAACAGGGATTTACGTTTTGGATTGCTCTCCAGAAAGCATTTGACAGGTGGCGAGGAGGCATTGTATCGGCTCGTCACCTCTTGCTTTAAACCCATTCATTGACACTAGTGGCAGCTGGTGCTAAAAAAATTTTGGGGGGGGGGGGGCGCAAACAAACCCATTCATTCACACTAGTGGCAGCTGGTGCTAAAAAAAATTTGGGGGGGGGGGGCTCAAACAAACTAAAAAATTAAAATGGTGAATGGTTAAATTACTTGCCGTGCTCCCCCCTCCAGGTCCGCACTCACCAGAGGATGCCTTGCGTTCCAAGGGACAAGCAGCCAGAAACTGGAAGTGAGGCGATGACGAATATTGATTCGCTAAAATCAAAAGTGGGAGGGTTCCGGGCGCAGTGCTCTGCGCCCCGAAGACAATCTGAAACAAGCCAATTAGAGCTCAGCCTCCAATTGCATGCTTTTCAAAAGTTTACGGACCAAATAGACACTCATTAGTCCAGCACAGTGCACACACATATGAACGAAATACAGTTTTTATTTTTTTTTTTTTTTAATAAATGATAATATGACTAACAGTTTTTAACATGTTAAAGTAGTTTTCTTCTTTGGCAAACTACCTTTGGAGGTGGGGCGGCACCCCTTATTGACCGTCCGCCACTGATTGCCACGCTACTGCACTACTGTGCCACAACTGCATGCGTTGCATTCACCTGAATGCACCCGCTGAAACTGACAGGGGGTATAATTCCTGCTGCAGCCACAGCATGTGTAAACCTCAGGACGCTGCAGCCAAAGGGGGAGTAGTTGGGGGGGCAGTAAAAACATGTCTGACCTGCGGAGTTTTACCACCCCTAACCACTAATGTGAACAAGCCCGTAAACAATTCATATTTTGGATGAGGACTCACCTCACGGCTGCGGAGTGTCTCCGTGTTCTCCAGAAGTGTGTATGTGAAATGTGGTTCATAGATCATCAGATCAGGACGCTCAATATCCAATATGGCCTTATCACGAGGAAGGGCTGCCAGATCCTTATAACCAATGACACGACTGTCCATACGGGCCTGAATAGAGATCAGGAGAAGTTGTTAAAGCTGAATTCTGGGCACAACACAATATGTTCCTCAACAGCCAATAGCTCAATAGGTATCCCTAGTGGATATAAATCCACAGGAAATGCAAACTCAGAAGAGTGACCCAGCATGTCTGCCCATGATACCCCAGAAAACTGCAGAAGTGGATACAAAACCAGTCACCCTGCACAAGGTGAGAGAGTGCAACAGTGACCAGTCTGTATTGTAAGACACTTCTGCACAGAGGTAGAAATTGCTTCATGCTTCCAGTACACCAAGATTCAAATGAGAACACATATGGCTTTGTATTTTTGGGGAGGCTTTTAGTACTGTCCCAGAGGGTGGGCACAGACAGTGGTGCATTATGGGACAGGGTATAAAAAGCCAGGGGCAAGGAGGGTGGTGGCTGCCTCCTCTTCTGCAGCGGCTTTTTTTTACACTATTGTAGGCAATAGGCATGTGACAGGTACTGTTTATGGAGATATATGGGGTCTATAAAACCCCAAATCTCATCTCTGCCCTTAAAAGAATTCAAAGCACCAAGAGAGCCGACCGCCAGCTCTAAAAAACTGTACCGAGGCATCATCCGAGGTATAACCCCCCGAAGTCCAGTTGCCGACTGCCTAACGACGATTTACATCAGCAGTCAGCCCCTCACAAGTCACAGGCAAAGTGACATAGGTCTACGTCGCTAGCCTGTGACGCTCACAGACCCCCCCGCGCGAGTGACTGGCGGACCCGATGTCCGCCGGTCACTCGCGATCGTCGGTTACACTGGGAGAAAGGCAGGTGGCTAATGTAAACAATGCCGCCTGTCATTCTCCCCTGTGTAACAGCACAGATCATACGGTCCTGCTATGTAGGACCGTTGATCTCTGCTGTTACACACACAGCCACATCCAATCACAGTTAGAATCACGTCCCTAGGGACACACTTAACCCCTCCTTCTCAAATAAAGTTAACCCCTTCCCTGCCAGTGTCATTTTTACAGTAACAGTGCATATGTATAGCACTGATTACTGTAGTAATGTCACTGGTAGCCCTAAAAGTGTCAAAAATGTCAGTCAAGGGTCCGATCTGTCCGCTGCAATGTCGCAGTCTCGCAGATCGCCGCCATTACTCGTTAAAAAAAAACAATAAAAATGACAAAAATCTTTCCCTTAGTAAACGCAATAACTTTTGCGCAAACTAATCAAAATACGCTTTTTGTGATTTTTTTTTACCAAACATATGTAGCAGAAAACAAATTGGCCTAAAATGTTAAAAAATTTGGATTTTTTACATTTTTTTGGGGAATTTCAATATAAAAAATGTAAAAAATATTGTTATTTTTGCAAAATTGTCGCTCTTTTTTTGTTTATAGCACATGATCAAAAAATCGCACAGGTGATCAAATACCACCAAAAGAAAGCTCTGTTTGTGGGGAAAAAAGGACGTCAGTTTCATTTGGGTACAGCGTCGCACGACTGCGCAATTATCCGTTAAAGTCACACAGTGCCGAATCGCAAAATAGGCCCTGGTCAGGAAGGGGGTAAAATCTTCCGGGGCTTAAGTGGTTAAAGAACCTTCTGAGAAGGACCGATCTAAGAATCAATCCAGTTATTCCAGAACAGGTTCAAGCTTTGCATTTTTCTAGTGGAAGAAAAGCCCCTTAAAGAGGACATGTTGGTGGGGCAGTCCCTTCTATTGAATGTCAGGGTATCAGGCTTGTGCTTACCAGTGCAATGCACCTTCTAGGGATTTACTATTTCATTGTTTTGAAGGTTTTTTTTGTCAGATTGGCTTTGTGTAATGAAAACAAAGGTTTATGTCTTATTGTCTTATGGCTACATAGACTTCTTTGCCTTTTGTCATTTCTACATTTTTGTAAAGTTGTTGTATATGTATTAGTATAACTAAAGGCAAAACTTGTTTTCATGATAAGAGTGGAGAGGGGCTAGAACACCTGTCATGGTTTTATTCCTGTGATAACCTTATATAGTGATATATAATACCGCGCTCAAACAATGTGAATATATACATAAATGTTCAATAAATAAAGTCAAGAAATAAAGACACACTTCAGTCCATATTAAATTGTGTAATTAAATAAGTCCACTCAAATTGAAGATGTGCAAGAGCTGAATACTAAATAAAGTGAAAAAAGTATCTTAAATCCACAAATAAACTGGATCTCTGGATATCCTCACTCCTCCACCATACAATGACCACCCAGTGTGCACAAACTCCTTACCAGATTTACCAGACCCCTTAATCACAGGGGGTCGGTAACAGCCTTGGATAACTCAGATCGCTGACACAAGATACTACCGGTATTGATCAAGCCACAGGGATGTGTGTCCTCCAATAAACAGGCACCGTCCTCCTTCTACCTTCTCCAACCCAAAACCAATCCACTCACACTCCGGTGGGTTACCGGGGGTAGATGGGGGAGACAAAAAAGGTCTCTCATGGCGCAGTACATAAAATTGGTGTTTATTAAACAATCCACTTTGCACTTACATTCAGGTCGTTTGTAAAAACCAGTAGCAATAACCGCTGTTCCCCTAGTTTGGAACGCCGCTTCCGCGTGCCAAATGTGTTCAACGGGACCCTGGAAGTAGCGTAATTTCGATAGCACACCCCGATGCGTTTCGTCAGCACGTAGCCAACGTCATCAGGGGTCATGTATCACTATATAAGGTTATCACATTTACGTTTTTACACGGCTACCTGCTGCTCACAATTGTTAACCTATACATCAGTTATTAATTTATTTCATAATTTATTAATTTTTATCAATTATTATTAATACACTCCATCGAATGGTTGCGGTATTTGCACAATTTATCTCACATACACTTAAGTTCCGTTTGAGCAGGTGTTTTTGGTGCTTAACACCATTTTTTTTCAGGGTTTTATTGCTGTCTGTGCCCCCATTAGGGAGATTCACCCTCTCAGTTTGTCCTGGTGACTTATCACTGAGAGTGGAAGTTAAAGGAAATCTCAAATTTGGAGTTGTCACCAGAACTGGAATAGAGGGGAAATCTTGCAATGCAGACACTAAATCCAATGGCCCTGGCGTGGCAACCAGATATTCCCTTTCTTTGAAGGGATTTTATCTCACTTCCTCTATATCACCTGATGTTAAAAAAAAACACACTGAAACAAAAAGTTCTGGCTTTATTTATACTTTTTTCAAGTCTTCAAAAAGTATATAATATGGAAATAAAACCCACTTCCAGCTAAAACATTTTATTTTGGTTATGGATGGAGTGAGAAAGAATCAAAACCCCTGTCAGGTTTTTATTGCTGTATGGTGCTCTATTCGTGAGATTTTGCTTTACTTCCTGTTCTGTTAATAATGTTGTCACTGAGACAGGAAGTGAGGGGATATAGTAACAGCAGATGGAGGTTTTTACCTTTCTCAATTTATTTTGAAAACTTTTTTGTCTATAGTTAAAGTTATTAACCTCCAATATAGTTTAAACTTTAGAAGATAGACTATCATTTCTGCAAGATAAGAGAGCACAGTGGTCATTTTTGCAGAGGTGCCTGTTGTGAACACTGTTTTACATGTTTTCTTAACATACTGTAAGTAAAGGTTAAATTCCTAATATCTTTTGTTGTGCAAATACCAAAGCCAACATATGACTCACAGTTATAGTAGAGGGGGAGCCCGGTACACTGGACCCTCTGGAGGAAGTGACACTGCCAGGAGATGTAAGGGGGGTCTAGAAATACAGAGAACAATACTGAAATACATATATGCATTATTATACACTAGTTGTTAAACACAATGGGATTCATTTATAGAATGCAAATGAAATTGATTATTGTGTCTGTGGCAAGCATTCACATCCTAGTCATCCACAGTGCTAATGAAAATTTGAGGACATTTTGAGGATCTGGTCATTTTTAGCCAGACTGAGCAACTAACTAATGTCACTGGGCACCTGAAAACATTGAAGGGCAAGGCTCAATGTGGAAACAGTTATTGGATAGGTTGCAAGTCCTTGTTTATTTGCTAATTGCTGCTGTTTTCCCTTTGGTAAACTGGCCTGAAGGAATCTTAAGGATCCCTTCCCTGCACTACTTAATCACTGACAATTCAGTTGGAAGCAGAGGGGACTGTCACTTGCGTTCCATATCCAGGAGTGACAGATTTTTCAGGGAGCTGGGACAATGAGAGACTGCAGACATGGTAAGGTTGGTGCCCCTTCTGAACTTATCTGTAATTCCTCGCTGCCCCAGCCCCCTGAAAAATGTATGGTGCCTGTGACCAACCTACAGCTTTAATTTATTGTTTAGGCGTACAGTGTATTTTTTAACATGTACCATGGCCAAAACAAACTTTAACTCCAAACTTTAACTTTAACATTACCCTTACTGCTGGTTCACACTGATCCGACTTGTCAGGTGACTTGGTCGCCTGACAAGTAGCTTCCAATGCTGTGCAATGGAACCGTTCTAATTAGAGCGACTCAAGTTAGAAAAAGGTTCCTGCACTATTTTTTTGCAAAGTCGGAGCGACTTGCATTGACTTCTATTATGAGAAGTCGTTGCAAGCCGTGCTGAAGTCGCCCTGCACGGGCGACTTCATTAGTCGCCCTGCACGGGAGACTTCATTAGTCGCCCGAAGTCGGGCGACTTCGAGTCGGATTAGTGTGAAAGGACTCTTAACCCTACACAAAAATAAATAAATAAATAAATAACAAGTAGTCCCTTGACTTGCCTTAATTAAGTTGAACTAACCTCTAACCCTTACCATACCCTTAACCTCAATCACAGTATAACTGTTAATACTAACTTGCATTTGTCTCATGAGGCACCAAAATTCTCAGCATGGACTATTTCATCTCTTGCTCCGAGATCTACCTTCACTGAGATGTCACCAAAAACCAACTTCATGCAAATTGCCAATTAGCTGCAACCACTAACCAGTGTATTCTGACAGCGGAGGGTCCGACTGACAGAATACAATGCCCTGGCAGGGAGATTCCTTCATTCACCTTGTTTGTGTGGATGGAGGAATCAGTTAGTTACACTAACCTTGTATGGCCATTGTTTTTTTGAACAAGTGATAAATTCATGGAGCACGACACATATGTGCCTTACCTTTGGATGCTTTTCCATTCAGCTTTTGTATGTCAATGTCCTGTGCGTATACCGGAAATCTACAAGAGACATATTAAAGATAGGCTTAAAAGATAAACTGAGTTTATCCCAAAATGATGAGCATAAAAATAATGGTCTAGTCTTGAGCAATCCATCAGTGTATCTGGTTCTGCCACTGCTCTCAGCTGTAACTGACAGTAGTGCATTCTTTGCATAATCATTAAGTTTTTCTACACAGCTAAGAATTAAGCCAGTGTACTGGGAGAGATTCTCCATGCAGTGTCAAGCACGTGTGTCTGCTAGATTTCCCCTTCAGGAGTCCATAAATGGACCAATTATCACAAGCGTTACACTAAATCGGAAACAACTCTTCTTATAATTGGGATGTTTATGACCATCCTAACAATTTGTTTTTCCATTATCCTTGTATAATGGCTTTGTTTGTCCATTAACCTTTGTAGGCTTTTCAATAAAAAAAAGCAGGAATTTCCCCTCTGGACCTGTATAGTTTCATTGTTGCTGCCATAGGCTTCTGGGGGCATGTATTAGCTTGTTGGAGACATTAGGTTAAAGCTATTTAGCTATAAAATTGTTGCCTTTGTGGTGGTCTGATCTCCATGTTAACTTCGGTTCCTAGCTGAAATTCACTTTGGCAGGAAGAACAAACGAGACACTGTCTCATAACACTGCATTGCTGCTCCACAGTAGCTCATTGGCAGGTGGGAAACAAAGCGTATGGGACAGTAGACAGGACTTTCTTATTTTAATCTAATACTTATCTTATATAAAAAGGATGACACTCACACAATCTGTTGGATTGAAAAGGCCGTGGCCATTTATTATTTATTTAAATAACATTAAAACTCATCAAAGCTTTCAACTCATAAATAATAAACCGACACTACGATCCAGGTTTATAATAATAAATATTCAATAAAAAATATCCACATCAACTCAATCATATAACTTAAACATATCGTCCCCCTTTGCAGCTTACAAAGGTGACCCAAAATAATAAAACTGGCCGCGACAAAACAAAAAAAAGGGGAGGGGGGGGGAACCGCTCGCTCCAGGCTTCTGAGGTGGTCTGAGGGTCCCGCTACCTGTGAGCCCCCTTAAATAGGGCTGGGATGAAGCACAGAAGGCGGGAAGCTATCTGGAAAAAACAGGTACTTTACACAATCTCCCCAGCTACCTGCAAACCTAACTATGATAGGGGCTTATTTCAACCGATCACCAATTGGAATTTTATTTATCCCCCTAGTAACTCAATCCTCTTCACAAAGCCCGCCAAACTATATTCCTGTCATGGCTAACTGCCTGTCACTGTCCCATATAGAAAAGGGGTTCATAAAACCCCTTTTCTTTCTATTCCATTGTAACACTGTCTATGTTCCAGGTGCTGGCTGATTTGCTGCAAACCTTGGCCTGCTTTGATTGTCTTGCACGGTTCTCCAGCTGAAGATCCCTCAGAATATTGCCTTTAGCTGATTTTTGTCCACTTAGTTTTCGTTTTAAGCTACTTGACTTGCTGCAATAAAAACTGCCCTGCTAAATTGCATGTTACATTCTTGCTCTGTGGACTGGTTTTGAATGTTTGTTGCATGAGCTTGTTTACATAGACATGGATGATATCTATGAAGGAGTAAAATTGGGTAATACAATACTAGCTGCAGTTGTACATTTTTTTTGGGGTCAAGACCTGTAGGAATTATTGTCTCCCAAACGTTGGGGGACAAGTGCTCAGTGGACACTCAACATTGTATCTATAGCTACTTGGAGCTATGGATTTAAACATAATGTTTTTCATGTGTGATAGTGTCATAGGCCTGGAGGGGGATACCTGTACTGTTGAGGCCATGTGCACATTTTGAAGAGTAACCCGTGTTCAGGCATAGTAGGCTAGGTATGGTCCGGACTTAAGCAGAAATGTATAGTAACTAAGTAGAAATACTTCACTACTGTACTTAAGTACCAAAAAGCGGTATCTGTACTTTCCTAGAGTAGAATTTTTTTCTCCTACTTCCACTTTTACTTCACTACATTTTTTCGATGATTTCAATACTTCTACTCCGATATTTTTTTTTGTGCTGCATAGTTACTTGTTACAATTATAAAAATTACCACTGCCAGAACAGTAGATGGCAGGTTTCATGAAGCTCAAAACGTGTATTATCAGCGCATACCAAAATAAATGCTACTGTATGTATAAATAAAAGCTGCATTTGAAATAAAAATAAACAATATGATGTTCAAACTTTTGACTTCTTTCTATAATAACTACATAACACAGTACTTGTACTTTTACTTTCAGTACTTGAGTAGCAATTTTTTTTTTCAAAACTACTGGTACTTTTACTTTCAGTACTTGAGTAGCAAAATTTTTAAAAAAATGACTTGCAATACATAAGTACAAAAAATGTTGAATACTTTAGTACTTCTACTCAAGTCACTTTTTGATCGAGCACTTCCTCTTCTACTCAAGTCACTCTTTGATTGAGCACTTGTAGTTTTACTCAAGTATGGGTTTTGAGTACTTTATACAACTCTGGACTTAAGGCCCGTACACATGATAAGAAAATCTGAAGGGAAATTTCGTCCGACGACCAATCTGACGATTTTCGGATTGTTAGTATGGTGCTTTCGACAGCCGACTCAGACTTTTCGGCCGAAAAAATTCTGATGTGCAGGCTATAAAATTTTTATCATCCGTCAACACAACGTCCGATTTTCGTCTCATTAGTACAGTTTTCGACGGCAAAAAATCTTAAGAGCAAGACTAGGCATGATCAGAGACGAAAGAACACATACAAAGCAATCCAACACATGACATCACTTCTGAAGTAGAATTCTTTTGTACGGGAAAATTCCTATGAAAATAACCTCTTCACTTTCCACATCAAACTAGCATGCCACAAAAAACGGACGACCGATCGTTCGATAATCTGATCGTGTGTACGGGACTTTAGTTTTTAATAGTGAAGACAATGTTGTCTTAATTATTGGGGAAGGTGAAAGGTGTGCTTTTTGACTTTTGATAGTTATTTTCGAGTCACATTTGTAACATAGCTCCCAACTATCCCTGATTTCAGGGGACTGTCTCTGAGTTGGAACAGTCCCTCTTTCCTCCTCATTTGTCCCTCTTTTTGGTCTGTTCTATATAGTTGTATATAAAATGCACTATTTATATTTCAAAAAGTGTTTCCCAGTGCTAAACCTTTCCTCCAATTTCTAAATTGTTGCATTTGTAAATTTCAAAAGCCAGTATAAAGAAATAGTAGTGGTTAAAAAAAAGTGCTTGTGGGTTTAACTAATTATTTTTGTATATAATTGTCCTTTAAAGGGGGCGTGGGTAAAAGCTGCATGGGAACATAGTAAGGTGGTCTCTTTACTCGGGGTGTCTATGCCCTGGTTTTCTTGTATAGTACATTTTTGGACCATTTGGATCATGCACAATATGTTCGAGTTCGGCATACAGTGATTGCAATTTTATCTGGAATTCTTTTGTTTTTGTGTTGTTAAATGGTTCTAAATACCCTGTAAAACTATACAGTATGTTTTATATTAGTCCATAATAATTATAGGAATTAAATTATATATGAGACCAGTTTCATATTGCATTTATTTTTTAATGTGAATTGAAGCTTACAAACAGGGGTATCACCAGGATCATAACTAGATGCCATTAGTCCCAAAAACATTTTTAAAAAGTCCATAAGGGGACTCAAGATCACAAAGAAAACACCTGCATGCAAAGCTTGTGATAGAAGCAGCCGCTCCTCAACCCATATACTGCATTCCAGCTCTAGGGCAGAGATTTTGTGGTTTAGTTTCACTGTCATATAACTATTATGCAGCACATGAGTAAGGCTGCTTCCAACGCAGCTTAACAGTCTACTCTGCTTTGTGACAGCGTCCCTTAAAGACCAAGAACACTAATTACATCGTAGCTGTTCTGTCACTGTAGTGTAATTTCAGCACATTTATTTTAGCCTTAGCAGCTGCTAAACCCACTTGCTGGCTGAACACATCATTATGTTGCCAGAATGAGGGCATATTACTGGCACTTTTCTGCCAGGTCCTGATATCTTATAGCTGAACAGCAGTCATTGCTATCGAACCACCAAAATGGCTGGTGGGAAATGAGGAAAGTCAGGACCATTATTTATAAAATGCCAGGCTTAAAAAGTGTTACTAAACCCACAACAGTAAAATCAGTCTGTATATGCAGTAAGTATTCTTGTTATACTCACTGTGGAACCTAAGGGGTTAATCCTCTTCATTGAGTAAAAAGGCTGTTTGATCTTGTCTTCTCTGATTCCCCCCTTCTTCCACAGTCCCCAATCTATCTCCTTTTAGAACAGAGCCTTTGGGGCAAGTTGCACATCCTCAGTTTTGTGTGTATTTCTAGAGAGTTTTGTTTTTTGTTTCTTGGGAGAGTACATGTGATCAGCACAGGACCAATCAGCATTGTCAAGACAGAGGTCTCAAAGGACAGTCATAGGAGTGTAGCAACCTCTAGCTAGGTGCTAGTGTACATAGTTGTTAGTGTAGGAAAATTTGGCTGAGAGCCAGGCCTGGGTTGAATCTGGGTCAGGGAGGCTGAATGACTCAGCAAGGAGCAACTCTGGTGATTCCCCTTGCTTTCCAGAACCTTGGAGAAGCTTCCAGGTACAGTAGGGAGGAATCTAGGAGGAGCTACTTGGAGTATGGATGAGGGCCTCAGCCAGACCGCAGCAAAGTGGGCTGGAAGGGGACAGGACCTCATAAATACTCATGGATCATGTGGAAGATGGAGGAGTGTTTAGGAGGCTGTTGGAGGCCCTTGTAGGGTTCCCTCTAACATGTGGGGGGTTAACCGAGGCTCGGGTGCTGGAGGAACCCTCTACAGCAAATAGAGGAAATCCCTCCTGGAGGCACGGAAGCAAGGGGAGGACAGCAGAAGAGAGTCAGCATGTTCAAGAGATCTCCTGAAGTGTCAGCCAGGCGGGCTGGTGAGCGAGCAGTCTGAGAGGACTGTGTTGTCAGTGTCTGGAAGGACTGAGGCGAAATAGCCAGGAGGGCTAGTGAAAGGGGCAGCTGCAGCCAGGCGGGCAGTGCTTGAAGAGGTAGTGCTGATATCAGTAGCCACGGGGATGTAAGTTGGACACTGCACTTTGCTACACAACCAAAGGGGCTTCTAATCTCTAAAAAAACAAATGTAGCACTCTCCTAGGTAGGTGCTAGTGAGAGAGTATAGTTTTTGTCCCTGTCTGCCTATCAGAGGAGCAGCATGGAAATCTATATTGCTTTCTGCCTACCAGAGAGCAGGATCTGTGAGTTAGGTCTGCTCAGTGTGTGATTCATTGGGTCTAGATAGTGTTTTCACACTGGTCCAATAGGGAGGCATGTTGGACAGTGGGAGGAAACCTGACAAATGAGTACACAGGCCTTGATATAGTCCCAGTGATTGGTAGAGACTGGCTGTCTCGATGCATTATGGGATACTATATAAAAGCCAGGAGCACATGTGCTGCGGGGTCTTTGGCTGGTGAGCAGAGTCCCAGAGGGAGGGTGACTGCTGCCTCCTCCTCTGTAGCAGTGACACACGGTCACAGGCAGTTGGCCTGGGGACAGAGGAAAGGAACTGAACCCAGAGGTCCAGGAGAAATGACTGGAGGGGTAGAGACACTGGAGACCCTCGAAAAACAGGATTGTGAGTACAGGATCGTGTCTAGAGGCCTGACCTGAGGGGGGCCACCCCCGTGTAGGATATTCAGAGGACAGGTGTCAGTCTGTGGAGTGAAAGGGCATACAAGGCAGGTATCCCGAAGATAATCTACCTATCTAAGTCGTCTGAACAGAGACCTGGCTGCATCTTCAGATAGGAGTCCTCATCCATTGTAAATAGTTCAATTTTGAGTATCCCACTATTCCTTTCTCCCATCCCTATTTAAAATAAAACACCAAAAATAACTACATACCCCTGGACCGATCATTGACTGAGCCAAAGAAGTAAAGTGTTAATCTGTGAATGCCAATGTTGCTAAAGGTAACCAAGGGGGACCCGAAGGTGTGTTATTCCAGCAGCAGTCCTCAAGGGGGCAGTGCTACACAAAAAACAAAGTACTGGACTGTTTTCTAACTGTAAATTCGGTGTGCCTGGCTGTGAAAGGTGGAGGATCCCATTCTACTTGCAGCTCCTTAAGGGGTGTGCTACAGGAGAATGAAAACTCCTCCTACAAGCTTTAGCCAGTGCTCTGCTGGACACTGATAGAAATCACACGATTTACTGCTGATGAAAAAAGGTATTTATTCGTTTATATTTACTAAAAAAAAGCCTCAATTTTCATGTTCCATGTACTGTGGGAGACCAAATATAGTGAATGCAGGGTCCTGGAATTAGTAACTTTAAACTATCAGATAAGTGCTGGCAGAAGAAACACAAGCAAAAGTTGCAAATTTTAGGGGGAGCTCACATAGAGTGGGTGGTACCATAGAAATAAAAGAAACAGAGCCGCTCAGGTGTATCAGTCCGACCTGGTGCTGGTGAGACCCGTCATCCGGATGAAGTGCAAGGAAATAGTGGAACCGCACTCAGGTAGATGAAAGTAAAAGAAATACTTTTTATTCTTCAAATCATATATGAACAGACAGTGCAGGGAACAGGTAATCCAGGGTTAACGCGTTTCACGGCGCACACAGCCGCTTACTCATAACCGTTATGAGTAAGCGGCTGTGTGCGCCGTGAAACGCGTTAACCCTGGATTACCTGTTCCCTGCACTGTCTGTTCATATATGATTTGAAGAATAAAAAGTATTTCTTTTACTTTCATCTACCTGAGTGCGGTTCCACTATTTCCTGGTACCATAGAAACCCAAAATCCTTCAGGCAATGCCACCTTTTTTTGTTTATCAACAGGTCAATAGAGAACTGAAAAAAATCTGTACAAGGGGGACAACCCCATATTTAATAAAGCTGTCACTGGCAACAAAGAGTGGTTCGTTGAAGCTTTAACTGGTATAATTCTGCCCCATCTGAATCCTTTGCAAGCAGTTTTACTGGCAACTACCTCCCTGCATCTATTCAATAATCTTCAAACATTACTGAGCCCTGATAAAGGGGGAACTTGCTTTGCCCCAGAAACGCAGGGTTTGGTGTTTTGGACCCCTTTAAGAATTTGGTCTACTATTCCTTTTTATGATTTAAGCCCTAGGTGATGTTCCTGGGTGCCCATTGGAGGGTAGCCCTTGTTGCACGTGAGCCACCTAACCAGAGCCAGTGAACTTTTCAAATGATTGTCAGGCCTTCCTTTACTACTCTGTATCAATATGCCTTGAAGTCTCAGCGCCTTTTGGGATTTACCTGGTTATTAACCCCTCCCAGCCCCTTCAGCCCACAACTGCATACAAGGTAATATTGTCCTAAAGAAAACTTCATTACCACAGTGTGGTCTGGGGCTGGCACAACGTTTACTAGCTGTGGCACTGCATAACTCTGAGCCTGCACCAAGCGGAATATTAGAAAGATAGACTCCGTGGCACACTGACTCATAGGGGTTGATTTACTAAAACTGGACTGGAGTGCAAAATCTGATGCAGCTGTGCATGGTAGTCAATCAGCTTCTAACTTCAGCTTTTTCAAATATGCTTTGACAAAAAAAAACCTTAAAGCTCGGTTCACACTGGGGCGGCACGACATTGTACTACTTGGGGGGCGACTTGTGCATTCCCATGCACCACGACTTCGGAGCGACTTGCACGGACTTCACATAATGGAAGTCTATGTAGATCGTCCCGAAGTAGTACAGGACCCTTTTTCTAAGTCGGAGCAACTTGTGTCACTCCTATTAGAACGGGTCCTGTAGCAGTCAATGGACTGCGAGGGCGTGCGACTTGTCAGGCTGACAAGTCGCCTGACAAGTCGCGCTGGTGTGAATGGAGCCTAAAGCGTATTGGTTTCTATGCACAACTGCACCAGATTTTGAACTCTCCAATTATAGTAAATCAATCCCATAGAGAATAATAATCAATCTGCTATAGATCTAGCACACCCCACCTGCCTGATCTCCAGCTTGGTGCAGGTTCTGAATTCTGTTGAAGGTATGGGGGAAGGGCACATGCAGGGTTGTATTTACTATAATCATTGGCCAGTGCCTTGGACAGTAGAATAATAGGAGCAGCACCAGGCAGTGGTGTATTTTGGTTTTGTGCTGCCCTAGGCAAGACTAAAATTGGGGGCCCCCTCCTATGTAAATTTGCCCCACTCCTTCCTTTTTAATGGATATGACTCCCTCCAAAATTTAAGGACTACAGGTCCCAGCAAAAACCCTTGAGATCTCACAAGAGGGGGGGGGGGGGTGGGAGAGAGAGGGGGGTGGGTGAGGGAGGGAGGTGTGAGAGAGAGAGGGGGGTGAGAGAGAGAGAGAGGGGGTGAGAGAGAGGAGGGATTAGAGAGAGAGGGGGGGATGAGAGAGAGAGAGGGGGGATGAGAGAGAGAGAAGGGGGATGAGAGAGAGGGAGAGAGAAGGGGGGATGAGAGAGAGAGAGGGGATGGGAGAGAGAGAGGGGGAATGAGAGAGAGGGAAGGGGGTGAGAAATAGAGGAGGGGGTGCGAGAGGTAGCTCTAGCAACCACTGGCCAAAAAGATTCTCAGGTGGAGGGGGGGGGGACTTTTTTGCTGCCCCCCTGCAAAGTGCTGCCCTAGGCCTGGGCCTTGTTGGCCTAGGCCAAAATACAGCACTGGCACCAGGCCTCAAAATGTACTGTACTTCTGTAAGGAGTGTTAAAAAGGGGTTGGGCGGGGTCAGGGATCACCTAAAACCATATTTTGTCTCTCTTGTTCGGTGGCTTAACCAGCTGAAAAATAGTTCCACATATAAATAAATAAATAGCTTGCTTCCTTCAGTATTTTATTCTGACAATAGCTTTGACTAAAATAATCCTATGACGACATGAGGAAAAGGTTGTACAAAAAGGAGTAATCTTTTAGGTGAGCCTAGAGCAGGATGATGTATAAATAGGACTCTGGATGTAGAGAAGAAACCATGCATATGACCCAGAATAGTAGAAAGGATTAACAGTGTTGTTCTGGACAGAAGAATTTTGTTGTATTCAGGTTTGGGCTACTAAAGTGCCCTTGTCATTTAGCATGTCTGTATCTATTAAAAATGATTAAATATCATTAGATAACCAGTTCCCCAACAGACCATCCTTGGAAAATGGCAAACAATTTTGCTTCTGGTTATGGACTCCTCTGGGTTTGGTCGTGCCACCTGTAGGACTGAGGGAATTTAAGTCCATTACATGTGGGTCTCGTAACTTGATGGTGCTTTCACACCCGCTTGTCTCTTATTGGTAGTCATGGGTATATGGTGTATTGTGATCTTGAATTAGGGATATTCAGTACTTGAAAAGTGTTTGCCATTGACCTAAACACATAGTACTCGATGATAGAGTGTTATTTTGTCACAATGTTCCTATTTGAAGTCATAGGAATAGAATAAAAAGATCATTAGAGAAGAATTTTTTTGAATATAGAAATTTTGAAGTGTTGACTTTCTTAGTTGTATAACTGCTCTGCTCTGAAGGTGCCTAGTAGGCTGAAATTATATTTTTTTAGGTGTGCAGCCATTCTTGTCATCAGGTAAGGTGAAAATTTTCTCTATGGCAGTATCTTCTATGAAAGGAAATGGCTTACTTCACCCCTTACCAATGCTGAGAAAATAGTACAGGAAAAGTAACTCTGTGTACCTACTGTCCACCCCAGTGTCTAAGAAAGAAGTAGATCATATGACTGTTTTTATCACGATTTGATACCTGGTACTAGAGTGAGACCTTGCAGAAAAGTCAAGTAGCAATATTGTCAAATAAAGTATTAAAGTAATTGACATCTGTCAGTGTGTGCATTCTCTTTATGTGTGTGTAGCCAAGTGCTAGCTATATCGCTTTTGCCATCATGGGACAGGGACATTCCTTAACTAAGATTGCATTGAGCTTTGTTCCCTCTAGTGCCCAGCGTAGGGATTATGACATAATTTCCTGATTGCAGAGTGAGAGAGAGAGAGACCACTGCTGATAGCAGGGGATCGTGGCACAAGTAGTCCGTAGAGCTGGGATTTCAATGGATCTAAAGCTGCTGCAAACTAAAAGTTCCAGGTAACTGGAGAAAAAGAAAGAAAGAAAGAAAGAAAGAAAGAAAGAAAGAAAGAAAGAAAGAAAGAAAGAAAGAAAGAAAGAAAGAAAGAAAGAAAGAAAGAAAGAAGGAAAGAAAGAAATTCTAAATGAGCAGATAAATAGAACTGTCCGAGGAGGGGCTCAATCTCTTGGGACGCGGGATCTACAGCAGCAGAAGTGAGAGGCTATGCTCCCCTGGCCAGTGTAAATGAGCATCGCAGCCTGGACCGCGCGAGGGCTTTTCTGTGAATAAGCCTTATCCTTGGAGGCAGACCCTCAGTCACCGGCCTCTCATCAGCAGTGTGTCTATTCTGGGTCACGTTCACCTACACCAACGTAGACATTGCTGAATCCTTGGGTCATCAGGTTGCCAGTCAGGCATCCTTCATCTGACTGCAATTTCTTCAAGAGCCTGTTTTGGGACATCCTATCTCCACAAGTCTTGGTAACTCCAGGATTGGACAGAAGCCCACCCTTAATATTACGTTCAGAGACACTGCATGCAAACACCTTTACTCCACCCTTTTCTGAGGCCTTTCGCTGGGAAACACCTTGCTTATTCTATTTACCTTTGTTGGTTGCCATTGCACAGCAACACCTTTGAGTCCCTTCATAGCTAGCTGAAGATTTCAGACACTCTTATTTGAAAGACTCCTCCATGCAAAGGAATCAACCTAGAGCACCTGTTTATCTTTAAGGGAAACTCTAATTTAGGTTTTACATATTGTGGTTTGTTGTTTCTTTTCACCTGTGGCTTCAGGGCTTAGAAAGTGCTGACTCACAAAAAGTATTTTCTCCCCCCTCCTGTACCTGGAGTCATAGGTTTCCTTAAGATCTATCGGCTTTTACCACCAGGATCACTGTTATTGCCATTTAATTGCATATCTTTGTGATTCTGTTCATGCTAAATTTGTAATTTGGGAAATATCCACATTTTACATTCTTCTTTCCCTTGTTAACCCAAGGATATCCAGTAAAATATCCATTTGCATTCTCTGTTATGTCTTTGGTGTCTTTTCCATTTGTATTCTCTCTTTGAATTATGTCAGAAACCAGGGTGTCCGTAGTGTTGGGAGGCTTGCAAGGTCAGGGCAACCATCTTCCAGCAGACCCTAGGGGGGTGGCGCTACTGATGTTTGTATCTATTCGACTCTCAGCAATTCTATGGGCCTGCTCCCTGGGCACCATGTCTGATACACTTGAAAGTCATTTTTGCCAGGTCTTACTACAGCCCATCCTAATTGCTTGGCTTGGGATT
Source organism: Pelophylax lessonae (assembly GCF_965119305.1). NCBI lineage: Eukaryota > Metazoa > Chordata > Amphibia > Anura > Ranidae > Pelophylax > Pelophylax lessonae. Next base: position 565,790,925 of record NC_138771.1, on the reverse strand, counting down.
GGCATGCAGAATGTGATAACACATATGCATGCTGAATTTGTAAACATGTACTAGGGCCAACTTAGGCAGGAGCCAATTAACCTACTGGCATGTCTTTGGAGTGTGGGAGGAAACCGAACCCAGAGAAAATCTACACGAACACAGTAATTGTACAACTATTAACATTTGTCTTTAACCTGATCTAAGAGTTCTTTTCAGAGTTGCAGTGCTTAATTATTTCATATTTTTCAATCAATATGAGTTACAAAATCCATTAAAGACCTGGCTTCTCAATGCTCAGGGGAGTAAGCCTAATATACTTTACTTAGCACTGTAGGTTTTGTGGCTAGGGATACATACAGTACTTTTAAATATAATGTTTTGCAGTTCTTACCAGCCTGTGTGTTTCTCTGCATCACGTGACCCCCTAGTTTCTGCTCTGTCTCTGAAAGAATAAAAAAATCAGAGCATTAATAAATAATGCAGATTCCAGTCAAACATTTAAATGACCCTGTCAGATTCTGAACGCTGGCAAAGCACTCCCTGTGTCCCTCTGAAGCCTTAGGTTTCCAAGTCCAGGATTCATGCTGGGCTTCAACTTCTCTCACTATGCTCTGCCACTTTCATCACAAAGCCTCAACCTCTGACATTTAATAGTCAAATGCCGTAGTCTCTAATGAGCACTGAGGTTCCGAAATTCGACTGTGTGGCTTAGTACCAGGACAGGGTTGGGCTTAGTGCTTACCTAAAGAGAGGTCAAGGCCTAGTATATTACCAGGGCCTGGACTCCAGGGCCTACAGGGACATTGTTTGCCATGAGGAGTAGCACAGGTACTTGCAAACACCACACGGTACTTAGTATCACCATGCATTAAAAAACAGAAAAAGACAGTCCCAGACACATTTCCCATCCTTGTCCCCTTTTCACCATTAATTGGGGTCCATAGGTGACATTATAGGATGTCTTCCTAAAGAGAGCCTGTCATTTTTAATATGCTATCATGTGGGGGCTATTAGCCACCTATCTGGGTAATTTTTGCCTCCCAATGATACAGAGGGAGGTGCTTGCCTCCTACATATGCTGAAGCATCTTTTCCTTCAAATAACACTAGGGTAATTCCTATTGAAGTTAGGGTGCACCCATTCCTCCCAACCGTCCCAGATTCTGCAGGACTGCCCTGGGATTTCAACCAAATCCTGGGATTCTGCAGATCAGGGCTGGTACCCAGAACCCAGTGCTTGAATGCTAGTTCTAACACTCGGCTCCTTGCCCATGCACATATTGGCAGGCGGAGTGATCTGCTAACCGATAGTATGAGCATAGCTCTCGTGGTGATGTCACCAGATAGGTAACAGTATGGAACACAGTGCAGGAAAGAGATAAGTGCATTTTGCACCAACCCTATTGCTTTTCAAGGATGGAGTGCACCACTGACCATTGAGCACCAATGCTTTTCAGGAAGGGTGGAGGGAACGCCACTGACCACTGAACACTAATGCTCTTTGGGGAGGGGAACACCACTGAGCGCTAATGTTTTTCAGGAAGGGAGAAAACACTACTAACCAAAAATGTCTTTGGAAAGAGGGAACCACTGACTACCAATGAATGCTTTTAGGAGGAAGGTAAGAAAATAACACTGACCACCAACACTCAACTCTGTAAAGTGAATGGGTCCTGACTGACCATAAATTTCTGAGAGGATGAGGAGTGGGTTTCATTCACTGACCACCAGTTCCTTGGGAGGAGGGTTTCTTTCTCCCACTGATACAGATGCTGGGAGGAGGGATTTTTCCTCTCATCGACATTTACTATGGATAATGTTTTCACCTACTGGTGAGTTTTCTCTTCCACTGCCATGGTCTTTAAATAAAACAGCTGTGACAGTGCTAAGTCCTACCACTGTGTGAATATAGGCAAAAGGCACACAGGGTTCTCTAATGCCTCGTTTCCACTGAGCGGAACGGTTCGGGTCGGTACAGTTTGGAAGGGTTAGAATGGTCTGGCCTATTCAGGTGAGCGTTTCCACTGCAAGTCAGACCACCAGGGGCCATGCAGGGTTCACATCAAACGTGGTGTTTGTTTTGTGCTTTCGTTTGACGTGAGCATTGACATTTTCGTGTCCACCAATCAGTGGAATGTATCGTGTGACACCAGTAGCTCCGCCCTAACCGTACCGTACCATTTCCTATGGCCCTACATCTGAAGGAGGATCAGGAATGGTGCAGTTTGGTTCGGTTGTATGGGCCATTTTCATAATGGAAACACTCAAAATAGCGTACCGTACCGAACCGACCCGAACCGATCCGCTCAGTGGAAACGAGGCATAAGATACAGTTTGAGGGGCTCCGGAGTATTGTTTCTGAGTGGAGAAGACATTTCAGTGTTCTCCAGGATTTTCAATCTCAGGTCAGGTTCAGGTGTCCATAGACTTCAAAGGGTATTGGGTGGGAAGAAACCTCTAGTCTTGTGTCCAGGATTTACTGAAGACTTGCTGGCTGAGGGCTTGTGTGCAGCTGTGCACAGCCATTGTAACCAAGGACAGGTCAGTAGTTCACTGCTCGAGCTGGAAGACAGATGTACTCCATTGAAAAGAAAAGGTGCTCTCCATCCGGGAAACAGGAGGTCTCAGCATAGGAGTCAGGTGGGCTCCGATTGAAAGTTTAGAGCTTGGGCCTTTGTGGCACAGAGCTGCAAGCAAAAAAATCCAAGAAAGCTTTGAGGGAGGCATGGAGCCTGGGTTTCATGAGACGAGGTGTCTCAAAGCAGAAGCCTGTACAGCCAGGTGGGCATTTTTGTTTACTGTGTGGTGAGTCTGGGCAGAGACCAACTCAGGGATGATAACGTTTTGTTAGCTAAGAGGCTGAATATTTTTTTTGTTAAACTGATTCAACACTGATAATCTCCTTCGAGGGCAACTATTTTCGTTTTTAACTGTCTTTCATTTTTTAATAAAAGTGGGCCAATCCACCTCAAACATAGTTCATGTCTAGACTTGACTCACTGTAACAGCACTATGCAGTTTAGGTGACATTTCCCCTATATCACACAGCGTACATAGTAATGTTAAGAAATTTGAATGTAGAGCATTGGGTTTAAAATATATTACCTTGCATGATTTAAGAAACATTTTCAGTTCCCAACAACACCATTGAGTTTTCCTGCTATTGGTAATAACTGACTAATGGCTTTTCACATGAATATACACAAAAATTAGAAGACCAGAGAGTAGTCAATGTTTGTGTATAACGGTTCATTGACCATGAAGCCCCACTGGTTGTTTTGTAAGTGAGTGGGCAAGTGACTGCAGGGTTAATTTGATTACCCATGTACATAATGTCCCTGGTTTTTACTCTTCACATGATTACTTAAAACAAAATGCTTGTGATTATATCTGAGCATACGTGTACAGAAATGGGGCAGTATTTGCCATTTTCCTCTTTAGATTTTCCTCTTTAGATGGTAGATAGTGTTCCAGATAACAGATCTTTTATACATTTAATGACCCAAAATACATGATTATGTTTTGGATGCTGTCAACTGAAGTTGTTTTGTCACTGTTGCAGCATCCTTCTCTTATTATACAAATTTATTAATTTTGCTTCCCTGACTTGCAGTCTTTATTAAAAAGGGGAAGTCTGTTATTATTGTCCTTTATTTATTCAATACCAACATATTGCGTAGCACTGTACATTATATAATATGGTGTAATAAATCGATTCAAAGCAAACCAAGTATAAAGTATAACACAGGTAGCAAAGAGGTAATTGCTTGAATGGTCTTAGCCAGCATTGGGTACACATGCACCAAACATCGACCGAAAATGGTCGGTTCAGGAGAAACCGCCCGACTTTCGGCCTGTGGGTACAGCTCCCTGTTCTACAGAAGCATGTCTTAAGACCAGCTTCTGTCAAACATGCATGGTGGAAAACTAGCATCCAACCACCATCCGATCAGTGCTGGCAGCCAATGGCTGCGAGCGCTGATCAGGGTGTTCTGCCAGGGAGGCAGTCCCCCTGTCAGAACACAATAGTACAGCAAGGAGATCGCTGCAGAAACATTGCTTGTGTTAGTGCGGCAATTGTACATTTTTACAGCATACCCTACATAAAGCCTCATACACACTGCCAGTTTTTTTTTTTTTTTTCATTCAACCCAGCAGGTTGAACAAAAAAAAATTGACGGCTCTGGTCAGAGCCACTGTACTAACAATCTGAGGTTAGTACAGTGATCTCCCCCACTGGGCTGTTATGTTCTGACAAGGGGCGGCCCACTTGCTAGAGCACTCTGGTCAGTGCTCTTAGCCATTGGCTGAGAGCGCTAATCGGGAGCCAGTGGGCTTCTCATTTTCCAGCATGCATGTCCGACAGAATCTTCTGTCAGACCGGTTGCCAAACATACGGGCCGAATGTCAGCCGGTCTTTATTGAACCGGCCGATATCGCCCGACATTTAGTCCGTATGTACAAGGCTTTACAATCAAAGAAGCTGGGGACACTAGATACAATAGATAACGGAGAGGTGGTTACTTGGTAAGAAACAGGAGGTGGTTACTTAGTAAGGAATGGTTAGACCAGGAGGAGAAGGTAGTCTGGAGGACTGTTCAAATATAGGAGCAAGCCTATTAGGATGGGGAATAAAATTTGACATCATAAAACTCTTTAAAAACTCGGTTGTTCATGGGATGATCTTATGAGTGAGCATAAGCAAGTCTTTGGTAGAGCAGAGAAGATGGAAATATTTGTGTTGGGTAAAGAATATGAGTTGTGAACAGCTTTAAAGACACATTTTAATAGGTTTGACCTTCAGGCCCCTGTGAAGCCAGGAACAGAGAGGAGCAGCAAAGGAAGAGAGGTTAGAAGAACATGCAAGGCTTGCAATAGCATTCAGAGCGAAGAGTCATTAACACCAAGGTAAAAGTATATTGTAGTAGTCAAAGTATTTGATTATGAGGGCATGGACTAAAGTCTTGTACACACGAAGGGAATATAGGACGAATGATCACACTTTTTTTTTTAGTATGTTAGTCTCATATTGAAATTGAAGAGGTCACTCAACTTACGAAAATTCTTATATACGACAGAATACAATTTCGGAAGTGATGTAATGTATTGTATAGTAATGTATTATTTAGTTTCCAAGGATGTGTAGTCTTGCTCTTCTGAATTTTTTCAGACGAAAACTGTACTGCGTAAACGAAAAGCATGCCATCTGGTATCGTTCAAGAAACATTTTTATGTTTGTCCTATCAGATAATTTTGGATCAACTGTTGTGATCGGCTCTCAAAAGCTGTGAACTAACAATCAGATTATCGTTCAATCGATTTTGAAAGCAGTATTTTTCGTTCGATTTTCTGATCGTGTGTACTAGGCCTAAGGGATTGGTGACCACTACAGTTAGAAAGGGAAGCACTTTGAAGATGTGCAAGTGGAAGTGACATGTCTTAGACATATTTTGAATGTGGGGGAAGAAGGAGAGCTCTGAGTCAAGGGTGATGCCAAGGAAGGAAACTTGTATATTAAATAGAATACTGTTTACATTTAGGAGATGTCAAGGTAAGAAGTGCTTTAGGGTGAAGAAGGAAACGTGATTATCTCACTCTCGAATTGTTTATATTTTAGGAACCTTTCAGGTCCTGTTCACACCTGAGCGTTTTTCAGCACATAAAACGCTCATCTCTAAAGTCTCAAAACGCCCAACAAGCAAAATCCCATTCATTTCAATGGCCCCTGTTTACATACTGTATTAGCATTTTGTCGCCTGAAGCAAAACGGCTTAAGCTTAAAGTACATGAGCTTCTTTTTTGGCAGATTACAAGCGTTTTTGTTAGATGTCAATGCCTGCCTCCAAACACCTGCAAAAAATGCCTGAATAAACCCATGAAAAATGCCCAAAAAACCCCTGAAATCTATATGCTCAGGTGTGAATGGAGCCTCAGACATCCAAAAAAAAAGTCTGCAAAGCAGGGACGTGCGGGGAGGTCAGTGGCTGGTGAAGCACGAGTATCAGAGCCAGATACAGCCTCCACATTATTTAGTGAATAAACCCCCACATCAACATTTAGTGAATAAACCCCCACATCAATATTTAGTGCATAAACCCCTACATAAACATTTAGGCCCCTTTCACACATATGGTCCGTTCAGTTCATCAGTTCAGTCACGTCAAAATGTATCAGTTTTTCATCCGTTTTTTATCCATTTTTCATCCGTTTTTTTCATCCATTTTTCATTCGTTTTTTTTACATCCACTACCAATGCAAAAACGGATGAAAAAACGGACCGTTTGTCCGTTTACATCTGTTTTTCGTCCGATCCGTTTTTTTTGACGGATGAAAAATAGGGCATTCATCCGTTCCAAAAAACGGACATTGACGGAAGCAGATGAAAACGGATGTTAACGGATGATCATCTGTTGTCATCCGTTTTTTACATAGAGATGCACTGATGTCCATTTTTCATCCGTCAACGGATGGATTAAAAACAGACAAACGGACCGTATGTGTGAAAGGGGCCTAAGTGAATAAACCCCTACAGTGTAGCCGAGAGCTGTGAGATGGAAAATGTCATCTTCATCTTCAGCCAATTGGCTTACGCTTAAAAACCTGCATGTCAGGACGCAGGCAGTGAATCAGATTCCCCCAGACAAATAAGCGTCTGGTGAAAGGAATCTATTGGACAGCAGATTTTTGTTTTTTATTCCTGCATTCTGTAACAGCCCTGTAAATGCTGAGATTTCAATGGTCAAGTACAGAAATAAAAAATAAAAATGACACTGTGCTCCATATAGCTACCAACAGTCCTGATTTTATTAACCGGTTGCCAACTGCGCACAGTATATTTACTGCGGCAGTCAGCCCCGGCCAGGCAGAGTGACGTAGATCTACGTCAATCGCCTGTCACTGGGATTTGAGCCAATAGCGGGCGAGGGCGCGCGCCCGCTGAGGCTCGTTCAGGGAGGAGTGTGGGCGTGTGACCGGCGGACCCGATGTCCGCCGGTCACACTACGATCGTCGGTACAGCGGGAGAAAGGCAGAGCGGCTTATGTAAACAAGCCGCCTGTCATTCTCCCCTGTGTAAAAATGGAGATCAGACGGTTCTACTATGTAGAACCGTTGATCTCTGTTTTTACGCTAGTAGCCATGTCCCACTAAAGTTAGAATCACGCCCCTAGGACACACTTAACCCCTCCCTGTCCAATACAGTTAACCCCTTCCCTGCCAGTGTAATTTTTACAGTAACAGTGCATATGTATAGCACTGATTACTGCAGTAATGTCACCGGTACCCCCAAAAGTGTCAAAAATGTCAGTCAAGGGTCGGATCTGTCCGCCGCAATGTTGCAGTACCGCAAAAAAAATCGCAGATCGCCGCCATTACTCGTTAAAAAAAAAACCACCAAAAATGACAAAAATCTTTCCCTTTGTTAGTAAACGCAATAACTTTTGCGCAAACCAATCAAAATACGCTTTTTGCGATTTTTTTTACCAAACATATGTAGCATAAAACAATTTGGCCGAAAATGTTAAAAAATTTTGATTTTTACATTTTTTTGGGGGGGAATTTCATATAAAAAAAAGTGAAAAATATTGTTATTTTTGCAAAAATTACGCTCTTTTTTTGTTTATAGCGCATGATCAAAAAATCACACAGGTGATCAAATACCACCAAAAGAAAGCTCTGTTTGTGGGAAAAAAAGGACGTGAAATTCATTTAGGTACAGCGTCGCACGACTGCGCAATTGTCCGTTAAAGTCACGCAGTAAAAAATCGCAAAAAACCCCCTGGTCAGGAAGGGGGTAAAATCTTCCGGGGCTTAAGTGGTTAAAACAAGTCCTTATGCTGGTTAAATCAGTAAACTTTGAGAACTAATGAAAGTGCCATATATAATCTATATAATACAAGAATAGAACCTGAACCATTCTCTGATTATATAGATTATACTGTATATGGCAGCTTCATTAGTTCTCATAGTTTACCAATTTAACCAGCATAAGGACTTGTTTTTTTTTTTCATGAAACAGTTTAAAAAAAAAAAATGAGTTTGAAAAATAGCTGCACAAATACCATGTGACATAAAAAGTTGCAACGACCACCTTTTGATTACTTTGGGTGTCTGCTAGAAATTTTTTTATATAAATATAATGTTTGGAGGTTCTGAGTAATTTTCTAGCAAAAAAATTATGATTTTTACATGTAGGAGAGAAGTGTCAGAATTGGCCTGGGTGGCAAGTGGTTAATTAACATAAGTAAGTAATATACAAATAATTATTATATATTGTTTTTAAGGTAATTTACTATATTTTAAAAAACTGTACTCAAGCAGGTGGCTTAACGGACAAATTACTGAAGTTTGAAGTTATAACTTCAAACCAGTAATTTCAAAGGAAATAGATAAATAATAAATTATTATGTTATAATATATAGCATACTAATATATAATTTTGCTTGATTAAACCTTATAACCATAAACCCATGTTTGCTCCTTGTAGTTAAGAGGGCTGGGCTGGAAAGGAGCCTGCGTCTTTTAGACACATACCCCCTTCTATGACACCGCGGTGAGAGGAGAGCCTCCACTGCAGCATTTTTATTGGACAGCTTGGACCAATGGTGCTTTACCATTTGTCCAAGGCTCCAGTGGCGTACCAAGGGGGGGGGGGGCGTCACTGGGGGGTGTCAGCCGGTGTCCTGCCCGGCGTGTTCCGTATCGCTGTGAAGGCAGCTCCTTCAGTCAGCGCTGCGGGGGGGGGGGGGCGGAACGGCGGCGGGAATAAGGGGCGGAGCCGCGGCGGGAATAAGGGGCGGACCCGCTGCGGGAGAAGGGGGCGGGGCCTCGGTGGGAAGAAGGGGCGGAGTCTCAGCCTCGGCAGGAAGAAGGTGAGTGCCGAAGTGTGTGCTGAATAGGAGGGGGATGGGGCAGCTGCATATGAGGAATTCATCTTTCCCTAGCTCCCTGTCCCCTTCAGTGCTCTCCACCCCCCTGGTTTTCTCTGCCCGCCCCCCAAGTGCTACCTGTCCTCCCCACAGTGCTCTCCACCCCCCTGGTTTTCCCTGCCCGCCCCCCAAGTGCTACCTGTCCCCCCCCCCCAGTGCTCTCCACCACTTGGTTTTCCCTGCCCACCCCCCAAGTGCTCCCTGCCCCCCCCAGTGCTCTCCACCCCCTGGTTTTCCCTGCCCACCCCCCAAGTGCTACCTGTCCCCCCCCCAGTGCTCTCCACCCCCTGGTTTTCCCTGCCCACCCCCCAAGAGCTACCTGTCCCCCCAGTGCTCTCCACCCACTGGTTTTCCCTGCCCACCCCCCAAGTGCTACCTGTCCCCCCCCCAGTGCTCTCCACCCCCCTGGTTTTCCCTGCCCACCCCCCAAGTGCTCCCTGCCCCCCCCAGTGCTCTCCACCCCCCTGGTTTTCCCTGCCCGTCCCCCAAATGCTCCCTGCCCCCCCCAGTGCTCTCCACCCCCCTGGTTTTCCCTGCCCGCCCCCCAAGTGCTCCCTGTCCCCCCCCCAGTGCTCTCCACCCCCCTGGTTTTCCCTGCCCACCCCCCAAGTGCTCCCTGTCCCCCCAGTGCTCTCCACCTCCCTGGTTTTCCCTGCCCGCCTCCAAGTGCTCCCTGTCCCCCCCCCCCAGTGCTCTCCACCCCCTGTGCCTTCCAACCAACCCTGCAATGCTTTCCAAACCCCCTCTTAATTCTCTCCAGCCCCCCCACCGTGCCCTTCAGCTCCTCCAGTGCTCTCTGCTTCGCCTGTGCTCTCCGGCCCCCCTAGTGCTCTTCTATCTTCTATCATGTCCTCAGTCTCTGACCAACTCCTGTATCATGTCTGCAGTCTCTGACCATCTACTGTGTCATGTCTGCAGTCTCTGAGCATCTTCTGTATCATGTCCTCAGTCTCTTACCATCTCCTGTATCATGTCTGCAGTCTGACCATCTCCTGTATCATGTCTGCAGTCTCTGAGCATCTTCTGTATCATGTCCTCAGTCTCTTACCATCTCCTGTATCATGTCTGCAGTCTGACCATCTCCTGTATCATGTCTGCAGTCTCTGACCATCTCCTGTATCATGACTGCAGTCTCTGACCATCTCTTGTATCATGTCTGCAGTCTCTGAGCATCTCCTGTATCGTGTCCTCAGTCTCTGACCATCTTCTGTATCATGTCCTCAGTCTCTGACCATCTCCTGTATCATGTCTGCAGTCTCTGACCATCTCCTGTATCATGTCTGCAGTCTCTGACCATCTCCTGTATCATGTCTGCAGTCTCTGACCATCTCCTGTATCATGTCTGCAGTCTCTGACCATCTCCTGTATCATGTCTGCAGTCTCTGACCATCTCCTGTATCATGTCTGCAGTCTGACCATCTCCTGTATCATGTCTGCAGTCTCTGAGCATCTCCTGTATCATGTCTGCAGTCTCTGACCATCTCTTGTATCATGTCTGCAGTCTCTGAGCATCTTCTGTATCATGTCCTCAGTCTCTGACCATCTTCTGTATCATGTCCTCAGTCTCTGACCATCTCCTGTATCATGTCCTCAGTCTCTGACCATATACTGTATCATGTCTGCAGTCTCTGACTGAGCATCTCCTGTATCATGTCTGCAGTCTCTGACCATCTCCTGTATCATGTCCGCAGTCTCTGACCATCTCTTGTATCATGTCCGTAGTCTCTGACCATCTCCTGTATCATGTCCTCAGTCTCTGACCATCTCCTGTATCATGTCTGCAGTCTCTGACCATCTACTGTATCATGACTGCAGTCTCTGAGCATCTCCTCTACCATGTCTGCAGTCTCTATCTATTTATACTGAAGGTAGGACTGTGCAGGGGAGGCAGAGAGTGCAAAAGGGGGAACTGTGATTAGAGAGATGGGGGAGGGGGCAGACGGCAAGGGTCACTGTGATGGGGGGCTGTGAAATTTGTGCAATAAATATTCTTGAAAACATTACAAATTTCTGTGGGTGTTTTTACATTTTAAAGTTGGAGGGGGGGGGGGGGGTGCCAGATATGGGATCCGCCCCGGGTGCCAAATGCTCTAGGTACGCCACTGCAAGGCTCCAAGTTGTCCATTGAGCTCAGTGCCTCTGACAAGAAATCAGAGGCACTGTAAGCTCATCCTTTCAGTCTGCTGCAAACAGATTCTGACAGGCTGTGCAAGGAGCCCCGTATCTCTGGAACCATAGGTGCTAGCAGCCCCAAATTTTGACCAGTGGTGGGGCAGGACTTTAGGTACCACCTCGGTTGCCAAGCTATGACCCTTGAAGCTCAATCTTTTTTTTTTAAGGTTCATGGCAGGTGAGGCTCTGCCTCCCCTGCCTTCCCTGACAGCATGACCCTGCTACAACAGCAAAGTATATACAAACCATTACAAACAGTTTGGAATGGCAAGGGAAAAGGAAACCGGGTGAAATCAGGATAGTACAGAAAGAGGAAGAGAGTTTCTTCAGTATCGGATGCATCACTGTATACATTTAAAGGGTGAAATTGAACAATTCAGTCAGTGTAGCTTTAGGTTGTAGAAGCGGATTAGGCCGACCATACAGGTAGTGGAGGGAGATGATGACAGGGACAGAGGTGGCTTCAGCTATGGGGTTAAAAGTGGATTGGAGAAGATCATTTCAGATAAATAGGGTGGGCTTATGGGCAGAAAAATTGTGTAGCATAAACTCTTCGAGATTGTTTCATCCCATTACCTGCACGTGGCTGCTTCTAGTAAAAATCTTCTGTTCAGTGTCTCTGTCATAGCTGTCAGATGTTGCCATGAGTGGCTGTCTTCCAGCACTGGGAAAATTAACAGCAGCTGCTACTGAGAAAAGTTGCTCCACACACACACCCTCTTCTGGCCTCTGCGTCATTCATATTTCAAATATTACCATTCCCACACAATGCATAGCATTCTGTGAATGGGTGATTCAACTGCAATTCCACTGCTCCTCCTCCATTCTCAGAACCCATCCGCACTAAACACGCACCTGACCCTTTTTTTTTATCCGCAGCAGAATCGGATCGCATAGTGGTTCACACTAGTGCGATCCGATTCTGTGCGAACTTGCAGATTGCACTGCGATATGAGATCACAACTGGGGTTGTCGTTAACTTTTAATTGACACCCCCTGCGTATCGCATATGGCAGTGTGAACTGCCAGGGGTGCGGATGCGATGCGGGATCATGAATGCATATTTGCAGCGTTCCCGCATCGCACAAATGTGAACCGGGACTAAGGGTACAGTTAAAACTATAGCTTTAAATTATACCAGAGGAAATCCATGTTTATGCCAGGTTTCCTCCAATTTTTTTAAGTCACGTGTGGAGCTCTTTACACGTGACCAAAACAGGGGGGGTTAGAAGGGTAAGGAAAGGATATTGCCCGGGGGATGTTGTCCAGGGGGGATTATGTCTGGGGGGATATTGTCCTGATACCAAGGAGAGTATATTTTGGAAGAAGCAACATTATTTAGTTAAGTAAACGTCTGGATTTAAAGCTCAGTGAAATTAGAATTAGAAAATGAGCAATATTTAAATATGAAACTTAAGCAAAAGTTTTATTAAATGTTTATTAGGTTGTTTATCAATTGTTGGTAGGCAACAAAATAAAATGTCAGCTAAAAATGAAAGAGTATGCCTTTATAATTAGGGCAGTAACTGCACATGAGAACATCTAAATTAGTATAAAACTGTAAAAAAAAAAAAAAAAAAAAAAACTTCTCTTTCAACATGCTTTCACATGGTAAGGAAAGCCCCTCTCATACAATATGATTACAGAAGTGAGTAAGTAATGGTGAGGAGTGACAGGTGCTGGATGTATAGTAAGCTGTTGGAGCCAGTATGGAAGAACTCCGCACCTGTGTCACTGTCTGACCTATTGTGCACTTTCCATGTCTAAGCTTTCCTCTCCAATAGACTGACTTCCCTTCTCATCGCCCAGACTTTACAGGACAACCTCTACTTCCTCTCCCACTGTATAGGACAATGCAGTCCAGGAGATCACTGACAAGAGGGAAGATAAATATATAAACAAGGTGTACAGAAAATAAAAAGTTTACAATGTGCCATGTAAATATTTTCTGACACAGGAAAAAAAGACACTTTTTATTACCAATATTTTAAAAACTGTTGCCACATGTCTGGTCACACTCTGATTGTTTCAGAAAAAATGGGCAGACTATTAATACTTAATTTGCTTCAAAAGTTACATGCATTTACTGACATTAACAACAGTCAATACCAGCATAAAAAAGGGACAGTACAAAACACGTACCATATAAATACACTAAAGGGCCATTTATGGTAAGACACAGAGGAAAGACTGAGCCCCATACACTGAAACACAGAGGAAAGACTGAGCCCCATACACTGAGACACAGAGGAAAGACTGAGCCCCATACACTGAGATACAGTGTCCCTGTGATGCACTGTCTGTATTGATTCTTCATGAGGAATAATAGACACTTCTAATTTCATTTACTTCTGAGTGCGGTCCATTTTCCTTTTGGCATAGTGATCCTTCCTGCCTTTCATGTACAATAGTGATCCTTACTGCCTTCCATGCACCATAGTTATACTTCCTGCCTTCCATGTACCATAGTGATGCTTTCTTCATGCCTTCCATGTACCATAGTGATGCTTTCTTCATGCCTTCCATGACCATAGTGATCCTTCCTGCCTTTCATGTACCATAGTGATCCTTCCTGCCTTCCATATATCTTAGTGATCCATCCTGCCTTCCACGCACCATAGGGATTCTTCCTGCCTTCTATGTACTATAGTGATCCTTCCTTCCTTTCTTCCATATACGATAGTGATCCTTCCCTCTCTCAAATCTCTCTCCCTCAGGCTTGGTTCACACTGGAATACAGTGCAGGAAAGGCACGTTCTGTCTGGATTTCCCGCACTGCATGCAACCATGGTGCTCTTGTGAGATGCATGTGGGTGCCATTAATTGTTAATGGCAGTGTGTGCGGTCGGTGGGTAGTAGTGCCCGCCAATGCATAAAGGGATATACACTATATTACCAAAAGTATTGGGACGCCTGCCTTTACACACACATGAATTTTAATGGCATCCCAGTCTTAGTCCATAGGGTTCAATATTGAGTTGGCCCACCCTTTTGCAGCCTGTAACAGCTTCAACTCTTCTGTTTAGCCAGTCTTCCAGAAGCGCATATGTGAGGTCAGGCACTGATGTTGACGAGAAAGCCTGGCTCGCAGTCTCCACTTGAATTCATCCCAAAGGTGTTCTATCGGGTTTAGGTCAAGTTCCTCCACCCCAAACTCACTCATAAATGTCTTTATGGACCTTGCTTTGTGTGCTATTGCGCAGTCATGTTGGAACAGGAAGGAGCCATCCCCAAACTGTTCCCACACAGTTGGGAGAATGAAATTGTCCAAAATGTCTTGGTATGCTGACACCTTAAGAGTTTGCTTCACTGGAACTAAGGGGCCAAGCCCAACCCCTGAAAAACAACCCACACCATAATCCCCCCCTCCACCAAATGATTTGGACCAGTGCACATGGGTGAGTTTGGGGTGGAGGAACTTGACTGGCCTGCTCAGAGTCCTGACCTCAACCTGATAGAACACCTTTGGGATGAATTAGTGTGGGGACTGCGAGCCAGGCCATCTCATCCACATCAGTGCCTGACCTCACAAATGCACTTCTGGAAGGATGATTAAACATTCCCATAGACACACTTCTAAATCTTGTGGACAGCCTTCCGAGAAGAATTGAAGCTGTTATAGCTGCAAAGGGGGGGGGCAACTTAATGTTGAACCCTAGAGACTAAGACTGGAATGCCATTAAAGTTCATGTGCGTGTAAAGGCAGGTCTCTCAATACTTTTGACAATATACTGTATATCTGTCCTGCCAACGATTATTTTTTTCTGTTTAAAAAGTAAGTTCATTGAATACAAAAATTATTTTTGCCATTTTCTTCCTCTGGGTTGTTCTCTAGTTTCCGATCATGGGTGGTCTTGATCACTAGAGTTTTAATGAATTACTACTACACTAATATCATGCAATCATTTGTGCTGGTAACTAACGAGAAAAATTTTCCAGCATGTCATACTTGCCAACTGTCCCGTTTGTGCAGGGACAGTCCCGGCAAATAGGAGCCTGTCCCGGGTAATTTACATTGTCCCAGCAAGCGCTCGTTAATCGGGCTGCCTGTAAATGGTTGCGGGCCGACATCGTAACTGCGCATGCGCCGTTCCAACGCCTGCTGGGCTCGGGAAAGCTCGTACAAGCTCGGCCGGGCGGGCGCATGCGCAGTTACGTAATGGCACCGCCTGGCGCCATTAAAACCTAATTATACCAGATAATATAATTCGATTTTATCATACTTATTTACACCTTGCACTTTATTTATATTTACATAGTACATTTTTTGTATGGTCACACCGGAGCACATTTGACCCTTAAGAATTGAAGGGAATTGTGATGAGAATTTTAAACTTTACGCAGAATTAGTGCAGCTGAATGGGAGAATTATTCCAGCTCTGCTACTTTGAAATTCCCTTTTCAATTTCCTGCAATTCTCTCTTTATTGAGTAGACCCTATAATCTGATGATAAGTAGGTGAAGATTAATTATGCTGTGTGGGCGGAGCTTCAGGGAAGTGGATGTGGTAAGTAACTGATAGCTGTGCTGCAAAGTGTCCCTGGACATTTCTTTCAAATGTTGGCAACTATGGCATGCCCCTACCTATTTTTGTGTGATCTGTCATGATTGGTTCTCGAAAGCTGTGTACTAATGAATAGATTATCGAGCAATCACTCCAAATACGTACTTTTTTTGTCCGATTTTCTGATTGCGTGTACTAGCCATAAGCCCCATACACTGAGGACAGGAGGCAACCTATCATCACTTTTGCAGAGAGAGAAACATCCTGGTGTATAAACAAGAAGCCTTTTCTAGAGACCTATACAAGATATTAGCTTGTGTACATGTACGTTCATGGCCCACACGTGGCTATAACACATCCTTGTCTCTTATCATCCAACACAGCATGGCGCACCCCACCCTGAACATCACACGTCCATGGAAACTATCAGCCCAGCCCATCTGTGTGCTATTTACATGGAAATATGATAAAGTGGTGTTCTGCAAGACCTGGACAGTGGAGGGAGTAATATAATTCTAGCCATAGAGATAACTCTGCAAGATGGCATGATCATGGTGCTCTGTTTTTTGTATTGCATGGCCAATTTTATGCATGTGTGTATATGTGAACGAAAAGACTCCAATAAAGATAATATGCACACTTGTTTTTAAGTCCACTTGTTATGTTAGGTATGCAACCCTCTGAATACTATACCCATATGGTTAGAACGCTTTCCTTGCAGCACTGGGTTCTTGGATTCAATCCCCAGGGACACAAGTGTACATGGAATTTGCACAATCTCGCCTTGTTTGTGTGAGTTTTATGTGGCTGTCTTCCAAAACAAAGACTATTCAGGTTCTCAGAACTGTCGGGTGAGTCTGAATTAGGGTCCATGTACACGGGACGTTGTTAAAAGTCCCTTTGAATGCTGGAATTTTTAGGACGTTTGAAACGTCCGTTCGGTCGCGTTTGTACCCGCGTTTAGCGGGCGTTTGTGGGCGTTTGAGTTTAGAACTGTTCCTAGAGGTCAAAAAAATGATTCCCCTTTAAAATGGAAAAACGCGAACGTCAAACGCGGGTCATCGCGTTCGGGCGCGTTCGGACGCGTTTTTGCGTTTGAAACGCCGGGAAACACACGTTCGAACGCAAATAATTGCATTCTAAAAAAAGTCCCTGAACGCAACTGCCCGCAAACGACCGCAAATGACCATGTGTACATGGACAGATAAGATAAAATGTAGATGGATTCAGGGGCTTCTAAAAAAAACGCCCAACTGCTCCTAAACGGCCATTTCCAGCGTCCCGTGTACATGGAGCCTTAATGTGTCAGGGATGGATTTAAATATTTGATTTATGATCTTTAGAATAAAGAATATCAGGCATGTTGCTGTTGTACCCAATCAGTCTCAATGCTTCATATTATCTGTGCGGGACAGGGAGTAACAGCTAAAATCTGATTGGGTGTTACAAGCAACAGTGATGGAGACTAAAAGTGTATAGTAATATATTTTCTGAACAGAAACCTAAAAATTTCTAATACAAATCCCAGCATGCCCATATGGGCATAGACATGTACCAATCAATGTGGTCATAAAGGGGTTAATAATAGCTGTCGGAAATCATGTATTAATAATTAATAGAGTATGAGGTCACGATTTCCATGAACAAAAAAAGAACAACAGGAATGCATACATACACAGTATTGATCATAGGAGATGCTGTGACATGTGTACACATATATAAATTCCCTTTTCCTATTGCTGACCATGTGCTGTCACACATAGCTCTGCCTTGAAGTGTCCCTTGGGGGTCCCCATCACACTTTACCATTATATAATATCCCACTATGCATTACTATACACAGAGCTGCTAAAACCCTACTGTCATTTTGTTTTTTTATTTCTATATAGTATTTGAGTTTTCCCATAACTAGAATAAACCTGGACATCTTTAGAACAGTTATATCTTTTTGCTAGCCAACATAGGTAAATAGCAGCATATGAGTTAGGATGCGATCAACACAAAACATGAAGTGGTGGAAATAGATTTCCAGCATGCTGGATAATCAATTGCAACCCTGGCATGTAACACTGCGCTAAATTAAAAGCAATGGCCCTGACCATAGTTTAGTGAACATTCAAATTATATGCCACCTAACTGTCCAGTTTTAGGTTCTATTCACACCAATGCGTTTTTTCATGCTTTTTGCAGAAACGCAGGACATTATTTTTAACATGGGTTCCTATGGTACATGTTCACATCAATGCATTTTTGTGCCTCTGTGTTTTTTTGGAAAGGGTCAGGGACTTTTTTAAATGCAAAACCTCATTAGATTGTAAGCTCTTCTGAGCAGGGCCGTCTTAATCCTCTTGTATTTTATTGTATTGTAACTGTATTATCTCCCTCTAACATTGTAAAGCGCTGCGTAAACTGCTGGCGCTATAGAAATCCTGAATAATAATAAAAACAGTGCTTTTTGCTTTTATCTTTTTAAAAAAAAGAAAGATAATATGGCTGCAGAGAAACTGCAGAAAAGCATGTAGTGCGTTTTTACCACGATTTGCCTTTTTTAATCTGCCCAACAAAACATTTTCTAAAAAAAAAAAAAAAATGCAAATCGCAGCAAAAAAACTCGGCAAAATCGCGGTTAAATAAATGCAAAAAGCACTGCAGAAACGCTCAAAAGCAAACTGCATAGGTGTGAATGGAGCCTAAGATAAAAGCATTAATAAGCAAAAAAAAAAAATGCACAGAGAAGATAGATCGCTTGGTATGTATGTGCTAATAATATTCAGTAAATTTATAGATCATATTGTTTTCTCTACAGCATCAATAACACACAGCGTATACTAACCCCTCTAAACTGCACATGATAATGCATTTGCATTGTGTCCTGTTGACACATTCTAATATAAACTTGCCATATACAATCCATCTGGCTATTAAACTCCTGATCTTAGGACCATAAATGCTCTGCAAGCTCCCATCATAGCCCCTATTCCAGTTCTCCATCCAGAACAACATCTCTGCTGCACACACCCCCCCCCCCCCATAGTCCTGTCACTGAGCCTTGACCCAGGTGGTCTCCTGCTCTCTGATCAGACCCCTTAGCCCCCACATCCAGGACAATGCACCTTATTCGAATAGTCGGATGTCTCCTGCAGGTGCAGTCTCTTTCTGAGGTCTCGTCTGTGTTCGCAGATATCCAGGCGGTCTCCCACTGCCCCTCCCTGCACTCAGGAGCAGTACTATGCAAAGAACTGTCCTAGCCAGGGAGGGGATGTACAAGGAGAGCGCAGGGTGTCTCTTCAGATTAGAGGGTAGGAAAGGCAGACAATGAGCCAGACACGGGCAAGAGGTATTTGGGGGGGAAAGTGCAACAGATGCAAGAGTGTCAGAGGAAGGGATGAAGGGAAAGAGAAAGCAGTAGAGGTCAGCATCACACAGAATTGGAAATAAGAGAGATAGCAGAAGGGAGGAGTACACAACAGGCAGAGGAGACAACCTTGGCAGTTTTCAGGAGGGGAATGATGAAACAGATATTTACTAATGGGACGCACTACGTCTCTGTGGGCTGACATTGATATTATGATACAATAAAAGGTTTGAAGCTTCCTAGTCCATTAACTGCAAATGTCAGAGCGTAACATTGCAAACTGCTGTTGTGTAGAGACATGGTTTGGGCCCCCTTATTGATGTCAGTGCTGTCCAGTATATATGGATACCCCCTTGCGTCTGTATAATCTGAACTGGCATGCACACTGAAAATTTTATTTTACTATTTTTGCTGGCAGCCACATCCTACCTCTGACCTCTTCTTTTTTTTTTTTTTGCCAGCCAAAAGACTCTCTGATACCATCCTGTGATGTCACCCACATCAGACCTCTTTGCTGTTCTCCGACACCTTTGGGTTATCAGCAGTAAAATGGGCCCTAAACTCCCTTTTCCACCACTGGCCATTTGAGCACACATGGGGCTCCTTTGTACTATTAAAAACAGGCTAGGTCCCTTCGAAACCACATGTACTCTTTCACAGGTCCCCTACCATGCGATCTCCCACATTTATCTTGGAATTATGTCTCACACCCATGTGTCCTTGCCATCGTATACTAAGATGTAGGAAAGGGAACTGGAGATGGTGATATCTACTGAGGAATGGCAAACCGCTTTTCTGTTTACTCATAAATCCTCTATATCTACTTTTACACAAGAGAAGAATTTTAAAATATTGTCCAGATGGTACCGGGACCCATGCATGTTGAGGAAAATCTTCCCTGAGTCCTCAGAGACCTGCTGGCGTTGCCACAAAGCGAGAAGTACGTACAGACATATCTGGTGGGGCTGTGACCGCATTCAAACCTTTCGGCAGCAGTTCTTTTCCATATATAACGAAATATATGACAAATCGATCTCCCCCTCAACTAAAGTGGCACTCCTCTCCATTCTCCCGGCATCGGTCACTTCACAGAAATCTAAGCTCCTCCGCTTCTTCTTATCAGACGCTAGGCAACTGATCCTGAGACTTTGGAAAACCGAGAACTCCCCCTCACTCACTATGTAGGTAGACGTTTTGAATGACTACATGTTAATGGAGGAAAAACAAGCCATGGAGGGCGATGCTTGGGATAAACATATATTGCTATGGTATACATTGATACACTACTCCTCTTCTAATAAGTTGCACCAACGTTTAGCACACTGCCACCCAACCCAGGTGAGCCCCCAACCCTACCCTAGCATTACTGCACCTGATGATGGGGATGGGATAGATTCCCTTAGGGGTACTACTATGCGTTCATGACACATGCCAGTCAGGTCCCCTGAGAGACAACGACCCAACATTACTGTATAGGAGATGACCCCTTTTCCCCTCTCCCCTTTCCCCCCTCTTTTTCCTTACTCTTTGCTTTCTTCTTTTTTGTTGTTTTTACTGACAATACTGAAACTATATATCCTTGTTCCCTCTGCTCAGGGATTTCCTACAGAGAATTACTCTTTACATGGGAATGGTTGCCTTGGGTAACCTGGTTATTGTATAATTCCCTTGTTATTTTATGTTCTCATTTTCGTAATAAATAAAAATATATTCAACCTTAAACATGGGCTAGGTAACTCCATCTGAGTGTGGATGTCTGTTTGCTCAGACTGGTGGGCATGTTGGCAATCCATCGGGCACTAATGACTCTTGTTGGCCTATTACTGTTTTATGCCCGTAGTGCTATTACCCTGAAATGGAAGTCCGAAGAAGCTCCCACTCTATAATTTTTCTGATAAAAAAGGTGATACCCCTTTACAAGGCAATGTATGTTTCTTGTGGGTGCCCTCTAAAGTGTGGGATATATGTTTGGATTATTCCTCTATGTGATGCTACTCTAAGTGTAATTGGTAATCAACTAGGACTTTGTTCTTCCCATGACTCTAGCATGGTGGCGGATGAAGAAACCCTAGCAGTCACCTAGGGAGATAGACGCAATATCCTTTATAAATTCCAAAGAGGCTCAACACATGGTTGTTGGGGATAATGCTAAAGCCTTCTCAGTATCTTTCATTCCAATTTTTATTTTTTTGAGTATTACTCCTTTAATTGGCGCTAAGGGGAGGTTTAAAAGGAGTTGTTTTGTGGGAATGCCCAGAGGCTCTGTTTTGTCTTACCTTTCTTTTTAAAAACTAATCAAAATAATTTTCAAAAAACCCCCCCAAAAAACGGGCTAGGTCTTTTGGCCCATTTGCAGAAACCTAAGCTGCAGATGGGCTAAAATCATACGTGTGGGCACACCCTAATCCCTATGTGCGATGCAGAATCCCCTTGCTGCCTGGGCCCCCCGTTTTAGGATGGAGAGCAGGAAGGGGCCAGTAAATACCTAATTTACACATTAACACAATGAGTGATCAATCACTGTGTTTATACATAACATAGTTTACTATGCTTCAGTTTGTGAATGAATAGGAAGCTGCTCAGCACAGAGCACTTCCCATTCATTCACTGTCCAGTGCAGCTGAGGCTACAGAGAAAGAAACTGGGGAATCTCTGTCCTCAGTCCCTTTCTCAAAACCTAGAGAGTATGAGTTTTGGGTGCAAACCCCAATGCAATGGGCTGCCCACACCTATGGCCAAAATGATACATGTATTTTTTCCACATATTCAAAAGTGGTGCTGCACTCCCAGATGCTAATGTGCTAGTATCTCTTTAAATCTGTTTGCATAGCAATTTTTAGATTTAGCATATCATATCAAACCATTTATAACATTAACAAAACAAACAATGCATCAGTCCATAAAGTGTCTTATGGCATGAATTTGCTTGCATATGCTCAATCTTTCATAAAAAAACAGGCTTGTCTTCACATATCCAAATGACTGCTTCCTTAATTAGCGTTTACCACTATGTGCTCAAACCTTCCACATACATTAGAGATAATCCCCTCATCCGATGTGCTCTCACCTGGGGGATAAGACCAACCAATGGTCTATATGCGCTTTTGTCCCTCTCTGGGGATGTTTTATGCTGTTTTACTCCTTTGGTGGCAATCTTGAGTTTAGAATCCACCTTCTCTTACACTTATCTCCATACACCCAAATCATAAAAACAGAAAGCTTGACATAGTATTTTATATATAAAAGCTTTATCTTTTAAAACAACCAGTTTTTTAGACACTAAATATAAAAATGCTAAAATTTTCCTGCACCAAACTGTAAAAAGCATTCAGTCCTCACAGTGAGGGTATAAGACAATCAGACAGTATTACCACGGTATGCTCACAATGCGCACCATAGCGTGACGACCGATTGGCCCCTCCCCTACACATTACGCCACAGGGTTACGTGGCATCCTCAGGGGGATATAAACCACATGACCCTGTGGCCTATTTCGTAGGGGAGGGGGCAATCTGTCGTCACACTGAGGTCCACATTGTGAGATAAATCACACTGCAATCGTGACACACCGCATTGCGCAAAGCTTGTTGCTCGAAAAGGAGCAGGAACTTATTTATGGTGACAAGCTACGCACAATGCAGAAATACACCAGGGTGTTGGTGCCATTAAAATGGCACCTGAACAAGTGTGGTGGGATTTGTCAGTTTTGCAGAGCGTTTTGGGTTTGTGGCGATCCTACCCACGTCCAGGTGTGAACTGAGTGTTAGGGTTAGAATTAGGGTTAGCTGTAATCATTAGGGTTAAGGTTAGCGCTAATTGTTAGGGTTAGCATTCTAAACCTAGCAATTATCGCTAACCCTAACTCTAACCCTTAACCCCAAACCTTAACCCTAAACCTAACATGTGACTTTGGGCACACCAAGGTTTCTGCACTACTTTGATGAGACTTTGATGCTTCTATTGTGCAAGAGAGTGTAAAATAGTGTCAATGTTGCACTCCATGAACAGAACTGTCATACTTTGCTATTAGCCAAAAAAAATCCACAACACTTGCGTTCTTGGTGCTGATCCATTGAAGTTTATTACACGCAAAATGCAATCTGCTGTGGAAAAAAAGCCCCTGACCCTTCCCAAAAAACATGCACTAGCTCAAAATGCACATGTGAACTAGATCCACAGGAAGCCATGTTAAATGGATCATCTGCAAAACGCATAGGTGTAAACCAAGGGCCAGTGGTAAAACTTCTACAGTCCAATCATGCCGGCCATGGTATGAAGCCAATACAGACACAACACAATACATGATAAAATCATTCTAGGGTGTCAAGTTTAGTCTTCTATTGGTTGAACCATTTGGACTTGAATCTTTTTTCATCCGAATTATGTAACTATGTGACCATGTTTAAACATTACAGGTCATTTTGTAAATGTAGAATGACTAATGATCATTCTTAACTCTAAGACATTTACTTGTATTCTCTCTCTGTTAGAGCAGAAGATGACAGCCTGAGTGTCAGGCAATAAGAACCTATAATCTTTCAACCCATCTCAGTGGTAATAACAGACACTAAAAATGGCATATTACAAAGGTACTATCAGGATTACATGAAAGAAAATGAAAGGTTTTCCTAATTGGCAGCTTTAGCCTTTTCCAGCAAATCAGAGAGGGTGCCAGTTTATTAGTCCTGAGCCCAGGCCGGAGATGAACCAGTCTCTACAGAGGGCCTATAGAAGGACACATACTTATTTCTTTTTATTACTGTAGAGTTGATTACAGATTGCTACAAATGCCTATTTCTGATGGGTTCTCTTCAATCCATCTTATAACATGTCTGATACCTTGACATACTGTAGAAACAAAAATAAATGTAGTAACGCTTTTACAATTGACAGGATCTTGTTTGTGAAAGACTAATCTTGGCAAGACTGGCAAAGGGGAGCAAATCACTTGGGACCATTATTTGTTCATGACTCAGAGCTGCTCTGTAGATGATTGGCTGAGCCTTTATCTGTAGGGCATATACAGTACAGTAACTTCGCAAAAAAAAAATAACATACAGTATATTGCATCACTGAATATGCTGTATATGCTGTATAGTTTATAATGCAGTGATTGTCCCATATAGAGTAAATGTTATTTTACCAATGTCACTACAGTAAACCCCCCTCCATTGCGGGGGTTACGTTCCGGACCCAGCCGTGAAAAGTGAAAATCTGCGAAATAGAAAAACCCTATTAAAATGCATTGTAGGCATGTTTTTTTTACTGTCACTGTACATGTAAAAGCATTTTAAGGTCTTTAAACACACTTTTAAAACAATAGAAACTCATTTAAACACATAAAAGATACTGAGAGACATAGCAAGAGCTATGGAAAACACAAAAATATTTCATTTTTAATGATTTATATAGTAAAATAACATTACAAAAAAAAACGCAATATACCGGGACCGCAAAAACTGAACCGCGATGGAGCGGGGGTTTACTGTACAGTTTTTGTGAGATGAAAAAGTTATAACCATGAATAGCCTATAGGTGAATAAATTGCTGAACTATTCTGGCTACATCTCATTCGTGTAGCCATACACTTCATTCCTCATAATCCTCATTTATAATAAACACGCAACTCCCAGACTGCCCCTGCCAGAATTAGCCAGCTTTCCATGGTTTCTAAAACAGATTCAAGACCTAGAATGCTACATTTTCTCCATTATATCGCTATCACTGACAAGGGAATACAGTAAAACCTTGGATTGGGAGCATAATTCGTTCCGGAAACATGCTTGAAACCCAAAGCACTCGTATATCAAAGCGAATTTCCCCATAAGAAATAATGGAAACTCGTTCCACAACCATTTATTCATAAGTCCTAGCAGTGTGATAGGTTGTGTAATCATAAAATGTCCATCCACAAATGGCGCCTCCACAAGGGGAATAGAAGCAAAATCCAGCAGAAACTACAGTCTATAAAAGAGAAGAGAGGTACCTCTAAGTATACCAATTTGGTTACAATTAATGAAGGTACAACATTTAGCAACTCACATGGTTGATGATTAAAAGAGGCACACCTAAGTATGCAGGCATCAGGGGTAAAGCTGTCCACATAGACCATCCTCTGCACCAGAGGTACTCACCACCGTCAGTCTGCAGTCGTGACCGGGAAGACTACCCTGTGCTAGAGCGATCTGAAAGCGAGCCTCGAAGCGCAGTGTGGAAGGGATGACGTTGATGGCGGTACAGAGGATGGTCTATGTCAGTGATGGTGAACCTTGGCACCCCAGATGTTTTGGAACTACATTTCCCATGATGCTCAACTACACTGCAGAGTGCATGAACATCATGGGAAATGTAGTTCCAAAACATCTGGGGTGCCAAGGTTCACCATCACTGGTCTATGTGAACAGCTTTACCCCAGATTAGGGATGCACCGAATATTCGGCGGCCGAACATTATTCGGCCGAAAATAGAGAAAATAGCACTTTCGGCGTTCGGCCGAATAAGTCAAAAGGCCGAATAATTTTGAGCCGAACAATGTCAGCTTCCGCCCTGACCGCTCACCTTCCTCATTGCGGCTCGCGGCTCCCTTCTCACACGCAGCCGGTGTCCTGTCCGGCCGCGAGTAGGGGGTGTGACGTCACGCGCGCGTCCCGCCCCCTGCTCCTGACTGCGGCTCCTTCACACTAGGTCCACGCCCCGCCCCCCTGTTCGCGGCTTTTGGCTCTGGCTGCAGTTCAGGTATGTGATGTGGAGCTGAGCACATTTGGGGGAGAATACGGTAGCTGGCAGCTGCACAAGCATTAGTGTGCAGACTGCCATATGTTGTTGCCACTTGCCATGCTCATTACATTAGAGTGCCCTATAAAGTGCCCCTTAAAAAAAAAAAAAAGAAAAAAAATGTGCCCAACAGAGTGCTCCCTTGACATAAAATGTGGCCATCAGCGTGCCCCTTATTTTATGCTAAGGGACATGCTGATGAGCATATTTTATGTTGAGGTGCACTCTGATGAGCATATTTTATGTTAAGGGACACTCTGATGGGCATATTTTATTTTAAGGGGCACGCTAATGAGCATATTTTATGTTAAGAGCAACGCTGATTTAAATGTTTTGTTTTGCCCATCAGAGTGCCCCCTAACATAAAATGTGCCCATCAGCGTGCCCCCTAACATAAAATGTGCCCATCAGCGTGCCCCCTAAAAATTGGCAAAATAAATGGAAAAAATGCGAAACACCGCGTTCGGTATTTGGCCTTCGGCCTTCGGCCAAGCATTTCATTATTATTCGGCTTCGGCCAAGAATTTCATTTCAGTGCATCCCTACCCCCAGATGCCTGCATCCTTAGATGTGCCTGTTTTAATCATCAACCATGTGAGTTGCTAAATGTTGAACCTTCATTAAATGTAACCACATTGCTACACTTAGAGGCGCCTCTCTTCTCTTTTATGCTCAGTTGTGACACCACTTGTATATCAAGACATCGCTTGCTTATGAAGTCAAAAGTTTTTTGCTTGTCCTGCAAAACGCTCTCAAACCAAGTTACTCTCAATCCAAGGTTTTACTGTATTTCTATATGTGCAAGTTTCTTTTCATATTACTGAGCACATGAAGCAATGGCTCCTAATTTTTATGTGGCCAAGATGCTGGTTTGGCACCCAATCCTCCTTTCCCAGCACAGACCTGACACTGGACATAATAGTGTAGGAAAGTGACTTGGGAAAGGTTACCACCAAGTATGCTTTTTTTGTACTATGGTTGGAAGCAGACACAGGCACAAAGAGAACGATACAAACTCCATTCACTTTGCGTGGGAAAATATTTATTGATTTTAGCGCTGCAAAGCAAGAACTGTAACTACTACCATGCTGTGTTATGTGTTCATACCTGTACAATTATACCTTCATGATACCAAAGCTTAGATGTAATACCAGACAGGGATTTTGTAATCCACTCGGAATTTCTACATTTTTTGTGTTTGTGTGGATTTTTGCCAATTAACAAAAGTTACTTATTCTTGCATGGATGGAATATATCTCTAATCTACTTTACAGAAGGGTTGGGGTCATCATTAGGGCCAGATTTAGACCTGAGAGAGGCACGTCAGGTTTGGGGGGGGCCTATACACAGAGTTGGTTTACATTCTCAATGAACATTACACAAAATGCATTATACAATATCTAAGGGCATGCATGCACATACACACAGTCACAGAGCTGGGTGCTTTGCTTGAGCTACCAAAATGTGTTTTTCAAAATGATACAATATACCAGTCCAGAGTAAAAACTTTTACAGATGATTGCCAGCAAATTATTACTTCCCAAGATACATTTAATAAAAGTATCTTTTATTATTATATATTTTAAATGGTATTAATATATATTTTATATTATTTTATTATTGCTTATTAGTTATTGTTTTATATAATGTTTTATATTGTTTTATATTTTTTTTGTATAGAGGGAGGCCCCTTCTGTCAGGGGGCCCAGGGCAGTTGCCCCGGGCCCCCTTATAAATCCAGCACCAGTCACCATACAAGCTTAAAAAGCACAGATTAAAACATTGTTTGTGACAGACTGTCTGATAGAACTTCAGTCATTTTAGAAGCTTTCACATCATGTGCACTACATCTGCATCTCAATTAAATTGGAGAGAAGACTAAAATGGCTTGTAATAGCAGGGAGTGATATTTCACTTTTCCTCACTTTTAATCTGAGGGTTGCCTGTCTACAGCCATCATTGGACTGTAAGCTCCATTGCCTAGGGTGAAGAGTGAATTTGTAAGCATTCTTTGAAAGAGCTGTATAAATAATATAGGTCCATGAAGCAATTTATAAAATAGTGACCTTTGAAAATTACAAGGACGTGGTTGATATAAATGTCATGAGACCCACACCTACAGAATACAGGATATGTGATTTCAGACGTGTGATATTTTCCTCTGTTTAGTAGCAGCCTGGAATGGGGAGCAGCAAATTCCTACACTGGGTGAGGATTTGCTGCCTTGCCCAGCACAGAGATCGTCAGCTCAGTGGGTCAGAATCTTCCACCTAGGTCGGATGGAGTTGTATGTACACCTAAAAACATTCTGCAGGAAAGTTGATTATGTGTATATATTGCAGTGGCTCTTGTGCATATTTGGTCTTAGGTATCAAAGTATCCTTTACAACAACTGTCTGTGCTGCCTTACACTGCACTTAAAATTGACAGTTGGAGAATGAAAGTTTTGCAGGACAAGGGGGTATACACAGTGGTGTAGGAACAACAGTAGCAGAGGTTGTGGTTTCAACCTGGCCTCTGCTACTGGGGGCCCACAGGGGCTAATTATTTAAAAAAGAATAGCACGCAAATGCAAAAGAAATTACTACCAAATCTGAAGACAATCCATAAATAAAAATGGGGATTTGGTCCCACCATATGGCCATATCGTGCTCAAGCCCACTACTGCGTCAAAGTACCCCATTATCAGTGGGTCCTACACTATCCATGAAAAAGAGATGAATCCAGCCTTTCTAACCCTTGGAGATAACACTCCTTGCTGGGAAAGATGTGCAAATGCACTACAGGGGACTCCTCCTATATCCACTTGATGGTGGACACTGAATGAGTACAGGTGTGTGTGGGGGGGTGGGGAGGGTTGCTCAACCTCGATAGTCTGGTCAGACCGAATACATAATAAACAGGCAGAAAATTTGGGGGAGCATACCCATGTATTTCTAAAGCTGCTGCAGCTATGAACCAAAAGACATCTAATTAGCCACATCTAAGTTTAGAATTAAATGATTTACTTAGAGAACTGGAGAAATAATATGGAGGGGATTACAGGAGGCTTGGGGGCTTACATGAAGAGACTATAGAGGAGATATGAGGTATTAGGTATAAGAGGGTACAAGGTGGGCGTGTTAGCTATGGAATGAGTTCTAGGGGTTGGGGATGTTAACATGGGCGTCCGCAGAACTTTTTTCAGGGGGGGGCATGATTTTAAGGTCACCCATGCTCCGCCCCTTTTCAACGTCATGAAGGGGAGGGGCTTAGTCATTATACTTATTTAAGTATATTCCCTTAAAGCATGTTATACAGAACAGTGCTTTGCTGTGTAATTTGGCCCCTTCTATCACCTAAAATACCTGGCTGATCCTGCCTGGCTATGCCCTCCCCTCTGTAAACTGACCACGGTATACCATGGCTGCTGAGCCCTGACACCGTGGTCAGTTTACGTGCCTCCATCATCCGCAGCCCTCCTGTCCTCCTCTGTCCTCTCTCCCCTCCCTCCTCCCTGCCTGTCTGCTCCTGTGTCAGTGGCCACCCCCTCCTCTCCTGCTGCTGTAGTTTCATTTAAAGTTTCATATCCTGTCTACAGTCTGTTTAATAATCCTGTGTGCCCCTGTGTCTGTTTGTTTTTTATAAAAATAAGCCATTCTTTACAATTATAGAGTGCCACTCGCCGCTCACGTGACCCGCCACCTCTCTCCTCCTCTCCTCTTCCCCTCCTCCTCCACTCCCAACTGACATCAGTGAGGAATCTTTGGCCCCGCCCGCTGCTGGCAGCTGTCAGCCGGAGAGAGGAGAGAGCCGACGGGTCACGTGAGCGGCGCTCGGCCCTCTGAAAACTGGTAAAGAACAGCTTATTTTTTTAAAACACAGACACACAGGCACACATGATTATTAAACAGAACAGACAGGATGGTATAAAGTGGCTTAACAACCACTTAAAAGGGGAAGTTGAGATTCCAAGGGGAGGCATTTGCCCCTACCTGCGGATGCCCATGGATGTTAAGTCTCTGACAATGGGAACAGAATTGACATTTAGAGGCCCTGGCTCATAACCTCGCAGTGAGGTCCAGGTGTAGCAAGCTATACCAACTATTTTATAGACATCATGTTTAAAAAATATATATATAAATAAAAATAAGCCCACTAATTTATAGTGATTAAAGCACTTGGCACTTCCTTCTGATCATAACTGAACCGCGCCACCTTTATTTTTTATTAACATGGGGCAGCACAGTGGCTAAGGTTAAACCCCAACCAGGACACTACCTGTGTGGAGTTTGCATGATTTCCTCATACTTGTGTTGGTTTCTTTCCACACTCACATACTGGTTCCTGTCTAAATTGATCCTAATATGTACAGTATCTCAATAAAGTGAGTACACCCCTCACATTTTTGTAAATATTTTATTATATCTTTTCATGCGACAACACTGAAGAAATTACACTTTGCTACAATGTAAAGTAGTGTATGTACAGCTTGTAAAGAAGTGCAAATTTGCTGTCCCGTCAAAATAACTCCACACGCAGCCTATAATGTCTAAACCGCTGGCAACAAAAGTGAGTACACCCCTAAGTGAAAATATCCAAATTGGGCCCAAGGTGTCAATAATTTGTGTGGCAACCATTATTTTCCAGCACTCCCTTAACCCTCTTAGGCCCCTGGAGTCCTCTTCTACTCCTCCATGACAACATCACCGAGCTGGGGGATGTTAGAGACCCTGCGCTCCTCCACCTTCCGTTTGAGGATGCCCCACAGATTCTCAATAGGGTTTAGGTCTGGAGACATGCTTGGCCAGTCCATCACCTTTACCCTCAGCTTCTTTAGCAAGGCAGTGGTTGTCTTGGAGGTGTGTTCAGGGTCGTTATGTTGGAATACTGCACTGCGGCCCAATCACAGTACGAGTTGGCATTCATGTTTCCCTCAATGAACTGTAGCTCCCCAGTGGTGACAGCACTTATGCAGCCCCAGACCTTGACACTCCCACAACCATGCTTGACTTTACTTGTCTTTGTACTCCTCACCTGGTTGCGCCACACACACTTGACACCATCCGAACCAAATAAGTTTATCTTGGTCTCATCAGACCATAGGACATGGTTCCAGTAATCCAGTCAGCTTAGTCTGCTTGTCTTCAGCAAACTGTTTGCGGGATTTCTTTAGAAGAGGCTTCTTTCTGGGACATGCAGACCTTCTTCTCATGCAGACCAATTTGATGCTGTGTGTGGCTTATGGTCTGAGCACTGACAGGCTGACCCCCCATCCCTTCAACCTCTGCAGCAATGGTGGCAGCATCATATGTCTATTTCCCAAAGACAACATCTGGATATGACGCTGAGCACGTGCACTCAACTTCTTTGGTCCACCATGGCAAGGCCTGTTTTGAGTGGATATAGTCAATGTGGGTTCATTTGCAGCGCTGACACATATCAGTGTGAATGTATATAAAAGAAGAGATGAGATTCCTCCACCAGCTTCCGTGCAAATGAAAGCACACAGCACCACCGTAAGACACTCCAATCTCCTTACCAGACAATAGAATATAATGGGAAGTGTACAATGTATCTTTCAAGTCGAAATCAACCGAGCAATCAGCAATTCAGAGTAGCAAAGCGATATCAACACTCCAGCAGTTGGTCCGTGCCTGCAGCATCTCAGGTAATTAAGGTACATATCTGCTCAAATCCAAATCTGCATAGTGTCCCGTCCTGATGGTGATAGAAAACCACAGCCGCTGGAGGTGCTCACAGGGCTGGAGGAGAAGTTCTGGGAACCCTGTGGTTATAGGGCTTTAATATTTGCATGTTTTGAGTGGAACCTGTCCTGTTAAACCACTGTATGGTCTTGACCACTGTGCTGCAGCTCAGTTTCAGGGTCTTGGCAATCTTCTTATAGCCTAGGCCATCTTTATCTAGAGCAACAATTCTTTTTTTTCAGATCCTCAGAGAGTTCTTTGCCATGAGGTGCCATATTGATCTTCCAGTGACCAGTATGCGAGTGAGAGCAATAACACCAAATTTAATGCACCTGCTCCCCATTCACACCTGAGACCTTGTAATACTAATGAATCACATGACACTGGGGAGGGAAAATGGCTAATTGGGCCCAATTTGGACATGTTCATTTAGGGGTGTTCTCACTTTTGTTGCCAGCGGTTTAGACATTAACCTCCCTGGCGGTATGATTATTTCCAGATTTCTGTGCTAAAAGCGGTACATTGTTTTGCACAGAAATCTTACATTTTAAAACTCACCTTTCCCTGCAATCCCCCGCCGTCCTCCCCTGCTGTCCTCCCGCTGTCCTCCTGCTGTGTGCTCGGCCGATGCCAGCACCTGTCTTCCGGTTCCCTTTCCCATGAGTGTTGCAACGCAGGGGGGTGGAACCGGCGGCAATTTCAAAAATGTAAATACACCAAATTACATGATACAAAGCTGTGATCCTAACGGATTACACTGTATCATGCCATTTCACCACAGGATTGCACCTGGTGACTTTTCCAGTGCCCTGCCTGTGCTTTTCCAGTTCTTTGTGCCTGGAAAATTCAGAACAACCATGGCGTTCTTTTTGTGCAAAAGCGCTTTTAGATGAACTGGAAAACAGCGGAGTTACTTGAAGAACTGAGCGATAGCAATTAGTGGGAAAATTCATCATCAGGTACGGAAAGTGACGACCGCGACGATTCTGATGTCTCTTTCTGGCACATCGCTCCGAGACATCAGAATCATCGCTGTCATCACTTTCCGTACCTGATGACGAATTTTCCAATGAATCGCTATCGCTCAGTTCTTCAAGTAACAGTTTCGCTGTCGCCGTTTGTCTAAAAGCGCTTTCGCGAAAAAAAAAAAAATGCTTTTTGGACACCATGGTCGTTCAAAATTTCAAGGGACTAAGCACTGGAAAAGCACAGGCAGGGCACTGGAAAAGTATCCAGGTGCAATCCTGTGCTGAAATGGCATGATACAGTATAATCCGTTAGGATCACAGCTTTGTATCATGTCATTTTTGTATTTACACTTTTGAATTTGCCGCCGGTTCCACCCCCCTGGGTAGCAACGCTCGCAGGGAGGGAACCTGAAGGCAAGTGCCGGCAATTGGCCATGCACAGAGCGGGGAAAGACAGTGAGGATGCCGGGGAGGACAGCGGGGGATCGCAGGGAAGGTGAGTAACATTGCGGGGTAATCTTGAGTGTGGCTCGGGGTTACCACTTTTGATACTGAAAATTAACCCCGAGCCACACTCGGGAATACCGCCAGGGAAGTTAATGGCTGTGTTTTGAATTATTTTTAGGGGACAGCAAATTTACACTGTTATACAAGCTGTACACTCACTACTTTACATTGTAGCAAAGTGTCATTTCTTCAGTGTTGTCACATGAAAAGATATAATAAAATATTTACAAAAATGTGAGGGGTGTACTCACTTTTGTGAAATACTGTATATATTCGATGTGCTGCTCTTAGATTGTAAGTTCCTTGAGAGTGATATGAATACACAATATGAAACACGCTGCTTAAATTGTTGGCACTATATAAATACCTGCTATAAATAATTAAACACTTTAATAAATTAGAATAAAATATTAATAAAGTATGGCCCACTAGTCCACATACATGCTGTATATATGTGTTCAACTGTAATTCTCAGCTCATATGTTCCTTTACGTCCTCCTATATTACAATGGCTATAAAAATAAACAATAAATGTCATTATAGAAATCTGATGTGACCCACTAAAAAGGACAAAATCGTAAATAAATAAAATGTCAATCAACAATTAGTGAATAATGGATGAAGCTATTATTAAAATTTTATGATGCAGTATATATACACAGATATAAGATGTATAATAAAAATTCCATCACTGATTTCAGATATCAGTAATAAATAAGATATTACAAAAATGGCAAATTCATAGTTCACATTATCCATTAGGGATAGGGTCACAAATGTTCCTATTCAATTAAAAGTTTTTTCATTCCTGAAACAGCTCAAAAGATTGCTAGAATAAAAACCGTAAGAAAAATGACAATGACAAAATAATTTATACTTACCTGTCCTGCTGCCCGCACTGTGAAACTTCATTCTCCTGAAAACCTAGGCTTGGTGAAAAATCTTCACCATCAAACAAACTTCTAGAAGTGTTGCGTGCCTGGTGTTTCAACTGTGTTATGTGGGTCCTTCTGCCAGTTCCTGAATTGCTACTGTGTCCTGTAGTAATTGGAGAGGGGGGTATGGAGAAAACCATAGAGAGTAAAGGTGTATCAAGCCTCATCTAAATGTCTTGCATGTTGAGGAATCATCAGCAAGTTTATCCCATAGGCCCCTTTCACACAGGAGGACCGTTCAGATCCGCCTGTCAGTTTTTATGGCAGATCTGAACGGTCCCCCCATGCCTCCCTATGGGGCATCGGATGTCAGCAGAGACATGTCCGCTGACATCTGATCCGTCAAATCTGGATGGATGGAAACCCTATTTTCCATCCGTCCAGCGGATGGGATCGGATGGGATCGGATGAGATTAGACTGACGGTCCGTTCCCATCCGATTCCCCCATAGAGATGTATGGGGCTCTGACAGCTGTGTCTCCGCACATAGTTCGGAGAACAGCTGTCATTCTCCTGCTCAGCGGGGGATTGGCGGAGTCCATCCGACGGACATACTGTTTGAAAGAGCCCTTAGGGCCCCTTTCACACATACGGTCACTTCAGTTCATCAGTTCAGTCACGTCAAAATGTATCAGTTTTTCATTCTTTTTTCATCCGTTTTTCGTCCATTTTCCATCAGTTTTTCATCCATTTTTCATCAGTTTTTCATTCATTTGTCATCCGTTTTTCATCCGTTTTTTTACATCCACTACAAATGCAAAAATGTATGAAAAACGGACCGTTTGTCCGTTTACATCCGTTTGTCATCCGATCTGTTTTTTTGAAGGATGAAAAATAGGGCATTCATCCGTTCCAAAAAACGGACATTGACGGAAGCGGAAGAAAACGGATGTTAACTGATCATCCGTTGTCATCCATTTTTACATAGAGATGCATTGATGTCCGTTTTTCATCCGGACCGTATGTGTGAAAGGGGCCTAAAGAGTGAAGATCCTCTGTAGAGAGGTGGGACAGTTCTTTGCAGGGACATCTATCCTTTTGTTTCTTTGAACTAGTTGCATTAAGTACTAATTCTAAAAGCGCTAACTGACCAGAATGAAGGAAGAAGATAACAGTAGAAAATAACAGCATTGGTGGTTAATGATAGGAAGAATGGGCCAGAATTGGTGGTGGATAAGAAGAAGAATGCCCCAGCATTGGTGGTCAGTGAGAGAATAATACCTCTTATATTGGTGTAAGAGCGAGAATGAATGCCTACATTGGAGTCAGTGGGAAAAAGATTGTCCTTTATATTGGTGTCATAAGGTGGAATGCGTCCCTTATGTTGGTAGTCAGTGGATGGTAGTCTGCCCTTTACATTGATGACATTAAGACTGCTGCAGCAATGGTGTCAATGGTGACTAAACTGAGGGGATACTTCATGTCCCACGTTTCGGGCTTTGGTTCTGCCAGGCGCCTTGGTATCCACGGGCCATGTCAGCATGTGAATGGTGGATAACAATGCAACTCGGACATAAAGTACAAGCATATAACTAAACTTGGAGTGGTCAATAAGGAGTGATATTTACAACTGTTATTGCCAATAATATGTGCTGCTTCCATCTAATCAAACTCGCATAATATAGATCGGCTATGATATTAGCCTGGCCACTGTATACATATAACGTGTGACCCGTGATCTGCCTACTCCTTATAGAGCAGTGGTTCTTAACCTGGGTTCGATCGAACCCCAGGGGTTCGGTGAGTCAGTCTCGTGGGTTCGGCGGAGGTCAAGACACACACCTGACTCATATGATTCGTGATGACACGCCCCGCTCATTG
Organism: Pelophylax lessonae; assembly: GCF_965119305.1. Lineage (NCBI taxonomy): Eukaryota > Metazoa > Chordata > Amphibia > Anura > Ranidae > Pelophylax > Pelophylax lessonae. The sequence continues at coordinate 565,755,294 of NC_138771.1, read as the reverse complement.
GCTGCAGGTGATCACGCAACATCGCTTGGCCTATCTGTGCTGCAGGGAATTCGGCGTGCCCAGTAGTCGAATTGTACAATATGGATTCACATGTATAACAAAACGTGATGGGAGTCAGCATCCTAACTGCATAATTTGCAATGCCAAGTTGAGCAATTCTAGTCTAGCACCTGCAAAACTAAGAGAACACTTCCTTAAGCTGCATGGAGATGGAAAATACAAGAACACAACGCTCGCTGAATTCAAGGTGAGGAGAGCCAGATTCGATGAAAAGGCTAGTCTGCCTGTTCTCGGCTTTATACCCATCAACAAACCGATCCTCATGGCATCTTACGAAGTTGCTTACCTGATCGCAAAGCAGGGCAAACCACACACCATTGGTGAAACACTCATAAAACCAGCTGTGTTGAAGATGGCAAATATCATGCTGGGAAAAGCGTCTGAAGTTCATTTATCCCAAATTCATTATTATGTATTTGTTTTTGTGTGAAAATCGTGTTTAATGATTTTGTTCTTTAATGGTTTTGTTCATTTTGTGCACCTATGTATAAATATATACCTATGTTTTCAATTTGAAAAAATCATATTTTATTTTTCCAATTAAGAAGGGTTCGGTGAATGCGCATATGAAACTGATGGGGTTCAGTACCTCCAACAAGGTTAACCACTTAAGCCCCGGAGGATTTGGCTGCTAAACGACCAGGGGGTATTTTGCGATTCGGCACTGCGTGACTTTAACGGACAATTGCGCGGTCGTGCGACGCTGTACCTAAACGAATTTGATGTCCTTTTTTTCCCACAAACAGAGCTTTCTTTTGGTGGTATTTGATCACCTGTGCGCTTTTTACTTTTTGCGCTATAAACAAAAAAAGAGCGTAAATTTTGCAAAAATAACAATATTTTTCACATTTTTTTATATGAAATTCCCCAATAAAAAAATGTAAAAATCAAAATTTTTTAACATTTTCGGCCAATTTGTTTTATCCTACCTATGTTTGGTAAAAAAAATCGCAAAAAGTGTATTTTTATTGGTTTGCGCAAAAGTTATCGCGTTTACTAACAAAGGGAAAGATTTTTGTCATTTTTGTTGGTTTTTTTTTAACGCGTAATGGCGGCGATCTGAGATTTTTTTTGCGGTACTGTGACATTGCGGCGGACAGATCGGACCCTTGACTGACATTTTTGACACTTTTGGGGTTACCAGTGACATTTCTACAGTAATCAGTGCTATATATATGCACTGTTACTGTAAAAATACACTGGTAGTGAAGGGGTTAACTTTATTTGGGAGGGAGGGGCTGTGTGTGTCCCTAGGGGCGTGATTCTTACTGTGATTTGCTGTGGCTTGAGCTGTAAGGACACTGATCAACGGATCTACATAGTAGATCCGTGTGATCAGTGTTTTTACACCGAGGAGAATGACAGGCAGCTTGTTTACACAAGCCGCCTGACTTTCTCCTTCTCCCCCGACGATCGCCAAGTGACCGGCGGACATCGGGTCCGCCAGTCACACGCGCAGGGGGGGGTCCGTGACCGCGCGGGGGGGTCCGTGACCGCGCGGGAGCGCGCCTCCGCGGGCGCGCGCTCGCTCCCCAGACCCTCCCGGGCTAGTGACGTTAATTAACGTCACTCTGCCTGTGAGGGGCTGACCGCCGCAGTAAATCTACTTGCGGCAGTAGGCAAGCGGTTAAGAACCACTGTTATAGAGAGTTGTTGGCCTGCATCCTGACCCCCATGCAGGCTGTGGAGCAAAGATAGCTTTTTACATCATCCGGGAGTACTCACGCTATATACTCCCGAAGAAGCTGGAAATGGTGTTCTGAGAAATGTACTGAGAGGTTAGCATTGCCTGTCTGACACAGTTAACAATCTGATCAAATAAATCGGTTCTATCCAATTTGTATAGCTTTAGTCATTATAAAACATGATAAGGTCATTAATTGTACAAATTAAGAATAAATTGCTTTATAAAAAATATATTACAATAATAGGGTGCCTTAAAAGTCCAACCATTTTACCTCCCTCCTATATATATAAAGAGACATCACAACAGACACCATTTGCTTAGAGGCACAATTTGTCTGACTTTAATTTCAGACTTAATAAATGGTGAGTCGAGTCCCCATCCTGACTTAATAAGGTCTATAAAACAGGTTTTTTTCATCAAAGAAGAAAGTGGAGAGGCTAATAAAGTGTAACTGAAGGCAAAACTTGTTTTTTTTTTCATTTTGGATAGAGTAAGGGAGGTTATAACCCCTCTCAGTTTTTTTTTGCCATCTGTGTCCCATTGGGGAGATTTCCCTTTACTTCCTGTCCCATAGCCAAAATAGGAAGAGAGAGGAAATCCCTACAAAGTGAGGGAAATCTCAGGGTGTCACCAGAATTAGTGTCTCCGTTGAAAGAGGACACTACAGACACAGTGGGAGGGTATCAGCAACAGAGGCAGTGCTGCCACTCCAGGAAACATTAAGGGCATATGCACTTACAGTTATGTTCTAAGCCACATATTTTTTAATGGGAGGCCATAGTTTATTTTTTAAGTCCTGACTATGATAAATAAAAAAGAAAATCTGTACAAAACCAAATTGCATTCCCCTTAAAAATAGGAACTCATTATTAAACAAGACAAAAAGTCTTATAAGGGGGGTTTATGTACAGTATCTCTGTTGGTTGTAGGCTGCACCTTCACTACTATTTGTATAACCGGGGTCACCACCACTGTGCACATAACTGTGCACTGCTCTTTAATAGAGCCACATACATTCATTGTACACATTCATTCCATATTATCAGGGCCGGTGCAAGGATTTTTGGCGCCCTAGGCAAAATAAAAATTGCCGCCCCCCCCCCCCCAAAAGCACAAAAAGCCATAATGTAAAATAAAGTGCAAATTTTAATAGTTTAATACAAAACATTCTGAAAGTGCAATACAACATATAGTTGTTAAGAGAAAAATACACGCCACTCATTTTTATTCTAGTGGTATACTTGCATAATATAAGTGCAACAATAGAAATCCTATGGTCATTCAAAGAACTCCAAACACGTAGCAAAATAACTATATAAATGCACCATACAATTTAAGTGCTAAATAACTTTGTAAACAGCTTCAACAACTTCATAAACAGCTTAAATAACATAAATACTTTCAAACAGTTATTCAATCTAAATAAATTTTACTTTTCTTGCTTTGGCATTTGCAAAGTCCTTCAGTAATGTTTCAAAGTCAATCTCCTGTGCCGTCCGATTCTCTATTGAAATCATGGCAAGTCCCACAAGCCGTTCTTGGGACATTGAAGAACGCAGATAATTTTTTATAATTTTCAGCTTTGAAAAGCTTCGCTCACCTGTGGCAACAGTGATTGGTAGGGTTAACATAATTCGAAGTGCAATTGCCACATTTGGAGCAAATCCATTCCTCACTGCGTAGGCCAAAATATCAACAGGTGTCATTGGAGGTTTTATAACAGGAGCCAAGACAGCAAGTTCTTCACACAGTTGCCTTCCATCTACATCAGACTCCTTTGATTTTGCATCGGTTAAAACATTCTGCAATTCCATGCAGAACTTCAGAAGTTCTTCTTTTTGAACATCTTTTAGCTTGTGGATGTCATACAAAAATTGAAAATGTGTGGAATGAAATTTCAGCTGTTCATATCTTTCGTGCACAGATTTTATTGTTGTGTCTAATATTGTGAAGAAACATTCCACTTTAAATTTATTTTTAGGATCCAAGATAGGATCATCTGGAACCTCATACAAAAACAACCTTTTTTTTTTCCTCGGCTGGTGCACTTGAGGGGGAAACACTGGGTCGATTTCCATTTCCACTGCTAGCTCTCCTGCTTCTTTAAGTAAATCCTCAAAACCTTCATCTGTCCGATAAGATTGAAAAAATGTCTTGATTGATTCCAAAAGTTCCACAACATCTGGCAAGTACATTGACGGGCTTTGAAGAACTTTGCTGACAGAATTAATTCGACTTAATATGTTAAACCAAAGGATGATAAGACACAAGAATTTAAACTTGTTTAGCTCTTTTGCCAAGGATGAAGCCTCGATTCTTGCAAGAGCAGCAAAATTCATATCACCTCCGATTTCAATTAAGGTGTCATACACTTCTCCAACATGGAACCTAAATGGCCGAATAGCATCAATTCTGCTTGACCATCTAGTATCAGATAGCGGCTTAACTGTCAGCTTGCTCACATGCTTTTTTAGAACATCCCATCGATTTGTTGAACCTGATAAAAAAACATATGTTTTCTGAAGAATGCCAAAAAATGTACTGGCATCCCTACAGCACATAGCAGCATCATTTACTACCAGGTTTAAGGAATGAGCACTGCAGGGGACATAGAAAGCTCGTGAGTTCAGGTCCATGATTCTTTTTTGTACTCCTGAGTGCTTGCCCTTCATGTTGGAGCCATTGTCATACCCTTGACCTCTCATATCACTAAGAGGTATCTTCAGCATTTCAAGCTCGTTCAAAATTACCCCTGTTAATCCTTCTCCAGATGAGTTGTGAACTGGCAGGAAACCAAGGAATCTTTCCTCAATGTGTATTTCAGGATTTGCAGTTGGTGAGTCTCCTTGCTTAACAGATACAAACCTGAAAATCATAGTCATCTGTTCAACAAGAGTGATGTCAGGGGTGCAGTCAAGTATAATGGAATAGTACTTGGCATCCTTAAGCAACCGCAGAATGCGCCTCTGTATTTCTTTTGAAATTAAACCAATTAGTTCATTTTGGATGTCTTTTCCTAAATAATGATGATGAATTTCTGCATTATGTATCTTTTTCAAGTGGCTTTGCATCACACTATCAAATGTTGCAATCATTTCGACAAGTTGCAAGTAATTTCCATTGTTTTCAGAGTACAGTGTGTCACTACTGCCCCTGAAAGCCAAGCACTGCTTCCCAAGGTATTGAACAATGGCTACAAGCCGCTGAAGAACATTCTGCCAGTGCTGCGTTTCAGTTGCCAATAATCTCTGGTATGAATGGTCAATAGTACTTCCTGACCCAAGCCTTGTTAGCAGTTCTGTCCAGTCTCCCATAGCAGTGAGGTGAGATGGAGACATTTCATGTGTAGCCAGACACTGGGACACATTTTTCCAATCGTTGTAGCCTCCCGTTGTCAGACTCATTTTCGTCGTTGTAAAGAGTTTACAACAAAAGCAAAATATTTTGTCCAGTCTAGGAGAATAACTCAGCCACTTTCTAACATGCACTTCACCATTTCCAAGGCGCCGTCTATAGTGGGTTAATGTAAACCGTCTCTTGGATGCATCTTTAGGAAATGCAAAGTGCTCTTTTGGCTTTGCGGGACCTTTCAGAACGATAGTTTCTTTTAGTGAGCTAGTAAGCGTATCAGGCCAGTCAGCTGGATCAAAGAAGTCTAACGGCGTGCTTTTTCCATTTTCATCTTCTGATGATGCTGATTTCTGTGAACTCTCTTCCTCAGTGTTGGTATCACTTTCTATACCCAAAGAATGTTCGCCCACAGTTGAAGTAGAAGGGTGTGGGTCGACATCTACTACAGCTTCTTGATTCTCTGTAGTTCTGCACTCCATCTCGCTTACAGCTTTTTGCACTGGATCAGGTTTAAAGAACCTATTCAATGATCCAGCCATCTTAGAAGTATCTTCTTCTTGGAGCCTTCTTTTCTTTCGGAAAGCAGCACCAGACAATTTCTTTCGTGCTGGTGGTGCAGACATCTTGTTCAGTTATAGAAATAACTATTGTAGAATAAATGTACATCAAAAATTATTAATATTTAATTAATATTCTCTTTGATGATCACCAAACCACAATAATACTTGAAAATCATTTAGAAACCTACAGTACATATGTGCGCACGTGTGTGAGTGTGAAAGACGCAAAAAAATATGTGTATGTAAGACTATGGCTAAGACTACGTTTTGTATGTATGAGAGCAGACGCAGTTGATGTAAACATCAAGACTTAAAAATGGAGAGGGCAACTAAGAGCTAGCACGCATCCCCCCGTGCACAGACACACAATCATACACCGTCCCAACATAATGGTGTGCATCATTTTTAGAAGAGGCTTCCTTCTGGGACGACAGCCATGTAGACCAATTTGATGCAGTGTGCGGCGTATGGCCTGAGCACTGACAGGCTGACCCCTTCAACCTCTGCAGCAATCGAAAACAGCCTCTGGATATGATGCTGAGCATGTGCACTCGACTTCTTTGGTCGACCATGGCGAGGCCTGTTCTGAGTTGAACCTGTCCTGGTAAACCACTGTATGGTCTTGGCCACTATGCTGCAGCTCAGTTTCAGGGTCTTGACAGTCTTCTTATAGCCTAGGCCATCTTTTTTGTAGAGCAACAATTCTTTTTTTCAGATCCTCAGAGAGTTCTTTGCCATGAGGTGCCATGTTAAACTTCCAGTGACCAGTATGAGAGAGTGAGAGCGATAACACCAAATTTAACACACCTGCTCCCCATTCACACCTGAGACCTTGTAACACTAACGAGTCGCATGACACCGGGGAGGGAAATTTACTAATTGGGCCCAATTTCAACATTTTCACTTAGGGGTGTACTCACTTTTGTTGCCAAAGAAATTTAGAAATGAATGGCTGTGTTGAGGGAACAGCAAATGTACACTGTTATACAAGCTGTACACTCACTACTTTACAAAAATCTGCAAGAAAACAATCCAGTAATGTCAGGTACAATACCTTGTATCATAAACATTCAATTTCTTCAAAGAGTGGAGTCACGTCACGTGTCTGTTGAACCTAAAAACATAGGAATACTTTCTCTGTGATATCAGATTTTCAGGCAATTTTATGCAAGAAAACAATCAAGTAATGTCAGGTACACTACCTTGTAGACTAAACCTTCAATTTCTTATATGACACCCCAACACACCTTCTCATTGCACTTGCTGTGCAACACAATGCGTGGCAAAACACGAACATGCTTTGCATTGCCTAAAATGCTGAATGTAAATTTTTTGGGGGTTTTATGCAGGTCTTTAAAACAAACAGGCTACCTTAGGGTTAATGTGTGGCACAATGCGCATTAGTACACACATATGTGACGGGACCTCCGACCCACACTGTACTTGTGGGCTTCTGTCAGTCTACGGCTTCTTCCAGTCTTGAACATATATAAATATTCCAGCCGCCCTACATACAAAAACTAGCCTGAACTTAGCTTATATGTGTCTGAAAGCAACTTTTATACACTTGAGAAGTATGTCAGTCACTATATGAACAATGACCCGAATGTTTACCCAAAACATCACACAATGGTTAGCTAATGAGTTGCAGCTGACTCATAGCTAATCTCATCTATAGTGCCTTGCAAAAGTGTTCACTAACATGCTAATTAACTCGGCACACTTAAACCAGACTGGAAGACCAGACTGCCAGCAACAATGATAAAAGAGAATACAATACACATTTATTACAAGTCTAAACACAGAGTTAGGCCCCTTTCACACAGGCGCTCCGATCAGATCCGCCTGTCAGTTTTTTTGGTGGATCTGATCGGATGCCCCATGCATCCCTATGGGGCAGCGGGTGTCAGCGGAGACATGTCCACTGACATCCGTATCCTATCCGTGAAATCCGGGCGGATGGAAACCCTATTTTCCATCCGTCCAGGGGATTAGATCGGATGGGATCGGATGAGAGCGGACAGGCGGTCCGCTTTCATCCGATCCCCCATAGAGAGCAGCAGGGGCTGTGACACCTCCCTCTCCGCACTGCAAGCAGAGATGAAACTGTCATCCGCCAGCTCAGCTGAGCAGCACGGATCCGGATCCGCCTACGGAGGCGGACTGTGTGAAAGAGCCCTTACACATAAGAGAGGCCTAGGGGGCTGAGAGAGGGATTTCCCAACCTTTGTAAGGTAAGCTGGGTTCCACAGGCCCCCAACCAAAGTGTCTCCCATAATTGCATTAAACTTCAGTCTGTTACAGTCAGACCATGTAGTGTAGTACACCACACATACACTTCCATAACATGATGGTAATGTGTTGGGGCCTAAAACGTTTTACTATATTGCATTTATTGCATTAAACTTCAGTCTGTTAGTCCCGGTTCATATTTGTGCGATCACAGAGATCGCATGTGATTCGGAGCGCATTGCTCCTAAATTACATGCGATCTCTGTGCGGTACAAATTTCAGTCATACAGTTTGTGTGGCTGAATTCGCACTGCAATTGCACTAAACACGCACAGTACCATTTTTTTAATCCGCAGCAGAATTGGATCGCACAGTGGTTCACACTAGTGTGATCCGATTCTGTGCGAACTTGCAGATCGCACTGCCATATGCGATCAAACTGGGGGTGTCATTAACTTTTAATTGACACCCTCTGCGTATCGCATATGGCAGTGTGTACTGCCAGGGGTGAGGATGCGATGCGGGAACACGCTGTATATTCGCAGCGTTCCCGCATCGCACAAATGACTTACAGTCAGATACATTTGATTCGTTATTACAGGTTACAGTACAGCTAGGTTCACATCTGTGTGCTGTGGTTTTTCTGTGTCACATTTTTATGAGCGTTATACACACATTTTTAGGTGCGCTGCCATTAATCTGTATTAGAACACATGTTTTATGAAAGTGCATCAAACATGCAGCATGCAGGGCAATGATGCACTTTAATGAAAGGGTCATTCTAATAGAGTTTTATGGCAGCGCACCTAAAAATGTGTGTAAAACACGCAGATCGATGCAACATGGAAAAACGACACCAAGTAGATGTAAACAGGGTCTTCAATTCACGTTATTCTTAACTTTTACACTGCCTTATTAACCTGTTCTGGACTGCCCACCACATATTTACTGCGGGTCTGCGACAGGCTGGCCCTCAAGCGCAAAACGGCGTAGACCTACGACGGTCGCTCACCTGCAGCTATGAGCTGTGAGCGCCTGTAGTCCCGGTTCACATTTGTGTGATGCGGGAATTCTGCGAATATGCAGCGTGATCCCGCATCACATCCGCACCCCTGGCAGTTCACACTGCCATATGCGATACACGGGGGGGGTGTCAATTAAAAGTTAATGACACCCCCAGATCAGATCGCATCTCGCAGTGCAAACTGCATGGCTGATTTTGCACCGCACAGAGATCGCATGTAATGAAGGAGCAGTGCGCTCCGATATTACATGCGATCACCACAGCCGCAATAATGTGAACCGGCACTTAGGACCGGTTCACATTAGTGCGATCACAGAGATCGCATGTAATATCGGAGCGCACTGCTCCTTCATTACATGCGATCTCTGTGCGGTGCGAATTCAGCCATACACTTTGTATGGCTAAATTCGCACGGCACCCGCAGCAAACACGCACAGGACCCTTTTTTTTCAGCCGCATCAGGATCGGATCGCACAGTGGTTCACACTTGTGCGATCCGATTCTGTGCTAACTGTAAGGTCCGGGTCACACTTATGTGATGCGGGAAGGCTGAGAATATGCAGCCTGTTCCTGCATCGCAAACGCACCCCTGGCAGTTCACACTGCCATATGCGATACACTGGGGGTGTCAATGAAATGTTAACGACACTCCCAGTCTGATCGCATATCGCAGTGCGATCTGACAGTTCGCACAGGATCGGATCGCACAAGTGTGAACCACTGTGCGATCCGATCCTGATGCGGCTGAAAAAAGGGTCCTGTGCATCTTTGCTGTGGGTGCAGTGCAAATTTAGCCATACAAAGTGTATGGCTGAATTTGCACCGCACAGCCGATTGCATGTAATGAAGGAGCAGTGCGCTCCGATATTACATGCGATCGCCACAGCCGCACATATGTGAACCGGCACTAAAGATCGCACTGCGATATGCGATCATCAAACTGGGGGTGTCGTTAAAATTTCATTGACACCCCCTGTGTATCACATATGGCAGTGTGAACTGCCAGGGGTGCGTTTGCGATGCGGGAACAGGCTGCGAATTCGCAGCCTTCCCGCATCGCATAAGTGTGAACCGGACCTTAGGCAGAATACAATAGGGAGCGAGCCGAGCACAAGACAAGAGAAGTAGAGATTTTTTAAAACAGCCACAATAAAACAATTATACTCCATCCCAAGGATAAATGTAATGTTACCCCTCCCTCACCTCACTGAATATAGCAATTTAAAATATACACATTTCACTCACGTTATGTGTGTTCACTGTTCAAAATGGCAACAGGTGGTCGGACAGGTCCTCTTTCTTCTCCTTCTTCTTCCTTCTCTATCTTCCTGGATCTGGCCGGGGGCGGGGACTGGACTGGTCCTTCTTGCACTGTGAATCTGCTGCTGCTCGCTCCTCTGATTCAAAATGTGATCCTTCCCGCTCTGGACTGCGCCCGCCCGGTCTCCTCCCCCCGCCCGCCCGCTCGCTCTTCTCCCCGGCTCCCCCCCGCTCTCCTCTCCGGCTCCCCCCGCCCGCCTGACGTCATTGGCAGGGCAGGGGGAACCTCCACAGCTCCACTGGCATTATAACAGTATGAGCTGTGTTTCTTTTATCACTAGTTTACATTCTGAGTGCAACTCTATTTCATTACAATACATGCTTTAAAACTATAAGTCACTGCCCTACAGCATAACATTCCTTTTAGAATTTTTACTTGACAACCTGGAATATACTGGTGTGCAAGAACTTATTCTAGCAGGTCCAATACTATCAAACCTTAGAGGCCAGTACTAGCAGTCACGAAAAGGAGAGTAAAAACCAAAGGTGAGTAGAAAATTATTAGGGCTAGTAGTGTTAAGACCAAAAAATAGGCTTGATGGTTTTACATAGGTTTTTGAATACACTGGTGGTATAATTCAGCTATGATTTGCTCTATACCACTTGCAAAACCAATTAATCAAATTTATCTTTACATTCTACTCTATATAAAGTCATTTTTTTAAGCACTGCAACTCAGCAGTGCCTAAAATCATAGCTCCCAACTGTCCCTGATTGTGAGGGACTGCCCCTCATTCAGAACAAAGTCCCACTGTCCCTCTTTCCTCATTTGTCCGTCATTTTGTTCTGATCTATATACACTGTTCAAAAAAATTAAAGGAACACTTTTTAATCAGAGTATAGCATTAGGTCAATTAAACTCATGGGGTATTGACCTTTTTAGTTAAGTAGCAGGGGGGGTTGTTATCGGTTTCTGCTGCTTTGGTGTTAATGAAATTAACAACAGGTGCACTAGATGGGCAACAATGAGACAACCTCCAAAGCAGGAATGGTTCTACAGGTGGAGGCCACTGACATTTTTTTCCCCTACTCATCTTTCCTGACTTTCACTAGTTTTGCATTTGGCTAGGGTCAGTGTCACTACTGGTAGTACCTGGACCCTATAGAGGTTGCACAGGCAGTCCAACTCATCCAGGATGGTACATCAATACGTACCATTGCCAGAAGGTTTGTTGTGTCTCCTAGCACAGTCTCAAGAGCATGGAGGAGATTCCAGGAGACACGCAGTTACTCTAGGAATGCCAGACATGGCCGTAGAAGGTACTTTACCTATCAGCAGGACCAGTATCTGCTCCTTTGTGCAAGGAGGAACAGGATGAGCACTGCCAGAGCCCTACAAAATAACCTACAGCAGGCCACTGGTGTGAATGTCTCTGACCAAACAATCAGAAACAGACTTCATAAAGGTGGCCTGAGGGCCAGACGTCCTCTAGTGGGCCCTGTGCTCACTGCCTGGCACCGTGGAGCTCGATTGGCATTTGCCATTGAACACCAGAACTAGCGGATCTGTCACTGTCGCCCTGTTCTTTTCACAGGTGAGAGCAGGTTCACCCCGATCACATGGGACAGAGACAAAAGGGTCTAGAGAAGCCGTGGAGAATGGTATGCTGCCTGTACCAGCATACCCTTCTCCAATCAGAAACAGACTTCATGAGGGTGGCCAGTGGCCTGAGGGCCCGACGTCCTCTAGTTGGCCCTGTGCTCACTGCCTGGCACCGTGGAGCTCGATTGGCATTTGCCATTGAACACCAGAATCAGCAGGTCCGTCACAGACGCCCTGTTCTTTTCACAGGTGAGAGCAGGTTCACCCTGATCACATGTAACAGACGTGAAAGGGTCTTACCTTCACTAACGGGAACTAATGAGGCGACACTGATAGGCACTGTTGAGATGGCACTGATAGGTGGCACTGATATGCAGCACTGATAGGCAGCAATGATGGGCACTTATGGGCACTGACAGATGGCACTAATAGGCAGCACTGATGAGGAGGCACTGACAGGCATTACTGATGGGCACTGATAGGCATTGATTGGCATCCCAGGTGGGTACGGATTGGCATCCCAGGTGGGCACCATGAATTGGCATCCTAGGTGGACACTTGTGGACACCGCTGATGGGTCTGCACTGATAATCAATGTGCTGATTATCAGCGCCAACCCCCCCCCCCCCCCTTGCTGATCGGCTCTCCTGTACTTGTGCCCTGTCGGCGCAATTAGAAGAAAACTGATAACTGGTACTTCCTGGTTTTGCTATGATTGACACAGCTGATTACATGGTAAAGAGCTTACGTCATAGGCCCTTTACCGAGATCAAAGAGGTGGTGCGTCAGAGCGACACACCGCACTACCATATAACATTCAGTCAGGATAATGGAACCACCACCTAACTGTCATTCTGCTATAGGACAGACAGAATGTGGTTAAGGGGGCATGTCAGGGAGTGTGTCCTATGCTTACATACTTTTGCTAATAGGTGTCCCTCATTCCCATCTCAGCAAGTTGGGAGGTATGCTAAAATGACTGTACAGGTAGGTCATTTTGGTGAGCATTTAGTTTTCTCTATGTGTTGACCCTGTCATCATTTAAACAGTGTGCATAGCAAGTTAAAATGTAGTGAACTCCAGATTCAGAATTGGGCAACATCACTGACTTCACAGTGCAGATATGCTGGTGCAAAAGTCCTGCAAAGTCTAGCACACTTGCCCACCACTAGCTCACCTTAATTCATTTTATTTTGTAAATTTGAAACATTTAAATCTATTATTAACTGATTATGTGTATGGCCAGCAAAGGATGGATTACAGGGGCTTCTATAGACAGAAGAGGGCAGGTGGCAGACACCATCTATCCACCTTAGGACAACCACAAGGCTTGAGTTCTCCGTGAACAGGATTGTACAGAGCAGCTAAGATGTCCTAAGATAGTGGGAGGGAAAGGGAGAAGATGAATGGCACCAACAGAAGCTGCCAGTGCTGCTTATCTTAGGTCAGGCAGGGGCAGCAACTATAAGGCTCCATGCACACTGGACACTCAAAAAACGCTGAAAAGACACTTGGGCCGCTACCGCCGCCCTTACAGCCAGTGAATTGCTGATTTTTAAGGAGCGGGCTGGGAAGCCGGCCGCCACGTCCTTAACAATGGATGACTAATCAACTGTTAGTGGGGTTCTCCGCTAAGGAATAGAGGAATAAACAGTGTGGGGGTTCCTGGCCCTTTCGGGTCTTTTATAAAAAAAAATGGCGTGGGGTCCCCCTCAAAATCCATATCAGTCCCCTAGGTCTGGTATATATTTCGAGGGGATCACCATGACAAAATTTTCAAAGAAAATGGAGTAGGGTCCCCCCAAAATTCATACTAGACCCTTATGCGAGTGAGCACCCCCCCCCCCCCAAACCATACCAGGCCACATGCCCCCAAAATACCTTGTCCTCATGTTGCTGAGGACAAGGGCCTCTTCCCCACAACCCTGGCCTGATAGTTGTGGGGGTGTGGGAGTGACATAGGAATCTGGGTCCCCAGATCCTGACTCCCGTGTGAATGAGAAGGGGTACATTGTTTGTACCCCTACTCATTCACCAAAAAAGTGTCTAAAAGTAAATAAAACACCCAAACACACTGTCTCTTAGAAAAAAAAAAAAAACAAAAACAATGTCCCCGGTGTAGATCCATCGTCAATCACAATGAACGCATGCTGCTGACCCAACAAGTTAAAAAAAAAATAGGTCTGCACCAGATGAAAGGCACCCACCATTTCACAGCCCTAGCACTTCCTGCCGCTAAACAAACCCTGCCCCTTGTGACATCATAGACCCAGCAAGCCCCAGTCGATGATGTCACAAGGGGGCATCGTCGTCCGGTGATGTCAGTGGGTGGCCCTGCCCCTTAGTTTGCTTAGTGGCGAGAGGTGGCAAAGCTGTCAAATTGCGGGTTTGGACCTTTTTTTTTTCCGGGTTGGCAGCCAGCATTAATTTCCTTATGATTGACGATGGACCTACAAAGGGGGAAATTTTTTTTTAATGAGCAACTTATTATAAACTTTATGTGGTTTTTTTTTATATACTTTTAGATGATTTTTTGGTAAAAAGGTAGCGTCACAATGTACCCCATACTCATTTACATGGGGGGTAGGATCTGGGGGCCCCTTTGTGATAAGGTACTTCCAGAGTCCAATAAGTCACCCCCCCCACACCCCCACAACCACCGGACCAGAGTTGTGGGAAAGAGGCCCTTGGCCTCATCAACATGGGGACAATGTGCTTTGGGGGGGCAGAGACCCCCTTGCACCAAAGCACCCCCCATATTGAGGGCATGTGGTCTGGAATTGTTCAGGAGAGGGGGGCCTCGCTCATCCCCTCCCTTTCCTGGTCTGCTAGACTGTATGCTCGGATAAGGGTCTGGCATCGATTTTTTTTGCCATGGGGTTCCTCTCAAAATCCATACCAGACCTAAAACTGCACCAAAGATTCTACAAGCTGGACTTTTCAAACTGCGCCGCACCCACAGCACAGTGGTGTTCAGAATCACCGAGGGTTTAAAGGGGAACAGTTTTCTTTCACCCACAGTATAGATTCCCCCTCACTCAGTACAGACCCCCCTCAGTGCAGACCCCCCTCCCACAGTATAGATTCCCCCTCCCTCAGTGCAGACCCCCCCTCAGTACAGACCCCCCTCCCACAGTATAGATTCCCCCTCCCTCAGTACAAACCCCCCTCAGTACAGACCCCCCTCCCACAGTATAGATTCCCCCTCCCTCAGTGCAGACCCCCCTCAGTACATACCCCCCTCCCACAGTATAGATTCCCCCTCCCTCAGTACAGACTCACCTACACTAAGTGCAGACCCCCCTCCATCAGTAAAGACCCCTCTCCATCAGTACAGACCCCCCTCCCTCAGTACAGACCCCCCTCACTAAGTAAAGACCCCCCTCCAGCACTATAGACCCCTCTCCCTCAATACAGACCTGTCTCCATCAGTGCAGACCTCCCCTTCATAATTGGGCACATGAGTTTTCACCAGGCACCAGGACTTCCAACATTGTAATCAAAATGTAGGCTGTCAGTGAGCACTAAAGTACGCAACTTATCCTAAGCCCCAGTTACTGTGCTGACTAGCTCCAGAATACTACCCTTCCAATGGGGTGACGTTATATTCAGCCACCTGAAGCTCCAGACCAAACCCTCCTCCAGTCTTACCTTTTTGGAGCCTGTCTGGGGATCCCTGTGACCCCACTACCTAAAGTAACAGCTACAATCAGCCTTCTAACAAGAGAGGTGGTACAACCAAAATTCCAGGGAATCACAAGTAGCTGTATTTGTTCTGGCCTTTGTAACAACATTTGTTTTGCAAGACCGCATTCACACTGAAGCGGCACGACTTCGGGGCGACCTGTGAAGTCTCGTGCACCGCGACTTCGGCGCAACTTGCACGGACTTCATATAATGAATGTCTATGCAAGTCGCTTCGAGGTTGCCCCGAAGTAGTACAGGACCCTTTTTCTAAGTCGGAGCAACTTGTGTCGCTCCTATTAGAACGGGTCCTGTAGCAGTCAATGGACCGCGAGGCACCGCGACTTGTCAGGTTGACAAGTCGCCTGACAAGTCGCGGTAGTGTGAGTGGAGCCTAAGTTTCCTGACACTTTCTTACACTGTGTTGCATATCACATGCGATGTTTGTGCAGTGCTATTTGAGGCATTCATTTTTTATGGCTCAAATCGCACTGCATCCGTACCAAAATGGTGCAGGACTCTTTATGCCGCACCTGAATCGGATCGTACTGCATTTTGCGAGCTGTTTTAGGGTGACATTAATTTAATATTGACACCCGCAGCAGATTGCATAAACAGAGTGCGATTTCAATGCAGTGCAGGAAACTCACAGGATTCGCTGCGTTTCCTGCATTGCATCAGTGTGAACCATTGTCACTTGTTGATTCTGCCAATAAGTCTGTTAATTTTTTAGCCTTCTGTAACAGATCCAGATGTCCAGCAAAAGTGGAAGTTAGAAGGTTGAGACAAACTATTCAAAGGAGAACTAAACCCATCAATTTAACTTTTCCAAAACAGTTACATTCAAAGCATGCTGTGAATGATAGCTGTCACTTTTTTATGAGCTGTCAACAGGACTGTCAAGCCATCAAAAGTTATCAAATGGCTGGTGACATAACTGATCACATGTGCAACTCACATTTTATCATGGCATCACTTTTATCATGGTTAACATTTCTCAGCTTAAGCAGTATAAATAGTTTGGCACACACATGACCTAGAATGCAAATCTCTTCATTGTATGATTGACATGTTTCTTTCATTAAAGTGGTGACTCCTTTGCTCCTCAGAGCGGGATCTAATGCCTCGTACACACGCAACGATTGTTGGCCGTGAATTTTGGGCCAACGTCCGATCGGCCGATTGTCGGCTTGTTAATATGATGCTTCCGACAGCCGACTGCGACTTTTCGGCCGAACAAAATCTGGTGTGCAGGCTATAAAATTTTTGTTGGCCGTCAACAGAACGGCCGATTTTCCGTTAGTCAGTGCATATTTCGGCAGACAAAAATCAGATAAGCAAGACTGGGCATGTTTAGAGAAGAAAAAACACACGGAAAGTAAACCAGCACATGACATCACTTCTGAAGTTGGTTGTTGTTGGCCGAGAAAATTTGTGTGCAGTCTAGAGCACATTTCAACCAACACAACAACACTGGACAAAAGACGGCCGATCGGTCGGCCAACAATCGTTGCGTGTGTACGAGGCATAAGTCTCTCTGTAAATCAGGGTCATAGTTACCATCCCATGAATGGGAAAATCACACAAATGCTCCTCATGAACATATATACAGATGTTATCACAGTGTGCTCTCATCAGCATCCTCAAATTTCCGCAGCCTATGAAAGTTAAAGTGGTATTAAACCCAAAACCAAAAATGTAATATATTGCAGCTTACAGATCATTAGATGCGGTGGCTGCATTACTTTTCTTTTAAAAGGCTTTTCCCCTGTGCTTTCACCTGGTGATCTGGCCAGTAAAACTCCTCCTGTATTAGAGTGCCCCCACTCTGTATAAATGAGCACAGGGGGAAAAGTTTGACAGCAGCATTGCCAGGGGGCAGGGGAGTGTTAGATGTCCTAGCAGATTTAAATACACTAACACACTGAAGTCAAACTCCAGCTAATATTTATAAGCAATTACATCAACAGTTTTTTTTTCTTTTGGGATAAGGATTTTACATAAATAAATAAAAGCTGATCATTTTAAGCACCCCTGTCAATGTTAAATGGTTTGTGTCATCTCTATAACTGATACATCTGCAGGACAGCTTGTTCTTTTTGAAAAACAACAAACGTACTGACTGAATCACCAGATGAAAATTAAAGAATGAAAGCCTTAAAAAAAATAAAAATGCAGCCATCACACATTAGAAATGGTAAGCTGTGATATATTAAATGTTTGCTTTTGGGTTTAATACCACTATAATGTACTTTTATAAATAAATGCTTTTTCATGATGCTTAAGCCTAACCATATGTTTCCATTATTTGCATTAAAGAAGATGCACCCTGTACATATAATATCTCTCTCTCTCTCTATATATATATATATAGATACATATCTATCTATCTATATCTATATACATATCTATCTATCTATCTATCTATCCATCCATCTATCCATCCATCCATCCATCCATCCATCCATCCATCCATCCATCCATCCATCCATCCATCCATCTATCTATCTATCTATCTATCTATCTATCTATCTATCTATCTATCTATCTATCTATCTATCTATCTATCTATATATATATATATATATATATAGTATAGAATATAGTATCTCATATAATACATTTACATCTACCACATATCTGTCCCTGATTCTGTGCATGCACCTCCCTCTCTGCTTGCTTTGAATTTCCATTAGGACTTTCATATACGGATAACTTCTGAACATGTCCCCATACCCTGACACACGTGTCTGCTTCTATAGTTCTGTCCATTGTCTACTCTTCATCACACCGCACACAGTGAAGACCTTTTTGTTTTAGAACTGCTATATTAAATCTGCTGAAAGTAGCATGTACATTTAATACCCTAGCCACAAAAATTGTGAATTAAATAAAAAAAAAACAAAAAAAAAACACTCCTATATGAATAACCTATGTACCACACATACAGAACAAAATACATAATTCACCTTTCACTATAGTTGCTATAGGTGAACTACAAGTGCCAGAATTCCCTGCCAGCCTCCATTGGGGTTTGCAGCTCCCTGGCAGCTGGATGGTCATAGTTGCTCATGGCTTTTTAAATATCCACAATATTTCTCATTGCACGCTATGTTGCTGTGATTCTAGGAGTCACATTCGTGCCATAGCTGCAGAGGTGTATTTGTATTAGAATGATGGCACATGCAGACAGCAGTGAGGTACCACCCATCTATCTAAGTATATATTCAGATTCATCTGATCACACAGTCACACTAAAAATAATCCATATGTATAAGTAATAGACATACTATGCACAAGGATGTATACACACACCTGGATATACAGAATATATATATATACCTACATAATGGCCAGGCCCAGCTCTGTTACGCAGTCAGAAGATGCACAGTCACATTTCCTCCACCCTCTTCATGTTACCCCCTTTACGTACCCTCAACTCTCCCCGTTCACCCTGCCCACCCCCCCTGTACTTGTCAGCCCCCCTCCCCTCCCATCGTGGCGTTACCGTAGGTTCCCGTGCAGTACAGACACTGTCAGCATCATCTGCTGCTCCTGACTCCTGTAACTATGGTAACAGCTAATCCTCAGCATCACCAGGGAGATGGCCGGTCCCCTCCCTGCCTGCAGAGCAGCAGCAGCCCCTCCCTGCAGCACATCTCTATCCCTTCCTCCCAGCCACCAGACCATTTATTTCTACACAACAACAATTGTTTCACCTTGCTGCTGACAGTCACCCTCTCCGGCTGTAGGCTATTATCCTCTCAGTAGTACTAAAAGGGGGCAGATACGGTTCCAGATTAAAATAATCGCTTAGAGTACAAATCAGCTGCAAATCTGGTGCTGGCAGTGTATTGCATCCCCTCTCACAACCTAATTGCAGGGCACAACAAAATGACCTTTCATCTCAGTAAATCTTTCTAATGGTGCCGTACCAACCCCCAGCCCAAGACTGCGCACCATCGCAGTGTGCGGGAACATTAGAATGGATGTAAACAGGTAAATATTATTGCTTCAGTGATTCACAGACGCCCACATCCACATAGACATTAGACTTCCCGAAATAAATTGCCCTAAATGATAGATTAAGATGCAGCTGCTAACACCAGGCTACAGCTCATTATACAATGCTTAATGCAAGAACAAGGAAAAAAATTGTTTTTTAGCCAACATTGTTGACGGAATTCTTTCCAAGGGACCGCAATATCTAACCTAGGACATTCTCATTGTGTCATATTTACTACTTAGGACTATAAGTTGTTTTTTGTATATGTTTTAATTGGGCTTCTTTAACTCTCTCAAATGCCTCGTTTCCACTGAGTGGTACGGTACGGTTCGGTTCAGTACGGTACGGTTCGGAACGGTACACATTGCGTTTCCACTGCCAATAGCACCCTTTCATGATAGGCGTGGTGTAGCAGGAAAGCTGTGATAGACGATTCTCTGTCAACCAATCAAATTTCTGCAGAGTGTAGCTCCACCCTGTTGGTACGGTACTAATGTGCTTGGTACCCCAATGAAAGGGTACCAAAAAGTGGTATGGTACGGTTCGGAATTAGGGTACCATTCATAATGGAAACGGCATAAATAGCGTACCGTACCAAACCGAACCGTACCAGAAAGCTCAGTGGAAACAAGCTATAAAAGACCAGAGAGCGTATAGTATAAAATTAATGCAATTTTACAAAAACTATGTTTTTTCAACAAGCCTGGGCCGAGGGGTAGGCAGAAGAAGTGTCAGACTTGGATACTTCAGCACAAGTAGGGGGGGGCGTAATTGGGGCAAAACCAGAAACCTATCCTGCTGTAGTGGTTCACAGCTCATGGGGGTGGTGGTGGGAATAAGATGTATGAAAGTTCACCTTGGGTGCTAAAGGACCTTGTCCTGGCAGTGAAAATGTTGCCTACCAAATTTTAAACTTTTCCCAACTTCAGGAATTTGACATTTCCAAAAAAGGTTTGCTCTGTTTTTTTTCTCTATGCTGCCAGGAACATGATTCCGAGACATTGGAAATCAACTTCCACCCCTCCTATGAAGGAATGGAGTGCTGAATTGACCTGTTTCCAACGAAGAATTATTGGCTCAACACTATGATGGATACTCTGCGTATATATATATCACCATCTGGACTTTCAGGATCGTCTTCTTAAGGACGGCAAAATTTAAAGCCATTATTTCCTGAGACTCTCAATTAAGCTGGCCATAGATAGAAAGAATTTCAAATGAAAATTCTTAGGAACAGTCTTAGAAAAATTTGTATGAAAATTTTCCAAACATTTGTTTGTCGGTCAAAAGATTTTGTTTGAAATAATACTAGATTTTTATGTGATTGGAGTTTTTTTTTTTAAATCTCTTTTTATTACATTTTTTTAACCAACAAGTCATACAAACATAAAAAAGAAGAATAATCGCAATATCAAAATCTATATTCTATAATAATATAAAAAAGAAAGAAAGAAAGAAGAGTTTAGCAAATAAATCCACATTCAGTGTTAGAAATGTATTCATTCAAGAATAATTTTGCATCTTGTCCCTTTGATCTTTCTCATTACTGCAATCAAAAATCAATGTCGATTTGACTCACTAATGGTTAGAAAAACAAACTTAGAGCCTTCTTTTTCCAATAATGTTTGTTAAAATTTCTACCAATCTATGGCCAACCCATCTATGGCCAACTTGACCAAGACTTGGACATGGGGGGTGCTCCTCCCTAAACCGGTTGCCCAATTTGTTACCCAAACCCCCTTTCTTTTTTTTTTTTTTTTTATAATCATATTTTATTAAGGTTGCACAATACAAAAAACAGAGCAAAATACACAAATATAAGGAGTAGGTATTGCTTAGTTGCCTATAAGATATCAATAGTGCACATAGTCTGAATGCAAAGAAACAGCCAGAGACATGTCTGGCCAATCTGTATACATTAAGTGTGTTTCATACAGGCAGTACAAGACTATAAAATGGTAACCAGACCCATTGCCCATTCTCCTTGGTTCCCATGGCTCCTTTTTCCCCTCTCCTCCTCAACCCACTTCTTCTTTAATATTCTATTCTCTTTCTTCAGTTACTGCACATGGGTGACAGAAAAATCCTTGCAAGAAGGACCCAGATAGCCAGCCTATCCTGTACCTGACTGGAGATCAAATTTAGCGAACCACCACAGCCATGTACTTTTTCACTATTATGGCAAAACCTCGCTCTGTGACTTCATGGGTGAGACCAGTCTTCCACTATATTATCAAAGTTGAAAAAAATCTTCAGATATACTGCCAGATATCAATAGGTGCCTTTGCCCAGCCCCTGACAATGTGCTGAAATATAGAATGCTCTTCTCTAACTATTTGCAATTAATAAACCTTAATTCTAAAAAAAAAATAACAAAAAAAAAAAAAAGAGCTTCAATTAATCGTATCCCGAAAAGTGTAAGAAGATGTAAATCCTAAGTAAATGACAATCTGCTAAAAGAACTATGTATTATACTCAACTGTAATTAAAAAAAAAATACCATACCATTATAACCTCCTTTTTCACCTTTACGGCTGATCTCCTGAAGTCTGTTTTCAGACACTTCCGGTGCAGTGTGTGTTTCGGTGGTGGCGGCAAGACATTTCTCAAGGCAGGTTTACTGACAAGAGTGAACCATGCCTACATAATGCATGTTGAATCGCCCACTTGTAGTCTCCATCAGCAGCCCACGTGACAGGGCGACAACGCAGGGGAACAATTTAGAAACAGGGACAGAATATTGTCACCCTAGAGCAAGAATAGCTGGAGCCATTATGTTAGAAACATCCGATATTCTTTAAATAAAATCTTTAGTTTTAAAAATAATGAAAATGCCTCTTGAATTTACAATAACACGTTAAAGTGGTTTTAAAGGCAATTTCCTTAATTAAAATAATAAACACGCTATATTCACCTCCTTGCACAGAGCAACCTAAACCTCCTTTTCTGGGGTCCCCTGCTGGCGGTCGTGGCTCCTCCCCTTCTGTGTCTACCCCCATAACAAGCGCTTGCTATGGGGGTAGATGTGCAGGCTCAATTCTGAACCAAGCTGTGTGCATATATTGACACACTCATCATGGCCTGGCCCTGCTCTCCGCTCAATGTTCATAGGAATTGACTGACAGCAGCCATGCTTGTGAGAGTAGGGAGAGAGGAGAGAAGACTGGCAGACAGGCACAGCGCTGGATCAATACAGAATACAGGTAAGTATCATGGAGGGGAGGGAAGGGCACAGCAAGTAGGAAAACTTTGTTTTTTACCTTAATGCCAGGAATGCATTAAAGTAAAAATACATTTTACCTTTAGAACCACTTTAACCTCCCTGGCGGTATGATTATGTCAGGAATTACATACCAAAAGCGGTACAATTGTTTTCATGGAAATTTGGCGTTATGTATTATAGGCCTACAATTCTTAGTAATTACTGACTTAAGCCTGACCAAAACAAGACTCTAGTAGACATCCCAGATGTGATAAATTAGATACACAAACAAGTGAATTATAATGGAATCAATAATATTATTTTATTATTTAATATATAATATATATAATAAAATTATATTATTGATTAGATTATAATTCATGCGTTATATATTATATATATATATATTTTTTTTTTTTTTATTTCCCTCCCTAGTTCCGCTCCCATGCAGCATTGCTGCTGCAGGGAACAGAACTAGGAAGTGATCACACCGACGGAGGGACGGAGGAGCGGCGGGACTCTCTGCTGGCGATCTCAGCAATGAGAGATCATCGCTGGATCGCCAGGATAAGGTAAGAGACACCTCTGCGCTCTCTGCAATCCACCCCGAGCGTGACTCGGGGTTACCGCTCCTGATATGAAAAATCAACCCCGAGTCACGCTCGGGATTACCGCCAAGGAGGTTAAAGCATATTTGAGATTTTAGTGGGACGGTTAACATGTACATATTAAATGTTTTAAAAACCATATTTATTCCCTTAAATTGTTATAATACTTATGTAGCGTTTACCCCTGCAGGAGCCGCTTTTGATATGTTGTGTTTTCTGTTCTACCACAACTCTTACACCTGCCTTATCCTCACTGACACACCTAGTTATAGGTTGAAGGCCGTTCACACCTGTGTAACTTAAAGCGGAGTTCCAGCCTCAAATACCTTTTTTAACTAAAAATACCCCTATAATACTAATCCATCGCCCTTTACAGAACCGCTATTCTCATACTTACAAGGTGTACAGTATTGGATTTTAGTCAAAATCTTACTTTTAAAAACGCTGTCTGGGCACGGCCATCTTGGATGTGGGCATCTGAAGCCGCAGTGTAATCTGCTGTGTCCTTCTTCCTGATTCCAGGGAGTGTTCTGGGAGTTCTTCCTGATTCCAGCCTCCTGGGAGTGACGACAAACAGCTCCCAGGATGCAATGCAAAGGCGGAAGTGATGTCGGTGACCGCGGCCACAGAGGGGGGAGAAGGAGGAAGTACCATTAAAAAATGCCTGAAAATAAGGTAAGGGATCCCCGAAAAAAATTGAAAATGCCCAATTGTTGATCAGTATAGCGAGCACTCCAGGAATCACTAAAGTTGCAAAATAGGCCGGAACTCCACTTTAAACGTTTGTATCCGGAACTCAACTCAATAAGGCCCCTTTCACACATGCGGACCGTTCAGATCTGCCTGTCAGTTTTTCAGGCGGATCTGAATGGATGCCCCATGCATCTCTATGGGGCATCGGATGTCAGCGGAGACATGTCCGCTGACATCCGATCCGATAAGTCAAATCTGGACGGATGGAAACCCTATTTTTCATCCATCCAGCGGATCAGATGAGAAGGGACAGGCGGTCCGTTCTCATCCAATTCCCCCATAGAAGACAGCGGGGACCTGACAGCTCTGTCTCCGCACACAGAGCGGAGACGGAGCTGCCACCTGCATACTCAGTGGAGGATCGGCGGATCGATCCCCCGCTGAAAAAAACTGAGTCTGCCGACGGACTCCCATGTGTGAAAGGGGCCTAAAGGCTTGGTTCACCCTAACCAAAATCCAAATACACGTGACTTTCAGTGCAACTTGGAGTCCAACGTTGATACGACTTTGATGTGACTTTTTACACTCTGTGGCATTAAAGCGGAGTTCCACCCTAAAATTATACTTACCTCCATTTTCTTGCTCCGGGTCACCTGAAAAACAAATGGATAATCGCAATTTATTTATTTTTTTTTACTTACCTCGTTTAGAAGAAAATATACTTACCTTACTTCCTCTTCCTCCCCTCGGCGGCCACGTCACTTCCTGGCTTGCAATGATTCCTGGGAGCTGAACATCATCGCTCCCAGGAATCAATGCGCCTGCACAGGCCCCGACGTCAGTTCCGGTGCAGGCACC
Organism: Pelophylax lessonae; assembly: GCF_965119305.1. Lineage (NCBI taxonomy): Eukaryota > Metazoa > Chordata > Amphibia > Anura > Ranidae > Pelophylax > Pelophylax lessonae. The sequence continues at coordinate 565,730,466 of NC_138771.1, read as the reverse complement.
GTCATACCTTGCTAAACAGCTTCTGGGCATGCCCAGAAGCTGTGCAGGGATGACGCTGTGGCACCGGAAGTGACGGCGGGGCCGGTGCAGTGCATCGTGGGACCAAAGAAGATGGACACAGAAGAGGATCGCGCTGGCTTCAAGCTGCCCACACCTGAGATGGCAGCGCTGGACAATACATTTTCAAGGTAAGCATTTCTTCTAAAAGGTAAGTGCAACCCGGGACAGATCAGAGGCTATCCATTGTGGAATGCACTAGCCCTGACTGTCCCGGGGGTATTTTTATTGAAAAAACTTTCCCAGGGGAACTCCGCTTCAAGGTCATATTAAAGTCGGACCAAAGTAGTGCAGGAACCTTTTCTAATGTTGGACAGATTTGTTTAGTATCAGTTAAGACAGCTCCTAGGGAAACATTGAATTTCACATGTCATCCGACTTGGGGTCTCACAATTCAGATCCTATGTCCCATCAGTGAGGAACGAGCCTAAAAGCCTATGGGGTTGATTTATTAACACTAGAGAGTACAAAATGTTGTGAAGCTGTGCATGGTAGCCAATCAGCTTCTAACTTCAACTTGTTCAATTAAGCCCTGGCAAAAAAAAAAAAAAATCTGGAAGCTGATTGGTTTCTATGCAAAGCTGCACCAGATTTTGCACTCTCCAGTTTTAGTAAATCAGCCCCATAGGTTTTTACCATAGTTTAGGGGCAGTAGAACGCGCCTCTCCTGAACGCAGAAGAACGCAGCAAAAATTCTCCTAAACACTAGGCACGTTTTTTTTTTTTTTTTTCAATGGCCACAATAAATTAAAATTCTGGCCAATTAAATAAATAAAGGCTCAAACTTCAAACACTGTAAGGCCCCGTTCACATAGGGGCGACGCTACTTCGCACCGCGACCTCCGAGTTTGCGGTGCGAGCAGCGCGCAGCGACCTCGGAGCGGCCGCCATGGACTTCATAACATTGAAGTCTATGGCGGTCGCCTCCTGGTCGTCCCAAAGAAGCTCTGGACCCTTTTTCTAAGTCGGAGCGACTTGTGTCGCTCCTATTAGAACGGGTCCGCAGCTTCCCTATGGGAGGCAACCTACGGCGACCTGTGAGGCGACCAGGTTGCCTCACAGGTCGCCTTAGTGTGAACCGGGACTTAAACTTGCGTAAACTGTTTTGAAAACATGGAGCTTGGGTGAGTTTATATCTCAGATTTTCTCCTGTCAGGATAAACAGCGTTTACAAGAAACCAGTGTGCATGAGGCCTTATAAGAAGAGCTGATTATGTGTCATCATATCCAATATCATTTTAGGATTGTGGGTGAAGCCATGGAAACAATTTAGGATACTCCTGTCTTCAGCAGTTTATGCTGAAATGCTTCTGAGAGTCCCGATACATTATTCAGAACCATTTGCATTGTATAAGAATAATTAAAATAATATTAATTATTAAAAGGACTGTTATAAAGATGGTAATCTTTTTTGTTATTTTAAAGTACACCTATAGTGAGAAATATGGCCATTGTTGACCTGCTTCTGAAAATGCCAGTTCTCTGGCTGTCCCAGGTTAAAATATTTCCTTATGCACTGCCCTGGAATCAGAAAGGTCACAGATAAAACAGAACTGGATCTGCACACGTGTTCTTGGTCAGGGACTCAGAAAGTAGGAAGACCTCTATTCAGCATGACAGCCAGGGAATTAGCATTTTTAAAAATTGAGTCCTCACTGGTAGATTCCATATTTCCTCAATGTAGGTTTTCTTTTACGGAGACCCTTTATTGAAAATCTTCCATTTATATGTGCTTTTAGCATATGGTATGGATGTTATTTACCTGTAAAGCCTCCTTTGTGTAGACATCCAAAAACCCTGAGACTGCTGATGGGCAATGCCAATTTTGATATGATGTCATCTGCCCAGCAGACTTAGGCTCCATGTACACGGGACGTTGTTAAAAGTCCCTTTGAATGCTGTAATTTTTAGGACGTTTGAAACGTCCGTTCGGTCGCGTTTGTACCCACGTTTAGCGGGCGTTTAGCAGCGTTTGGGGGCGTTTGCGTTTAGAATCGTTCCTAGAGGTCAAAAAAATTATTCCCCTTTAAAATGGAAAAACGCGAACGCTAAACGCGGGTCATCGCGTTCGGACGCGTTCGGACGCGTTTGTGCATTTGAAACGCCGGGAAACACACGTTCGAACGCAAATAATTGCGTTCTAAAAACAGTCCCTGAACGCAACTGCCTGCAAATGACTGTAAACGACCTGGTGTACATGGACAGATAAGATAAAATGTAGATGGGTTCAGGGGCTTCTGAAAAAAAAGCCCAACTGCTCCTAAACGGCCATTTCCAGCGTCCCGTGTACATGGAGCCTTAGTATTGTTGCTCAAGTGACACTCTATAGCAGTGATGGCAAACCTTGGCACCCCAGATGTCTTGGAATTACATTTCCCATGATGCTCCACTAGACTGCAGAGTGCATGAGCATAATGGGAAATGTAGTTCCAAAACATCTGGGGTGCCAAGGTTCACCATCACTGCTCTATAGTATTTTCTCCTCCCCTGACAGCTACATAGAAGGTTATGTAGAAGGGTGAGATGAAGGGCAGAGGATCTGGGCCAGCACAGAGACTAATCCCACAATTCTAGAAGAGGAAAGGGCTGTGACATGCAAGTAGGGAGGGGGCTGTGCTAGGATATTGACTCTTCCTGGAGAAGTCACATTTTCTAGGAAGTTTAAGCACATTGCATTTAACCACTTGCCGACCAGCCGCCGTAGTTATACTGCGGCAGGTCGGCTTTGTTACGCGAAAGGACATACCTGTACGTCGCTTTGTGTAGCAGTTAGTGTGGGCGCGAGCTGATTGGCTAGAGGGGGAGCAAATCAGCAGGTCCAGTGGCCGCAATGTCCGCCGGGCACCCATGATCGATCCACATGGAGACAGAATGGCAGTCTGCCGATGTAAGCACAGCAGACCGCTGTTCTATCAGTGATGAACACAGGGATCCTATGTTCCTCCTATTTAGGAACACAGGTCGCTGTTTTCATCCAGTGAGCCCATCCCTCACACAGTTAGAAAGCACCCCCTAGGGACACATTTAACCCTTTGATCTCCCCTGGTGTTAAACCCTTCCCTGCCAGTGTCATTAATACAGCAACAGTGCATATTTTTAGCACTGATTACTATAGCAATGTCACTGGTCCCCCCCCCCCCCCAAAGTGTCAAAAATTTTAGTTAAGTGTCCAATCTGTCCGCCGCAATGTCGCAGTCCCGCTAAAAATCGTAGATCACCGCCATTAATAGTATAAAAATTTAAAAAAATAAAAATGACATAAATCTTTCCCCTAGTTTGTAGACGTGATAACTTTTGTGGAAACCAATCAATATACACTTATTGGGATTTTTTTATACCAAAAATGTGTAGCAGAATACAAATTGGCCTAAAATTATAAAAAAAATTAAATTTTTAATTTTTTTTTATTGGGAATGTTTTATAGCAGAAAGGAAAAAATATTGTTTTTTTTTTTTTTCAGAATTGTCGCTCTTTTTTTGTTTATAGCGCAAAAAATAAAAAATCGCACAGGTGATCAAATACCACCAAAAGAAAGCTCTATTTGTGGGGAAAAAAGGACGTCAATTTTATTTAGGTACAGCATCGCACATCCGCGCAATTGTCCATTAAAGTAATGCAGTGCCTTATCACAAAAAATGGCCTGGTCATTAAGGGGGTAAATCCTTCCGGTCCTTAAGTGGTTAAAGGGTAACTCCACTTTCACAGGAAAAAAATTGTAAATAAAAAAAAAATAATATAGAATATACAATTGTGACTCAAGTCATATTGTAATTGAATGTTAATAAAAATCACCTTTCCTTTTTAATCAATGTAATTTTCTGTAAAATGCAATGCAATGTGGCTACCTGGAAGTGTTCTGTACATAGAATGTGTACAGAATGCCCCCCCCCCCCAGAAAATAATTTTCTGCTTGTGTGATTGGCTCACTGATTTTCCCAGAAGTCTGCACAAAAATACAAGTAATATATCAGGCATCCCCTGCAACAAAAATGTAATTTTTGGTGAGATACTTCCAATAGGAACACGTCTAAAGGGATGCAGATCCTGCAATTTTCCTCATTAGAGCCCTGCATGTGCAGCAGCTTACTTGTAAATATGAAACTACTCCCATTCAGGGCTGTCTTTAATATTGTTTGGACCCTGGGCAAACATTTCCTTGCCCCCCCCCCCCCCCATGCATTTTTGTTCTCTACCCCATTATCCCAAAACACACACACCTCCCCCATATAACCCCATCATTACACAGGACCCTCTCCCCTAATCAACCCCGTCATTACACAGCACCCCCCTATGAATGAATGAGCCACAAATACTGTCTGCCACTGCAGCAAATGGTTTGGCGTTCTCAATGAAATGTGGTGGTGCTGGTGAGCACAGTTCATTGACACTTCCTACAGCTTTTAAACAGAACGCCTGTACAGATGTACGAGTAGAAACCTGTGGGCAGTGTCTGTAGGAGTCTGCTGACTGGTGGCAATGTAATTAAAAGGAATTAGGTCTTCCTGCCCTGTAAAGAAGGACTGGGCAGTGTAGCAGAGCTGTTTAAATCCCAGAACTGGATAGACTGACAAATCCTTTGGCAGGTTAAACAACTCCCTTATCTGTATTAATCTCTGTATTGAGAATTTTGGCTTGAATTCAGCTTTGTTGTTCTAATGCAGACCCAGAAAAATGATGTCCAGCATCATTTAACCCTCATTTAGTGAAGTCAGGGACCCCTTGGGGGGGTCATCACCCTGGCCAGAGTTTGCAGTACCAGTGCACAAAATGGCTCTCATGTGTCCCTACCTCAACCCAGAATTTAGGACTACCCAATGACCCCCAAAAAAAGTATGTCTACTACAAATGTGCTGCTGCTGATGAGACTTTGGTGGTGGGAGAATAGGGGTTCAGCTTTAAACAGACATAACCAAAAAGATGGGGAGGAGGAAATCTATAATGGGCACCATGTTCCTCAGGACAGGGCAAGAGAGCTATGCACCCAGGCCACCCACCTCCTATACCAGGCACTAAGACACATGGAGGAATGGGAGCAGACTCTTACTACACCCACACCCAGCTAGAATGGACTACAAGTCTCAGAAATCCACAGAAGAAAAAAAAGGGCAGAATAAATATACCCTAGAAGCCCACCAAAGTCCTAGTAGAAATGATAATGTCAGTTATGCTAGTGTCCCCAGTGAGTAACTGAATCACTTGTGATCGGAGTCCCACCCAGTCCATCAGAAGAAATCGGTCAGGTATGATCTGCAGCCAATCCGTCCATGGGATGGATCTAACTTGTGTAATGGCTCTCAGCTTTCAGGCTGTCAGTGATAGAAGGAGTAGATTGGTTTATTGTACAACAGTGTATCTTTAGAAAAACAAACAATCACTGACCACATGGACACAGAAAAACACACAGAAATATCTTTAGAATAACAAAAGGTAGGAATCTGCAAAAAAGTTTGTTAAAATCCTTGCAATGTACATAGATCACCCATAGGGGAATGTTTTTTTCTCAATAAAAGGGGAGTTACTCTTTAAGTACAAAATAATTTATGGAATGGAACAACATTGCCAGCAAGCATTGATTTGTCGGTGCTTTTTAAGTTTATATTTTTACAATGGTGACAAGGTCTCTTTAAGGAAGTATTCAATCTATGACTTGCTTCACCTCTTCACCGTGTCAGAAGTCAGCATGATCACCCTGATCCAGCACGGCAGTGTGGCCTGAACAGAACATATTTTACATTGTTCATGCAGTACTGCTCACAGTGAGAGAAACCTGACCCAACACATACAAAAACAGTATTTGGATGTGTTAAAAGGAAAGGTTGGGGATGTACAATGTCAGCAAATACCAGAGAGAGAGAGCGAGAAAAACAGGGAGGGGGAGCGAGTACACTATGAAACACTAAACTGAAGCCCAAGCCAGAAAAGTCCCATTATATCAGTGGAATATACGTCATCGATAGATCTGGGAGCCAGGATAATGCTGACAACAGCTGACACCTAATATTTTTCTGTTTTTAGGACATTTATGATTTGCTTGTAACCTGCAGCCAGTTGTTGCTGTGCAGCAGTGTTGGGGTAGTTACTCAAAAAATGTAACTAGTTACTAGTTACTTCTGTAAATTGTAATGAGATTACTTTACTAGTTACTGCATTTGAAAAGTAACTTCACTACTTATTACTTTACTTTCCTCTTTCTTAATTGACCGTGTAGAAGAAGATACATGACACTCTTTCTGCATAGAGTTTATTGTATAAACACAGGCTTTGGGAAACATGAGAACAAAACCTGAAAACACAGAATAAAACATAAAGTGCAACAAAAAGTCATAAACTTCATCCCTCTCTATTCTTCGAAATAACGATTGTATCGCACGGCTTGGGTAACGCAGGAAAGCGCGTTCCTATAGCCTAGTAAAGTAGTGTAGTTACCTTCTATAGCCTAGTAAAGTAGTGTAGTTACCAATTGTAAGGTTCTGGCACTCTCAGTGCCTCCTATCACATTAATTCCGGGTGCTTTCCATCTACCTAGATAGATGAAGCACATATAGGTGTGTTTCCCTTTAAGACTGATGCTGTCATCACTGAGCGCCGGAGTGGATGGCTATTTAGATCGCCGGCTCTCACTCACATGTGTTCGTTCAAACAACCTTGTACCTGGATGCTAACTTGGCTTGAAGCTCTCGTGCTTGCAAGCATACCTCGCTGACGGAACCACGCTGTGCTGATCCCTGTATCCCGCTACTGGATCATCCGCTCTTCCTGAAACCACCCCTTGGCTATACTGCTATTAGTGTTAAGTACCCCGCAGGGGAGACCTCTATAAACTTTATACTAAAGCTTACACTATCTAGCTCTGCATAGTAAGGACTGTTATCACATCTGCATGTCTAGATTGCTAGCTCTTGAGACTACTGCTAACTATTCCTGCACTGGGTTGATCTCTCTTGTATGTCCACCTGCTACTCTGTCATCTGCTACCATACATGATTGCTAAACCTGTCTGCATCCATCTGCTACTATCTTTCCTTCAAGTGTCTGTCCTCTACCACCTCCACCCAACCTGTCTCTTCAGTCTAAACATCACTGTGTTACTATATACATAAAGTCACTCTAGGAACCATCTTGTAGAGTGTGTGTATTTACTGGCTGAATTAAGACCTTCCACACATAATGAGTCATTGAGGGTTGGGAATGGTATCTCAGCGTTTCTCTTACATGACTACTGAAGTGGAATATTTCTGCAGCTGAAAATCCACACCATACATGAAACGCAGGAGCGTTACAGATTGAACGAACCTACAAATGGATTCAGCAGAAATAACCACTCAGGTGACACAATTAAAACAGCAAGTAACTGTGTTAATACACGCACTTGCTGAATTAAAAGAAGATAATCAGGCTCTGTCGCAGCAGGTAATTAGACTGACACAACTTACCTCTGCTCAGTCTCCTGAACCCAAAATAAATCCTCCTTTGGTATTTACAGGCGATCGCAAAAAATTTCGCGAATTTAAAAACACATGTGAGTTACTTTTCTTGTTAAGACCCCGTACCTACCTTACTGATCATATTAAGGTTTGTACTATTATTTCTTACCTAACAGGCGATCCTCGGGCCTGGGCAGACTCTCTTTTTGAGAAAAACGACCAGCTTCTCAGCTCCTATGCCTTGTTTCTAGCAGAACTTACTAGCCTATATGATGATCCCAATAGGCAGAGTACTGCCGATTTTCAATTAAGATCCTTGAACCAAGGTGGGAGACCTGTGGAAGACTTTGTCGCAGAATTCAAGAGATGGACCCTTGATTCAGAATGGAATGATGCATCTCTGAAAACCCAATTTAGGCTTGGCCTATCAGAGGCCGTTAAAGACGAGCTGGCCCGAGCGGATCTGCCAAAAACCCTGGATGCATTGATACAACTCAGTATCACCATAGATAGAAGACTACGAGAAAGGAAGTCTGAAAAAATGGGAATGCCATTATCCAGTTCTTCTCGGATTTCGGCCGTTGACCCCACTCCTAAACCTGCTCCAGGTAACCACAGACCCCGGCTACCTAGGGAAAATAGGAAACCAAATAAATATGGTGATCCTGCCTGGTCATGGTCCAAGCCTGCCTTAAACAGTCAGCCTTGTCACTCTGACACATCCCATTTGAACCCTGATCCTACAGAGATGGATGAGGAGCCTATGGAGATTGGTGCAGTACATACTAGGTTGTCCTTACAAGAAAAAAGAGATCACAGGAGAATCTGTGGCCTTTGTTTTTATTGTGGTGAAGGGGGACATTTCATTACATTCTGCCCAACCAGACCCCATAGGCCTAAGGCTCTCCCAATGGAGGCCAGGCGAATCCGAAGGGTCTTCCCTGAAAAACAGCCTGGAAATTATCAAGGCTGTTGCCAGCCCTGTCCCCGTTCTATATCAGTGAAGGACACCCAGAAATTAACAAATATTGGAATAGATATTCCTTCAACTCCAGTGAACTTGATACCACGTTCTAAAAAACCTCCTGTACCACCTCCTGAGGATACTCCTATTTTTGCAAGCACATTTTTAGCTTCCAATGAAAATATTGAGATTCTTGCACCTGACTGCGTACGCGCTTCTAATGGCACGGTGGTATGAAGGAAGGATCTGAGGATGTTTGAAGAAGCATTGGTTGCTAGGACTACTAGGATTACTTCGGATGGTTATGCGTCCGATTCTAGTGAGGGGTTCATGTAGCAGACACCCTAACAACAAGTCCTATCCGATTCTCAGATCGGTTACCAACCTGATCCGATTCTCATATCGGCAACAAGTGATCCGATTCTCAGATCGGTTACCAACCTGATCCGATTTTCATATCGGCAACAAGTGATCCGATTCTCAGATCGGTTACCAACTTGATCCGATTTTCATATCGGCAACAAGTGATCCGATTCTCAGATCGGTTACCAACCTGATCCGATTTTCATATCGGCAACAAGTGATCCGATTCTCAGATCGGTTACCAACCTGATCCGATTTTCATATCGGCAACAAGTGATCCGATTCTCAGATCGGTTACCAACCTGATCCGATTCTCATATCGGCAACCATTTTTTTTTTTTTCTTCCCGATTTTCATATCGGCAACCAGTCTTATCCAATTCTCGCATCGGCAACCAGTCTCATCCGATTCTCGCATCGGCAACCAGTCTCATCCGATTCTCGTATCGGCAACCAGTATTATCCGATTCTCGTATCGGCAACCAGTATTATCCGATTCTCGTATCGGCAACCAGTGTTATCCGATTCTCGTATCGGCAACCAGTCTTATCCGATTCTCGTATCGGCAACCAGTCTTATCCGATTCTCGGATCGGCAACCAGTCTTATCCGATTCTCGTATCGGCAACCAGTCTTATCCGATTCTCGTATCGGCAACCAGTCTTTTCCGATTCTTATAGCGACAACCAGCCTTAGAGGCCTTCCGGAGCCGGCCTTACTGGGGGGGGGTTACTGTAAGGTTCTGGCACTCTCAGTGCCTCCTATCACATTAATTCCGGGTGCTTTCCATCTACCTAGATAGATGAAGCACATATAGGTGTGTTTCCCTTTAAGACTGATGCTGTCATCACTGAGCGCCGGAGTGGATGGCTATTTAGATCGCCGGCTCTCACTCACATGTGTTCGTTCAAACAACCTTGTACCTGGATGCTAACTTGGCTTGAAGCTCTCGTGCTTGCAAGCATACCTCGCTGACGGAACCACGCTGCGCTGATCCCTGTATCCCGCTACTGGATCATCCGCTCTTCCTGAAACCACCCCTTGGCTATACTGCTATTAGTGTTAAGTACCCCGCAGGGGAGACCTCTATAAACTTTATACTAAAGCTTACACTATCTAGCTCTGCATAGTAAGGACTGTTATCACATCTGCATGTCTAGATTGCTAGCTCTTGAGACTACTGCTAACTATTCCTGCACTGGGTTGATCTCTCTTGTATGTCCACCTGCTACTCTGTCATCTGCTACCATACATGATTGCTAAACCTGTCTGCATCCATCTGCTACTATCTTTCCTTCAAGTGTCTGTCCTCTACCACCTCCACCCAACCTGTCTCTTCAGTCTAAACATCACTGTGTTACTATATACATAAAGTCACTCTAGGAACCATCTTGTAGAGTGTGTGTATTTACTGGCTGAATTAAGACCTTCCACACATGATGAGTCATTGAGGGTTGGGAATGGTATCTCAGCGTTTCTCTTACATGACTACTGAAGTGGAATATTTCTGCAGCTGAAAATCCACACCATACATGAAACGCAGGAGCGTTACACCAATATTAGTATTGTAACTAGTTACTTTACTTAGTTACCAAAAAAAGTAATGTAGTTACTGTAATCAGTTACTTTGTAACTAGTTACCCCCAACACTGCTGTGCAGCCACCTCATCATCAAGTCCTAAATCCAAACCTGCTTTGTTTTATAATGCCATAGATAACTGCACCTCCAACAGCGGTTAGCCATCCACTGAAGTGATAGCTAAAGATAATAAGTCAAGTATTTTCTGTTAGGCCAGCATTCCTATGCGTACAAGTTGGAGGAAAGATACAACAGCCGAGTGATCAAAAATATTTCCCTCTACACCTGACCATCACAGACGTACTTCCTTTATTTTGTGACTTTACTCAATGTCAGCGAGCTATATACTACTTTTGTTTTGTTTAGGGCCTTGGATATAGTGTATATTGTTTGATCATATCCCTTATGGGGAGTTCAGAGTCATCCATAAATTTCGATAGATGCTCTCCTCCCGTACCATCTTTCTTTTACATGTGTTGTTTTATCAGATGCCTAACCTACTGGTTTAGCCCTGTGTATTAAGTTTTGATCGTTTACCTGTATCCTTCTTACTGTATTGTACAATTTAAACTATTAATAAAAATATTTAAAAAAAAAAATTTACTGCCGGTTTACATTGGTGCAATGCGGGAACCCAGCAAATTCCCGCATCGCACCCGACTCACTGCCATATGTGAACTGCTGAGGGTGTCAATACAAAGTTAACGACACCCCCAGATTAGTTGGCATATCGCAGTGCCAACTGTCAGTTCGGACAGGAATCAAATCGCATACATGTGAACACCCATGCTATCCGATTCTGGTGTGGACCAAAAAAAGGGTCCTGTGCGACTTCGGTTCGAATGTGATGCAAATTCAGCCATGCAATCTGCATGTGATTGACATCTCATATGTGTGAACCGGCACTAAAATATCACTATATGTTCCCTAATGATAACTGTTTAGGACTAGATTTCTAACCAAGCTACATAGGCTATGGTCAGTGAGAACAGGGCCCTGCAAATTCTTCCAAAACCTTATATACCCAAACAGAAAAAAAAAAAAGTTTCAACTTATACGAAAAAGCATGGGAAGGTAAAATATGTATTTAAAACATAGTAATACATGAGGCACACATTTTATAGCAGCACAATGCATAGGACACCATTGTGGTCTTTATGTATTACATTCGCTGTACGAATGTGCCAAACATCCATTAATCAATATGAAAGATTACTGTATATAATGTGTAGCTCCCATGTAATCAGCACCATCTAGTGGCCATAATGCACTTTCCCCCCCTGATTAAGATACAGTAAACCCCCCTCCATTGTACTATTAAAAGCATTTTAAGGTCTTTAACCACTTGCCTACAGTGCACTTTCACCCCCTTCCTGCCCAGACTGATTTTCAGCTTTCAGCGCTCTCACAATTTGAATGACAATTACTCAGTCATGCAACACTGTACCCATAAAAAAATTGTGTCCTTTTTTTCACACAAATAGAGCTTTCTTTTGATGGTATTTAATCACTACTGGGTTTTTTATTTTTTGTGCTATAAATAAAAAAAGACTAAAAATATTGTGAAAAAACGCATTTTTCTTTGTTTCTGTCATAAAATTTAGCAAATGAGTAATTTTTCTTCACAAATTTTGGCCAAAATTTATACTGCTACTTATCTTTGGTAAAAATAACCCAAATAAGTGTATATTATTTGGTCTTTGTGAAAGTTATAGAGTCCACAAGCTATGGTGCTATTCATTGAAAATTGATCACACTTGATCACACCTGATGTACGGAAGGCCTATCTCATTTCTTGAGACACTAAAAAGTCAGGAAAGTACAAATACCCCCCAAATGACCCCTTTTTAGAAAGTAGACATTCCAAGGTATTTAATAAGGGGCATGGTGAGTTTTTTGAAGTTGTAATTTTTTTTTTTTTTTTACAATTTGACGTATTAACAGGTTATTTCTCTCACACAGCATATGTATACTTGCAACTACACCCCAAAACACATTCTACTACTCCTCCTGAGTATGACGATACCACATGTGTGAGACTTTTTCACAGCCTGGCCACATACAGAGGCCTAACATCCAAGTAGCACCGTCCGGCATTCTAGGAGCACAAATTACACATATAATTTCCTGACAACCTATCGCACTTTTGAAGGCCCTGGAGCACCAGGACAATGGAAACCCCCATAAAATGACCCCATTTTGGAAAGGAAACAGCCCAACGTATAATTTTTGAGGCATAATGAGTCTTTTGAACTTGTCATTTTTTTCCACAAGTTTTTGGAAACTGTGGAAAGAAAATGAAAACACATTTTTTTTTACACAAAGCTGTCCATTTATGCAATATTTCTAACACATAGCATGTACATAGCAAAAATTGCACCCCAAAATACATTCTGCTATTCTTCCTGAGTATGGCGATACCACATATGTAACACTTTTACACAGCCTAGCCACATACAGACGCCTAACATCCAAGTAGCCCTTTTCACAAAGTTGTCCATTTATCCACTTTAACCACTTTACCACCGGAGGATTTTGCTGTCTTCCGTCCAGGCCACTTTTTGCGATTCGGCGCTGTGCGACTTCAACTGACAATTGCGCGGTCGTGCGACGCCGTACCCAAACGAAATTTACGTCCTTTTTTTCCCACAAACAGAGCTTTCTTTTGGTGGTATTTGATCACCTGTGCGATTTTTACTTTTTGCGCTATAAACAAAAAAAGAGCATTTATTTTGAAAAAATAACAATATTTTTAACATTTTTTTAATATGAAATTCCCCCCAAAAAAGATGTAAAAACCAATTTTTTTAAAAAATTTTGGCCAATTTGTTTTATGCTACATATGTTTGGTAAAAAAAATCGCAATAAGCGTATTTTGATTGGTTTGCGCAAAAGTTATTGCGTTTACTAACAAAGGGAAAGATTTCTGTCATTTTTGGTGTTTTTTTTTTAACGCGTAATGGCGGCGATCTGCGATTTTTTTTGCGGGACTGCGACATTACGGCGGACAGATCGGACCCTTGACTGACATTTTTGACACTTTTGGGGGTACCAGTGACATTACTGCAGTAATCAGTGCTATAAATATGCACTGTTACTGTAAAAATGACACTGGCAGGGAAGGGGTTAATTTTATTGGAGAGGGAGGGGTTAATGTATGCCTGGTGCTTACTGACGTGTAGGGGGGGAGGTGACTGTGTGAGTCATGGACAGATCGGATGTCCAGCTATGCTGAACAGTCCGATCTGTCACTCCCTGTCACTATGGAGATCCGCCCGCTGTGTTTACACACAGCGGGCGGATCTCCAGACTCGATCCCCGACGATCGGGCAAGAGCAGCGGCAATCGCCGCTGCTCCTCCCCTGGCCCGACTCCCGCTGTGAATGAAAACAGCGGGAGCGAGCCTCCGGCGGCGCGCAAGCGCCGCCCAGAAGGGGGAGTGTCTAGCGACGTTAATACTACGTCGCTGGACGATAACGAACCACTCTGCCGCAGTAGTATTACTGTGAGCGGTTCTAAAGTGGTTAAGACTGGGCCTATTTTTGACACTTGGTGTTTACAAGCTAAAATAATTTTTTTTGCTAGAAAACTACTTAGAACCCCCAAACATTATATATTTTTTTTTTTAGCAGAGACCCTAGAGAATAAAATGGAGATCGTTGCAATATTTTTTATCACACCATATTTGCGCAGCAGTCTTCCAAATGCAATTTTTTTGAAAAAAATTCACTTTTTGAACTAAAAAATAAGAAAACAGTAAATTTAGCCCAATTTTTTCCATAATGTGAAAGATAATGTTACGCCGAGGAATTAGATACCCAACATGCCATGCTTCAAAATTGCACATGCTCACAGAATGGCGCCAAACATTGGTACTTAAAAATCCCCATAGGCAACATTTTAAAAATTTCTGCAGGTTACCAGTTTAGAGTTACAGAGGAGGTCTAGGGCTCAAATTATTGCTCTCGCTCTAACGATCGCCGAGATACCTCACATGTATGGTTTGAACACCGTTTACATATGTGGGCGGGACTTGCATATGCGTTTGCTTCTGCGCGCGAGCTAACGGGGACAGGGCACTTTCATTTTTTTTTTTCCTATTTATTTTATTTATTATTTTTTTTATTTTTACACAGTTTAAAAAAAAAATGTTTTGATCATTTTTATTCCTATTACAAGGAATGTAAACATCCCTTGTAATAGAAATAGGCATGACAGGTCCTCTTTATTGTGAGATCTGGGGTCAAAAAGACCTCACACCTCACAACTACACAAAAAAAGGAAAAAAAAAAAAAATTGTTGAAAAAGGAAAAAACAAAAAAAAAAAAACCGGCCCTTTAAACCGGTTGCTAGGCAATGACTTTTGACGTAGCTCTGGTCCCCCAAGACCATAGAGTCGAGTGAGGGCCATCTTGCCCTCACTCGACTTCCTGTCTCTGAGGATCCGGGACCGGATAGTTTTCCCTGCTGCCGGCGGGTCCGGTAAGCTGGGAAAACATCTGGGACGCGGCGGGAGGGGGGGGGCACCTCTTCCCCTGCACCGTAAGGGTAATTCCGCGGGGAATCCGCCACTGGGACCACCCTTATCTGAAAGCCGACCGCCCACTGTTTAAAAAAAATACCGGGGTTATGGCAGCTATCTGCTGCCATAACCCCAGTATTTAGCTTTTAATGGCCGACGCATATAGTCGTTAGGCGGTCGGTAAGTGGTTGCATGTATATGGCAAACAGGTAACGATGACTGATGGGGTGACAGGTGACTGATGGGGTGACAGGTGACGATGACTGATGGGGTGACAGGTGACGATGACTGATGGGGTGACAGGTGACAATGACTGATGAGGTGACGATGATTGATGAGGTGACAGATGACGATGATTGATGAGGTGACAAGTGACGATGATTGATGGGGTGACAGATGACAATCACTGACGGGGTGACAAGTGACGATGATTGATGGGGTGACAAGTGAGGATCACTGATGGGGTGACAAGTGACGATGATTGATAGGGTGACAGATGACAATGACTGATGGGGTGACAGGTGACGATGACTGATGGGGTGACAGGTGACGGTGATTGATGAGGTGACAGGTGACGGGCGATGGTCACCGATGGGTGACAGGTGACGGGCGATGGTGCACGGCGGTACTGATGGCAGTCTCTGGTGACCGGTGAACTTTAGGCTACGTTCACATGTGAGCGTAGCGATCACGGGCAGAATCACTGCGATTCTGCCCGCGATCCAGAAATCATTGCAAATCGCGGGACGCCTGTGCGTTGCCCCTGATGCTGTGCGATGTTGCTGCGATTTCCGCCTGCCAAATCGTGGTAACATCACGCAAACAATGCATGACGCCCCAAAGAAACTCTTGTACCTTTTTTGGGCGTCATGCGATGTTTGCACGATGTTACCGCGATTCGGCAGGCGGAAATCGCGGCAACATCGCACAGCGTTTGGGGTGCTATTGCAAATCACGGGCAACGCACAGGCGTCCTGCGATTTGCAATGATTTCCAGATCGTGGGCAGAATCGCTGTGATTCTGCCTGCGATCGCTACGCTCACATGTGAACGTAGCCTTATGGGTGTCAATTTCTGGGCACTGATGAGGTGACTGTTGGGTGACAGGTGACATTGGGGGGGGGGGGGGGCTGAGGACTGTGTGGGGACATTTATTGGTGTGATTTTACTTTGTGACACGGTACACAGAGCAGTAACTCACTATTTCTAGCTCTGCTCTCCTCACACTGGAAACTGTATGAGGAGAGAAGAGCTAGTAACAGTGAGTTACTGCTCTTTGTTTACATTTTGTGATCGGCTGTGAATGGATTCACAGCCGATCACATAGTAAACAGTCACTGTCAGTGACTGTTTACTACTGCCGGTGACAGCTGTGTTCCTACGGAACACAGTGCCACCGACATGACCGCGCTGCGCGCTCCAGATCGCGCATGCGCGGTCATCTTGTGGGCGCCTCCATTGTGATCGGCTGTGTCATTGGAACACAGCCGATCACGTGGGAAACAGCCACGCCCATTGTCTGTTTCCCCTCTGCCGGTGACGGGGGGTGTTACCCCCCGACACCGGCAGTGCAGGGCGGCACGCACGCGATCGCGCGCCTGCCCTGCTTAAAGTGCCGCTGTCATATGACGGCGGCCCAGGATAATGGTCGCACCGCTCCGCCGTCATATGACGGCGGGCGGGCGGCATCTGGTTAAACACACTTTTAAAACAATAGAAACTCATTTAAACACATAAAAGATACTGAGAGACAGAGCAAGAGCTATGGAAAACACAAAAATATTTAATTAACAATGATTTAATTAGTAAAATAACATTACAGAAAAAAACGCAATATACCGGGACCGCAAAAACTGAACCGCAATTTCTGGAAAGAAACATATTATGGTCACTAGATGATGCTGACAATACAGGAATTATAAATATTACCAAAAATATGGTGATATTTCATTCTGACTGTGCAGATGTTAAACACACTAACAGCAGCCCTCAAAAATTCCACTCGCCTGCTCGCATTTTGCGAGTGGAATGATGAGGATGGCGAGTAAGGGCTGTGCTGTAAGAAAAGGGTGGACCCGGGGCGCAGAGCAGTGTGCCCTGAGCCCACCCATTGTGTGACAATAGCGAATGAATATTCACTATTGTCACACGGATCCTCCTCCTGATCCTCCTCCTGGCCAATCAGGAAGATTTCCTGGTTGGCCAAAAGGTGAACAATTGCCATTGGCCAAGGAGGACTCGGGAGAGGCGGAGGATTGAGGAGAAGCTGCCGCTGCATCAGGTAAGTACACGCTGGTCTCTTTGCACGCTGTGGGCACTCTGCATTGAAAGGGGGCACGCTGTGGGCACTCTGCATTGAAAGGGGGCACGCTGTGGGCATTCTGCATTGAAAGGGGCACGCTGTGGGCACTCTGTATTTAAGGGGGCATGCTGTGGGCACTCTGCATTTAAGGGGGCACGCTGTGGGCACTCTGCATTGAAAGGGGGCATGCTGCGGGCACTCTGCATTGAAAGGGGGCACGCTGTGGGCACTCTAAATTTGTTGTTGTTGTTGCTAATATTTTTTTGTAACTTAATTCTGAATAAAACATTTAACAGTGTAATTTTATGAGATATTTTACGAGGGTGTGTTTAGGGGCGGAGCAGGGTAGGGTTTGGGTGGGGCAACAAGAGGCGAGTAACTCTTAAGGCCTGGCTAGTAGCTCATGACTTGAAATTTTGAGCCCTGCTAACAGCAAACGTTTTATACATAGACCCCCATGTGTTGTGCTGCAATGCACATGCGTTTTAATAGAAAATACCAAAATTTTATGAACTATGGGTTCATAACAGTGGTAGAGTGACCACATGTCCCGGATTGCCTGGGACAGTCCTGCATTTTGCAAATCAATACAGGCTCGGCCATCTCGTGCCCAATTGAGAAGTTGTCCAGGAGAGTTGTGCCCCTACATTTTCCCTCCTTTCCAGGAACCTTTCCCTACAGCTAGTCCTAACAGGCGGAATATCTTTCCCTACACTTCCCCTTCGCATAAAGCGCACCAAACCCAAAGGCCAGAGTCTTAACCACTTGCCGACCGGCCCATAGTAAAAAATATGTCATGACTTTGACGTTTAATACAAATGTTATGGCAGCAGCTAGCTTCCATAACCCCGGTATTATTTTTTACTATGGATGGTTCTGCATCTGATAAAAGTGGTCCCATGGGCGGATTTGCCATGGGATCACTTTTAGAAGTGGCGGAGGGACGCCCAGCCGCTTCTCAGTCATTCTCAGGCTTACCTGACCCATTGGTAAAGCCCAGGAGCGATCAGTTGATAGGAAGGAAGTCAATTGAGCACCACCTGCAGTGGAGACAGCATACTGCGCCTGCCTACATGTGAATGCCTATGTCTGCTGGGTTGTTTAAATGCAAATCTGCAGCAAACCTTTTCATCCATGGCTGCAAAAGCAAAGTTTTATTTAATGGTAAATATAGATTTTGTTATTACATATTGCATATCTATGAGTGACCATGGTAGTGCTCACATGTCTAGGGGCCCTGGATGAAGTTAAGGTAGCAGTGGAGCACCAATTTCAGTGCAGGGCACACAATGTCCCAAGCAGCCGAAAACACAGTGTGCAGCCAGTGTTAATTTTGTTGACTAAAATATTTACGTTGACTAAATTAACACTATTTTAGTAGACTAAAATACGACTAAAACTAAAATGATAATTTTCAATGTAGCACCCTCCTAGGTAGGTGCTAGGTGGGATAAAAGCTTAGCAGCTCCCTCTGCTTATCAGGGAAGCCTGATTGTTAGTTTTGACTGTTGCATGTGTCCATGTGTAATTCATCTGGTCTAAGGGAGTGTCCCCACTGTATCCAATAGGGGAGCCTGTTGGACAGTACAGGAAAGTCAAAAGACTATGACTAAAACTAAATCGAAAATTGACATAAAAAATATCACTACTCTGCTGGCCATTTCTAAATTGGCAACACGATTCCATCCAGAGCCTGTAATGATAGCACATTAAAGTTTAAACATGGTATACTGCTGACCCTACCCCTGCCTTTCGAGATGCCCTGGTGGGAAGAATGGCAGACTCCTGGCATTCCTTTCCAGGGCGGACTATGTGGACCGTTCGATTGCCCAGATCCGTACGTCTGACGGATCGGTCGTGGCGGACCCCCTGCGTATCAATGAGACGTTTTGCTTCTTTTACTCTGATCTTTATTCGGAGCAGAGTGTGGTTGTCGAAAGCCGAGCTTGTTGGGTTCTTGGACACATTGGATTTTCCGGTGTTGTCTGATGCTCACAGGCTGATGCTGGATGCCCCTCTGACTACTGACGAAATCGAGACTGCTATTGGCTCCCTGCCTTCCAATAAAACCCCTGGACTTGATGGCTTACCCGCGGAATGGTACCAAGAGTACCCGGGGGACCTTGCCAGTAGACTGCGAGACCTCTATGCAGCGGCTTTGGATGAGGGGGAGCTCCCGGCATCTATGCGGGAGGCTCTCATAGTGGTCCTCCCCAAACCTGACAAAGATGGACTGTTGTGTGACTCATATCGCCCTATATCGTTGCTTCACAGTGATGTTAAGGTCCTAGCCAAGCTTTTATCTAACCGCCTCGCTAAAGTTATAAGTACTCTCATCCACTCTGATCAGAATGGGTAAGGAAAGAGCATGGAAAGCCTAGAAATGCCTGGAAAGAGCACGTACGACAACATCCGCCGGCTCCACCTGCACCAATATACTGCAGCCAAGGCAGCCAGAAGTGGTCTGGTGTTGTCTTTGGACATTAAGAATGCCTTTGATACGGTGAGGTGGGACTTCCTCTGGCAGGTCATGTCCAAAATGGGGTTTGGCCTCTCTTTCATTAAATGGGTACGCCTATTATGCTCAAGACCTCTAGCTAGAGTGTGTACGAATAAGGATGTTTCTGCGACATTTTCCCTTCACCGAGGTACCAGGCAGGGCTGCCCTCTGTCGCCGCTTCTGTTTGCTCTGGCCATTGAGCCTGTACGCGGATGACGCACTTGTTTACCTTGATGGCTGTGAGTCCTCTTTTGAAGCCTTGCTGGGGGTGGTGGAGGAGTTCGGTGGGGTGTCTGGCTTTAGAGTGGGATGGGATAAATCGGTGGCTTTTCCGCTTGGCCCGCCTGCAGACTTTAGCTTTTTGCAGTGCTTCGGAGTCCGCCTGTCTCCCACCTTTAAATACCTTGGGATTCAGGTGCACTCTGATCTCCAAACTTACAGCTCCCTGAATGTCCAGCCTATAATTTCGCATATGGAGGTTCGGTTGCGCACCTGGTCTTCATTGCCACTGAATCTCATTGGTAGGATTAATGTTTTTAAGATGATTTACTTACCTAAATTCCTTTAAGTTTTTTGTGCTTCCCCTGCTTTTCTGCCCAAGCGTTTATTCCATAAAATAGATTCCACCCTCACTTCCTTTTTTTGGCAGGGCTCAATGTTTCTCAACCTTTTTTCAGTCGAGGCACCATTAAAAATTCCACACAATATCAGGACACCCCTTTCTGAATTTAAAAAACTAAACTAATAGTTCTGCATAATGTAGCAACATCCACATGCGTAGGACACCCAACATTAATGGTTATTTATTCTTCCAAAGCAAATATACCTTTTCACACTGGTACCGATTAGTATTCCTATGTTTCTCTTCTCCCTCATTTTCTCTCCCTCACTCAGCTAATGTGACCCTGGTGCAGGGGAGGGGCAAACAAGCATTCTGTACATTTTCCTTATCAACCAATGACATTATTGGATGTTAGGACACCTAACTTGTGGCTTTGTGTAACTAATAGGCAGGCTTGATCCACCCACTGACTTGTACACAGTTTTTGGGTAATTTCTAGGTATTTTGCCAAGGCACCCTTGAAGACACCTGAATGCACCACTGTAAAAAAAAGTTTACAGTTTTTTTTTTCTTTTGTTTAAAGTTGCACTGTTTATCAAAAAGCAACATTTTTGTTTGTTTATGAAACTTGGTTTTATTTATAAGGACATTGTATATCAAAATGGCTAAATCTGTGTCTGTAGTGCATGTTCAACCCTTCATACCATTATTAATATTATATTCGATTTTTACTCCATGAGTATATAATTTGTTTGGAAATTCTAGAGAAATGTTTAAATAATGCATTACAGTTTACCTAAACCCATTTGATTTGTAATTAACTAAAATATATATGATTTTAGTCGACTAAAATGTACTGGAGATTTTAGTCGACTAAAATATGACTAAAACTAAAACAATTCAGGTGACTAAAACATGACTAAAAATAAAATAGCATTTTAGTCAAAAGATTAAAATACAATTAAAACTAAAATAGTGTAGCACTGCCCCCATAAGGACTGCTGGATACTATCTCTATGGGCCCTCCTGATTACCAACACAAGGTTATGGTTAAATACAGCTCCTGAATCCCTTCTTGCTCCTGTTGGCTCTTGGCAGAAATAAACAGTCTAGGGGTGTTTTTTTGTTTTTTTTTTAATTGAATAATTGGAATAGTGGGATACTCCAATTGAACTATGCACAATATCTGAGAAATTCTATCTTCAAATCTCTGCTGATAGATATGGAACAGCCAGGCTGTTAATTCACACTAATATAAAAAAAATAATATTGAAAAAAAGTAACTGCACTAGTGCCAAAAAATAATAATAATATAGCAGCAACTTCAAGTGTGACTGCACTCAAATAGACATAAATATAACCAAGTCCTGCTAAATGATAAACTATAATAAATAAGATGGCCAAAAAAGCCAAAACATAAATGAATAATAAAGAAAAGTGTCCAAAAAAAAAAAATAAATATATATATATATATATATATATATATATATATATATATATATATATATATATATATATAGTGTTGTTAGTCCATAGTCTCATCTATGGAGAGAGAATGCAGGTAAGTTGAGATATCCACATTGAACGCCAAATAGATATTCTGCTTACCAGAAGCCAGTGGAAAGTGCGCCTATAGAAGTGTAATTCTATTATGCGTGATTAATAAAAGTCTTAATATACTGCACGATGATAGCTATCTTTCTTTTTGTAATCTACGAGCATATCCTGGATGTAGTGAGCTGCAGAGTGCTTTAAACCAATTGTTTGCTGGCTGGAGTCCCTCAAGGCTCTTACCTTTGCAAGGATTATCCTTAAGGCACATATTTGTATGGCTTCTGTTGAGTAGGGGACCGAGAGGGGAGCACATACTCACGCTATATGAGCACCGGCACTTTGAATAATAACCTTGAATAAGCACTCAGCACTTGCGTGATTTGCACAAAGACTGTCACTATAGCACAACACAATCGTTTGAAGAATTTATGAACTGTTTATATGAACTTATTTGGAAGATACCTTATTATATTCATTGAGCACTGTCACTTTTATATTTAATATTTTGTATTTTTGCACACAACTGTATGAACAATTTTACTATGATTGCATATTGGAAAGTTTTTTGTATTTGATATAGTTTGGCACTAGCACTTTCGCACAGTATTATTTATTAGGAATTATGAGAATAATTTTATTGGGTATATGAATACACTGAACACACACAAGATAAGTAAGCAGCGCTGGTACTTCACCAATTTTAATGTGTGTATATATACCACTATACAGAAGTTCAGATGTTTTGCCTGCCTCCAAAAACCCCAAAAAATGCCTGCAACAACACACCTGGGCATTTTTCTTTTGACGCTAGCGTTTTTTTGGGCATTTTTTTGGGTTCTTTGGAGGCAGGCAAAACATCTGAACTTCTGTATAGGGGTATATATATACACACACACTTATATGTATTTTACACATACACATATATAGGTGTGATAGGAGCGTAACTATATTGGTGTTAATTATTTCATTAGCGCAAGTAGTGTTTTCTGCTCCTTTCACACCTATATATGTGCAGGTGTATATATACATATATGGGTGTGTATATATACCCCCTATACACATGTTCAGATGTCATGCCTGACTCCAAACATGTGCTCAAAAAATCCCTATAGACGCCTGCAGCCAAAAAGCAAGCTGACTGGCGAGAAGCCATATTACTGCACCGAATGTGACTTAAGAGAAACTATCTTTTCTCTATAGCGGTCATCCTGACCCTGGCCAGGGTGACCTACACTACATTATGGTCACCCTGGCACTTAACACTTTCCCTACAGAAACTAAATTTTTGCATCTAACTAAAGTGTAAAAGAGCACCCTAACTACACTAGATATCCCTTTCCTCACACTAATAAATGCTAAATGACACTTTTAAAGTAAAATTAACAGAACTGCTTCCACTCTCTTCCATGTCCCTGTATTACAATGCTAGGAATTTGGCGGGGGCTATCTTATATACTGGGGGGCGTATTCACTAATGATTGGCCTAGGGACCCCCTAGTCACTCCAATCACATTCCTAGCATTCTCCTGCCCCCTCAATTGGCTTTTGCTAATGGTTCTGGTCCAATCATGGGCTTTTAAAGCCCATTTCCTGTCCCATTGCATTTTGGTCGGTTCTGGTTGCCGAATTCCGAACTTTTTCAGCAAAAAGTTCTAAATTCGGCCGAACCTCGAACAGTCAATGTTCGGGTCGAAGCAATGGTCAACCAGAACCGTTCGATCATCCCTACTCTCTGGTAGGCAGAGAACAATATAGATTTACCTACAATCCCTCTGGTAAGCAGACAGAGCTCAAAACTATACTTTCTCACTAGCACCTACCTAAGAGGGTGCTATAATAGCATTTGAGTCAAAATCGAAAATTGCTGCCAAAATTAACACTGAGTGCAGCCCGTTCAGACATGAAGCAGCAGGGCACTGAGGTTCAGGTCCCCTCTCAGATGACATTCTTGACTAGCCCTGCTGCCCCAGAGGCAACAGAGACAAAGGCAACAATAGAACCATGGCGATCAGCACTGATCAGAAACTTTATGCAGCCCTATGGACAGGCAGATGTAAAGGGACTTGTGTTTGTTTAAACCCACCTACCTCCAGGTCCATTCAAGTCGGAAAAGGACTGTGTTCTGTTCAATTTTTCCAGACCCAAATGTAACAGATCAGAGGTAGCCTGATGTAAATGGGCAGTGGAGTCCATTAATACCTGCCTGCCCATAGAGCTGCCACAGGTCCGAACATGTCCGCCAGGCACAAACTCAATGGGCACGGATGTATAAAAAAACTGGTATCCTTCCTAATTTCTCCAATTCAGCAGGGTGTTAAAGGAGCCTATGGATGTGTAGGCCTCTGCATGCTATTCCTGTGTGCAGGGAGGTTTCTGATTACCCCAACTGTAAGTCAAGGTCATCCAAAGTATTCCCAAATACAGAAATAGTGTGGAGAGTCCCACAATATAGGTCATAAATGGTGTGATACACAAACAAATGAAAAGTAATTTAAATCAGTGTAGGTAGAGTGTAAACTGTGTTTCATCATCTATATAGTAGATAAACTGTTCAATGATACAGATTCATCAATGTACTTACTTGGATGAATGATCCCGTACTATGTGTAGCTGATGTCAGGAGGAAATGTGCTCAGCGTCATTTGTGAGAGTGAACACCCTCAAGGAGATGTAAACATTAACTATGAGAAAATGAGTTCACATTCGGGTTGTGGAAAGGTTAAGTGTTCCACTTTGAAAAGTAGACAGTGTAGCTAAAGCATGCCAAAGCCTAGCACACAATAGCAGGCTTGTGCAGTAAGTACAATGTAGATCGCAATGATGTCATGCTTAGTGCAGTAACTGATTGTAACCAAACAGAAAAGTATACCTCCCAACTTTTTGAGATGGGAACAAGGGATGCCTATTAGCAAAAGTATGAAGGCATGGGACACACCCCCCGCCACGACCAGGGCCGCTGATGGGGGAGACCACCAGTCCTGCTGTAAAGGGCCCAGGCACACAAGGGGGCCCCAACAGCATGGGGAATCAGTGCAGTGGGGCAGGGGGACAATTACAGAAGGAAGCCCTGTACAGCTATCTGCAGCAGCTGAAAGCCAATTTCTCCCCCTACTGCCAGCTTTCAGCTGCTGCAGGGAGAGACACAGACACAGGGCATTGTTCCTGTAATTGCTTCCCTGACACTGATCCCCTCCCTATTCTGCCTGCTTCTGATTACCCCCCTCCCCGTGTGCCCCCCATTCCCCCCTTTCACTGTGACCCCCCCTCCCAGAGCACTGCAGGCTTCCCTGTCCTGTAAAAAAAATAACAAATTCTAAAAAAAAAAAATATTAATTAAACATTGTAATAAATAATTTAAGAAAATTGTAAAATAAAATAATTTTTAACATTTAAAAATATATACATATAATAACATCTCTATATACCCTAAATCAACCACACAGAACACAAACTCTGCATTATACACTGCACTTCATTTATTATGTTACCTCCCTAGTTGATTCCTTATTGTATGGAAATAGCTGCAATACATGGTAAAGCCATGTTGATGATAACAGTTACCATATCTCACGTTTGATGCTTACTGACCTTCGAAGAAAAGCATATTGTACTTCTTTTAGGTTTATGTATTGGAATACGGTTTGTTATCTTATTTCTTTTTGAAACAATAAACGGAGATTGAAATAAAAAAGAGGCAATATATATATATGTATATATATATATATATATATATATATATATATTTTTTTTTTTTCTTAATGTAAAAAACAAAAAGTGCTAATTCACACAGGTCCTCTGCTATATTTGTGTCCGCTAATGATTTTAGTGAAAATATTGTCTTGATATATTCGGGGGGGGGGGGGGCCTGCCAGGAGGGTTGTACAGAGCCCCGTGATTTCTAACAGCAGCCCTGGCCACGCCCCTTAAAGGACAATTATACACAATAAAATTAGGTTAAACACACAAGTACTTTTTATTTTTTTTCTACCGAACTGTGAATCTCTTTGCATCAGATAATAACACATTTACCAGCACATCTAGTATACGTAGCTCCTAATTGCCCCCCATTTAAAGGGATTGTCCCTCTTCTGAAACCAAATCCCTTTTGTTACTCTTTCCTTCTCTGTTGTCCCTCTTTTTGGTCTGGTGTCTATTAGCAATATTACTATTTGCTTACGAAATGTGTTTTGTTACACTAAGGGCTCATTCACATCAATGGTCATACATAAAGTGGTTGTAAACAATCACCCTGTAAAACAACCAATTCAGTTTAAAATAAAAGGCAAAACATTTTTTTTTTTTTTTGTAAGTGATCACATTCCCTCTGTTTTCAGCTGTATCAGAGCTGAGGGGGGGGGGGGGGAGACACAGCAGCACACTGAGCTTCCCATGAGAGGCTGTGCAGAGGGCTGTGCAGGCTTAGTTCCCAGCATTGCTAGATAACTGACCACAAAGTTTTCTCCTTCTTAGTGTGGTCAGTTTTTTTAATGGGAGAGCAGAGGGACTGCCAGAGACACCAGCGATTTCACACAAAGAAAGCAATACAAAAGAGAATAGGATACTTTTTCATACCAGTACATGGTACAGCAGGGACATATCAGGAATATGAAATGCTGGGTTAACATACGCTTTAAGGTGAACAATGTTGCCCAACCTTTAATCTACTATTTTAAAGGTCAATTCAATGGTTTAGACTTTATTTCACAATACACCAATATTTAGCGTTTAACATGAAGCATGGTTCCATACACCATCCCCCTAAACCCAAAGAACTGCCTGTTATTTAAATTATGGGGTGCTTCCTGATGTAGCTTGTGGTTGATCTTTTAACCACTTAAGCCCCGGAAGATTTTACCCCCTTCCTGACCAGGGGGTATTTTGCGATTCGGCACTGTGTGACTTTAACGGACCATTGCGCGGTCGTGCGACGCTGTACCTAAACGAATTTGACGTCCTTTTTTCCCACAAACAGAGCTTTCTTTTGGTGGTATTTGATCACCTGTGCAATTTTTTGATCATGCGCTATAAACAAAAAAAGAGCGACAATTTTGCAAAAAATAACAATATTTTTCACATTTTTTTATATGAAATTCCTCCCAAAAAAAATGTAAAAATCAAAATTTTTTAACATTTTCGGCCAATTTGTTTTATGCTACATATGTTTGGTAAAAAAAATCGCAAAAAGCGTATTTTGATTGGTTTGCGCAAAAGTTATCGCGTTTACTAACTAAGGGAAAGATTTCTGTCATTTTTGTTGTTTTTTTTTTTTTTAACGCGTAATGGCGGCGATCTGCGATTTTTTTTGCGGTACTGCGACATTGCGGCGGACAGATCGGACCCTTGACTGACATTTTTGACACTTTTGGGGTTACCAGTGACATTTCTACAGTAATCAGTGCTATACATTTGCACTGTTACTGTAAAAATACACTGGTAATGAAGGGGTTAACTTTATTTGAGAGGGAGGGGCTGTGTGAGTCCCTAGGGGCGTGATTCTAACTGTGATTGACTGTGGCTTGAGGTGTAGGAGCAATGATCAACGGTCCTACATAGTAGAACCGTGTGATCATCGTTTCTACACCGGGGAGAATGACAGGCGGCTTGTTTACACTAGCCGCCTGACTTTCTCCCTCTCCCCCGACAATCGCCGAGTGACCGGCGGACATCGGGTCCGCCGGTCACACGTGCGGGGGGGTCCGTGACCGAGCGGGAGCGCGCCTCCGGCGGCGCGCGCTTGCTCCCCAGAGCCTCACAGGCTAGCGACGTAGACCTACGTCGCTCTGCCTGTGAGGGGCTGACTGCCGCAGTAAATATACTGTGAGCAGTCAGCAAGTGGTTAATTCATGCAGATCTGGGATCTCTCCCAGTCAATTCTTACAAGTTCCATCTATAACCAGAATTCAACAGAGCATGCAAACAGCAGGGTCATGATGTCACAGCAATTGTAGTCTAGCCAACACTTCTTTCAGCCCTATGTACCCGGGTGCAGAGACGCTGGCGTGGCTGCGCTCAATACACAGACACTGCCGCTGTCGTCCCCAGCCTATCTACATCCCTCTATTTAATTCACCATGTTGTCTCATCTCTGCACACTAGGGGGAGCCAGATAGTCATCCTAGTCCTCTCTGGCTATGGCAAAGCTGCACTGGATCAGGGAAGCTGTAGTCTGTGGGGAGTACTGTGCTGTGGAAGTGGACGAGGCTGAAAACTACAATGCCCAAAAAAACCTGGTAAGGGGAGGAGAGACAAGGAGAGTTTCCTGGGTTTGTGATTTAATGAATGTGCGAGGACCAGAGCTGTACACACCTGTGTACTGTGTGTACAGAGACCAGAGACAGCCACTATGGGCCAGAGTGCTGGGAATCGAGCCACTGAGGACCAGTTTCCTGAGGACCATAGACAGGCGAGTGTCCAGGACAAGGTTCGTTGGGTGCCAGGACTTGCGAGCAGTTGTGCTGACTTACCGGTGTTTAGCAGATCAGGAAGAGAAGAGAATGCCTATTTGTCTAGTAGCTCAAAAAAATAAATACTTGCATACAGGCCTAAAGAGATGATAATTAAGTGCACCACCATACAGACTGGACCCCACAGTGTAGCTAACTGGAGTTTGCAAGCCAGGCAACTGCCTCCCAGTCCCAGGGGTACCTCTCTTTAACATATAGTCATATCTGCACTCAGGTGGATATACACAGAGTGCAATCTGAGATACCTATTGATCTTCTGTAGAGAAATTACTGGTAATTATTTTTAATTCATTGTTTACACTGTTCATTATTCATACTACTTATACTGCTCATCACTAGTGTTGCTGTGACTAAGTTAATCTTGCTTAGTACTATGATGATTATGACTAACTGCTAAACTATAACCTAATAACTATGTCAGTTATTTTACTAACTGCTAAACTATAACCTAATAACTATGTCAGTTATTTTACTGCGTGCAAGCAGGTCCTTTTACTTGTTTATTAATGCTTGTGCATTTCCACTTACTTTGCCTTGTGACAATATGCCTTTACTTACAGCTAAGTAGCCCGGTGTCGACTAAAACCTGATCCACTAATATACTGTAAGGATTCTAAGAATTCTGAGTAGGATTCTCATACTTGAACTTGTATATTTGCAGGTATTTGCAACATCTTATTACCTAACCAGGTGCGTCAGAGGGGACTGAGCAGTTTGAGTCATGGCAAAGAACAGAGAACCCAAGCGGCTCCTCTGGGGGTAAGCGTTATACCTATGACATGGCACAGCACCTCCGCAGAATCCTGAGGCTGATAGTAAACAATTCATGAGCCTGTGCATTTTACATGCAATGAACTGATCACAGAAGCAATGCTCTGCAGGCTTCAATGCAAACAAGTAGTAAACCACATAGGTCATAGGATTAATGTTCCTGCATTTACGACTCTTTTGCAAAAGGTGGACTTAGCCTTTAATTATTGCATTTGTTATTTTGAAGAGCCAATAGAGTGAAAAAGTAGACATAAAAAAAAACCACATTTGTGAGCTTAAGGTGGAACTAAACTATATCTGCACAAAAAAAGCGAAAACACAATCTAATTTATTTTTTAACATTCAAAGCAAACTCACTGATCCATCCATCCTTGTCTGCATTCTTTGTTTTTTGAGAAATAACTTTGAAAATCAACCCTTTAGCATTTCTAGCCATGGTCATCTTGAGTAAGGGCAGATGATTCGTGTAGCATTTGCATCCTGGAACCCATCTGCCCTTAGCTCAGACATGCAGGCTGGAGGGTGTGCTTAGCTAAGAAAATCCCTCCTCTTCTTCTCCAGATTAAAGAAAAAAAATGTCAATGAAGACTCCTGGGATGTATGACATCATTTTGGCCTAGGCCAGAAACCAGAAAGCAACTGAAGAAAAGTAAAAAAAAAAAAAAAATGTAAAACAGTATAATATATCTTCCTATCTACTTACTAATGCTAGCAGCATAAGGAATAAAAATAGTGTATCCAAGTATAATATTCCCTTAAAGAAGAACTAAACTTATAAAAATACTCACCTCCACATTCTAGCGATGTGACAGGTACTGTATGTCAAAAAAGTGAGTACACCCCTCACATTTTTGTAAATATTTTATTATATCTTTTCATGTGACAACACTGAAGAAATGACGCTTTGCTATGATGTAAAGTAGTGAGTGTGCAGCTTGTATAACAGTGTAAATTTAATGTCCTCAAAAAAATAACTCAAAACACAGCCATTAATGTCTAAACCGCGGGCAACAAAAGTGAGTACACCCCTAAGTGAAAATGTCCAAATTGGGCCCAACTAGCCATTTTCCCTCCCCGGTGTCATGTGACTCGTTAGTGTTACAAGGTCTCAGGTGTGAATAGGGAGCTGGTGTGTTAAATTTGGTGTTTTCGCTCTCACTCTCTCATACTGGTCACTGGAAGTTCAACATGGCACCTCATGGCAAAGAACTCTCTGAGGATCTGAAAAATTATGGAAGGTCATACAGGCTATAATGAATTCTCCAGCACTGATCTCAGATAGGAGACTGGGGAGCTGTTCCAATCCATTTGTCCTCAGGCCGTCGACTTGGTGGTCATACACCCGGTAAATTAATACAGTCCTCAGAAGGGAAGTGATGAAGCTGGAGAGAGTCCAGAAAAGGGCAACTAAACTAATTAGGGGATTGGAGGACCTTAATTATGAGGAGCGTTTACAAGCGCTTGATTTATTCTCCTTGGAGAATAGACACCTGAGAGGGGACATGATAGCAATTTACAAATACCTCAACAGTGATCTCAGCATAGAAAAAAAACAATTCAGTCACAAGGAATGCATGGGGACATGAGGCCATACAATGTGATTAGAGGAGAAGAGTTTTAACCTCAGGCTAAGCAGGGGGTTCTTTACACTAATGGCTACAAGACTGTGAAATTCTCTGCCACAAATGGTAGTAACTGTGGGGAGTATGGCTACGTTTAAAAGACTCTTGGATGTACATCCCAAGGATCAAAACATTCAGGGGTATGAGAAATGATTAAGGCCACACACACGTACACAGGTTAAACTGGATGGACTATTGTCTTTATTCAACCTCAACTACCATACTATACTAAAAATTCTCATTGTGTAAAACCCTCTAACGAGTAGTGTTTAATAAAAAGTATTGCACTTACATAATTCCAGATAAAAGTCAGCATAAACAGCAGATATCACGGTGATGGTGGGCAAAAAACATCCAAAAGTGCGATAGTCAGAATGTGTAGCTCAGCTCAACTGGTTTAGTCGCCAAAGGACTTCTTCCGGGGAACGATCTAGGTATTCATTTTGTTAAATTTGGTTGATTCGTTCAATTTGTATTTGGGATTCGTATTCGAAATTCGTGTTCAGAATTTTTTTATGTCTTTTTAAATTTTCTTCTAATTTAACGATTCTTTTAATTCAAAACGTTTGAATCAATAAATTGTGAATCGGTCGAATCAAAAACTTTAGATTTTTTTTTTTTTTTTTAGATTCAAATGGGGCAAAGTGAACAAACAAAGAAAAAATCTTCATCCAATGATTACAATGACTCTGAATTATCTTTGGCTTAACAAAAACAGCATTATTTTGAAATGGTACTCTTATAACACACAGTCTTTGATTTCAGAAATATGTTTACAGTTCGAATTTGACTGGAATTCCATATAAAATTCAATTCGAATTTCAATTTGAATGTCCGAAACTCGGATGAATTGTGTTTCGTTATTCAGCGCATTCGGTAAACTTTGTTTATACTGCAATTCAGGAATTCGGATATATCCGAATCTCCGAATAATGTAAAACTCTTCCAAATATTTTTTTTTCGTAACTAAACGAACCGCACATGCCTACTGTACAATTATGCTCTCTTAATGTGGTGCAGAGACTCTCTCAATTATACATTTTACAGGGAGTTCATCACGCCTCAAACAGATTACATTCTATGGATTAGCACCCTGATCCTATATGTGCCAGATGTAATAGGGATGTAGGAGACTTAATTCATTTGTTTTAGAGATCTCCGAAACAGTTATTGGAGCTTGGTTGTTGCTATGGTGAATACCGCCTTACAGGTGTCCATCCCTTTAGACCCAAAACACTGCATTTTAAGCATGCTTGATGCCATATTTACTGACAGGTATGCTAAAGAGGTGGCTACTAGAGCCCTGTTTCAGGCCCATAGACTCCTTTTACTACATTGAACCTCTCACATTCCCCCAACGCCTCAGATGTGGATTAAGCAAATGGGTTCAGTAACATGCGATACAATTTATTTGCCTCAGTACCTTGTAATAGGTGAAGCGGGTAACTGATCAATCAGATAGATTACAAGTTGTTGGGTTTATACTTGGTGTATTGCAATTGGATGTTTGTACTATTTTTTCTTGTCTTTTGTCTATCATTGTGACATATCAATAAAATATTACCCAATTTAAAAAAAAAAAAAAAAGAAAATGACTTGCTAAGCTATTGCTAGACTTGCCAGGCTTCACAAGTATGTCCAGATCAACTTTCTTTGCAAACATTCTGCAAATCTGCGGCAAGCTCTGGTTCAGTTATGTTGTGCAATAGTCATCCTGCCACAGGGGTCACTGTGACTTGCAGAGCTCTTGCTGTAGACTCACCACTGCAATTTGTTCTTGCTAGAGACTCGCAATGCAAATTTGCTACAAAGTGGAAAAGTGTCAACTAGAAATTGTGCTTCAAGTGCTCTGCAAGTGTTCAACTTGCCAGTAAAAATGTGCAGCAAGTTAACAGACTTGACAATTAACAGATAATTCAACACTGCCCCAAATTTGTGGCAAGTTATCCTTGCTATCTGGCAGGGGAGGACTTGCAATGGGGGTAGGGTGGCAATTGCCCCCCGGGCCACGCTGAAAAGTGGTAAAAACTAGTAAAAAGGTAGTAAACTCAGGGCTGGATTAATGTAGGGGCCAGACACACTGTATACAGCTGTCAGTCCAAAACCAGATGGGCACGGATTGTGAGCTGATTCCATGGTTCAATGGGCCACTTGACTGGATTTGCCCCCCAGGCCTAAGGCTGCCAGCCCTCCCCTGCTATCTGGGTTATGCCTGTCTGCGTTGTGATGGGGAGATTTTCTCTCACTTATTTTCACAGTAAAAATGGCTTCAACGGACAGGAAGTGGAAGAAAATATGCAACAATAAGAAACAACTTTTCACTTTCCATTCAAGCACAGATTTATCACACTGTTTTTAATACACGTTTAGCAATCACAACTACTTACCTGCATTTAAAAATCCAGAAGCACTGCCTGTTTCCTTTGTCACTCTTCTGGCCTATGTGCAGAGGCCTACAACACCGGATCATGGGTGTCAGCTGACTCTTCTGTCATTTAGTCCACATTGCCTTTCCAATAAATGATACTCCAAGTCTCTTCAATAAAAAAATGTTATATGACGGGATATTTAAGGTGGTGTGTGCATGTACAGTGTCACTGTGTGTGTGACAGGAAATCAGCATTTACATTATCTGTTATGTGCAGACAAACACTCAGTTCCGAGCTGAAAGTGCTGATATACAAAAAACTGAAGGACCTCTTCTAGATATTTTTCATTGCCCCTTCCAATTTAAAACTGGGAAAGACTTTCATTTTTACTGCTGTCTGCACACTCAATCACTAAAAATAAATAAATAATTAATAAATCAGTTATCGTTTAATATATCTGCAGCTTTCATTAAAATAATGCCTCCATATAGAAACACACAGTGGCTTATAGAAGATACAAATGTTTTATTATCTAAAATTAATTCAATACAAAACCTTCACCAAACAATGGATAAAAATATTTATGACAACATTATCAGGAAAATAGGCATTAAAAACAACCTGGGCTCCTACTGGATGAACGGACAGCACTGACTTAGGCTCGGTTTCCACTAGTGCGACTTGCGGTGCGACTTGACACATGTCAAGTCGCACAGCAAGTCAAAAGCCATTGTTTTCAATGGGGCCCGTTTCCACTGCCGCGGCTTCAGTTGAGGCGACTTCAAAAGTAGATCGTGTACTACTTTTGAGCCGTCTTCAGTGCCACTTCCCTCTATATATGAGGGACAAGTCTCACTGAAGCCGCAGTTTACTTTCGCTACGAAGTCGTGCTAGAAGTCCTCCAATCAGAAAAAAAATATGAACAAGAAATTCTAAGACAACTTGGGGATCAATCAACCTATATAAAACTTAAAATTAAACCGATTTCCTTAAGTGGTTAGCTCACTAAATCACAAACTGCAGTTGGCTTTTGAGGCCCACCTTTTAACCAAAAGGGAACTGAACTATCTCCTGGTAACTGAATATAATATCCCTACTATATATACAATCCTGAAGATCCATAAAAGTTTACCTAGTCCCCCTTGAAGGCCCTTTATTCCAGCTATAAAGGGCCCTCTTGAACGGGTGGGAAAGTTGTTGGATGCCTTGATCAAAGATATGGTGACGGAATTAACATCTTTTGTTCAGGAAACAAGAAATGTCTTGTCCAAGGTGGCTCAGATAGAGGTGCAGGAGGGAGCTATACTTGTTGTTATTGACGTTGATTCCCCCAAACCTCTATCCCCCACCGGTGGCATATATCTGCAGTGGATAATTTCTTGGAATCAAAATATCCCTCTATGGCATCACAAAATAAATTTATTGTAGTACTTCTCTAATTTGCTCTGATCAGAAATTGCTTCCAGTTTTTGGGAGCAAATTATCAACAGATTGGGGGAGCTTCCATGGGGGCACCATGGGCACTTGCATATGCCTGCTTGCACCTTGGATGGTGGGAGGAGAGTTTGGTCTACTGTTTCCCGATGTACCTCCACCACATACGCTTGTGGTTGAGGTACATTGATGACGTTCTGGTCATATGGTGTGGCACTGTTGATGAATTACAGAATTTCATCTCTGATCTAAATACAAATGATAGAAATATCAAACTTGAATTCACGTGGGACTTTGAGAGAATCTTCATTATCGATCTTTCCATTTCTGCCTGTGAGGGCAAGCTTGAGACAAGGGCATTTTGAAAGGACACAGCAGCCAATACACTACTTTTGGCATCTAGTCACCTCCCTCCATCACTTATTATGGGCATTCCGACTGGTCAATTTATGTGTATTTGCAGAAATTGTTCCACAGATGATACCTATAAAAGTGAAACAGAGGAACTGTATAAAGGATTTTGAAATAGAGGCTACTCTCAAAAAACTCTGAGGAGGTCACATCAAAAGGCATCCTCACGTAAACGAGAGGACCTTATTGCAACTCAGGTGTCCAAACTCTCTCTCCCTTCATCCTCCCCAGTTCGCTTCATAACGCGCTATGGTTCGCAATGGTTAGAATTACGGTCAATTTTGACCAAGCATTGGCATATCCTAACACAATCTCCTGATCTGTGTCAGATTGTGGGTCCGAGACCTTTACTTGTTTCCAGGAGATCCAAAAATCTCAGAGATAGCCCGGGGCATTCTGAGTTTATACGTATTCCATAAAAAAAACTGGTTAACAGATATGCCCCGGATTAACGGCATGTTCCCAAAAATATACCACATCAGAAAATGTATTAATTGTAGCACTGCACGGGTTCTTTACATTCTTGAATGCCCGTGCAAAAAATTATACGTTGGTAAGACCAAGCTTCAGCTGCCCATCCACATCGGTGAGCATCTAAGTAGCATTAAAAATTTTAGGAATATAACTAATCTTGAAAAGGGCCCTATTGCCCAACACTTTGAGACATTCCACACTTCATCCCCCAAGGGGTTGAGAGTAAAGGGTTTTTTTCCCTCACTCTATCTAATCGCAGGGGGGACTTTGATACAGTCCTCCTGCGAAAAGAAAAAGAGTGGATTTTTCGTTTACAAACGATGATCCCAAAGAGACCCAACACAGAACTGAGTTTGCAAGTATTTCTTAAACCCTAATTCTGTGGGGAATTCCCAATGTTCTTAGAATTACATTTTTCCTTTACAGGGAGGAAATGCAGGAAAGATGGAGTTGGATACCCTATTTAATGAATTCTTAATGTTCCTCTTTAGCCCTCCCTATGTCCTCTCATATTTGAACTGCTGTGGGTTTCCTTGTGGTATGAATGAGGGGATAAATTGTTTCCCTGTTATGAATAGAGAAAAACTCCAGGTGCTTATTTATATACCATTTAAAATATATATACACATTACTTTTTGATTTGAATTATTCTTTACATGGTGTGAAATTTCCAAAACTATGGTGACAATGGGCAAAAGATTGACGTGAGGAGTTTCAATCCCCGTTATAAACCCACGATTATATTCCCATAGTGTCCTGACGAAGCTCATGTGGTCATGTGAGCGAAATGCATCAACGTCATCACGTCATATGACCCGGACTTCTCGGCTTCCTGTTTTTTACCCACACAACTCGTCCCAGGGGGACTTCATTGCTCACGGCATTCGCCTCAGATGACAGTCTACAGCTAAGGCTCTGATACATGACAGGTGGACATGGATCCACGGGGGGATCTGGAGGGTTGAGCAGCATCTATATACATCTCCACTGTGGGTAAAACCGACACTTGGGACGCAGTTCCTGGCTTGTATATACCACCCCACCGTATCCTGCATTGCAGCGGATTGGAATGTGAGATCTTAACTTATATGCTCTCTCTCCCCCTACCTGCTTCTGTCGCGTGACTGTCTGTGCTGACTTTGGACTTTATAAAACACAGTGGACCAACACCAAAGGATGACACGACTCCCAAAAACATCACAGAATGTGGAACATTTTGCATTTCATTTGGAAATTAAGGTCCCAGAGTTTGGAGGAAGAGTGGAGAGGCACAGAATCCAAGTTGCATGAGGTCCAGTGTGAAGTTTCCACAGTCAGTGATGATTTAGGGAGCCATTTCCTCTGCTGGTGTTGGTCCACTGTGTTTTATCAAGTCCAAAGTCAGTGTAGCCCTCTACCAGGAAATTCTAGAGCACTTCATGCTTCTCTCTGCTGACCAGCTTTATGGAGATGCTGATTTCATTTTCCAGCAGGACTTGGCACCTGCCCAGACTGCCAAAAGTACCAATACCTGGTTTAATGATCATGGTATCGCTGTGCTTGGTTGGCCAGCAAACTTGCCTGACCTAAACCCCATAGAGAAGTTGTGGGGTATTGTCAAGAGGAAGATAAGAGACACCAGACCCAACAATACCACCTCAGCAGTTTCCACAGGCTGATCGCCTCCATGCCACACCTCATTGATGCAGTGATTCATGCAAAAAAAAAACAGACCAAGTACTGAGTGCATACTATACTGTACATGGACATCCTTTTCAGTAAGCCAACATTTCTGTATTAAAAACCTTTTTTTTTTTATTGGTCTTATGTAATAATCTAATTTTCTGAGATACTGAATTATGGGTTTTCACTAGCTGTAAGTGATAATCATCAAAATTAAAAGAAAGAAATGCTTAAAATACACTGCCTGGCCAAAAAAAAGGTCACACACTCTAATATTTTGTTGACTTTGATTACGGCACGCATTCGCTGTGGCATTGTTTCGATAAGCTTCTGCAATGTCACAAGATTTATTTTCATCCAGTGTTGCATTAATTGTTCACCAAGATCTTGTATTGATGATGGGAGAGTCTGACCACTGTGCAAAGCCTTCTCCAGCACATAAAAAAAGCTGATGTCTCATACTCTCTGAACCACTCTTTCACAATTTGAGCCTGATGAATCCTGGCATTGTCATCTTGGAATATGCATGTGCCATCAGGGAAGAAAAAAATCCATTGATGGAATAACCTGGTCATTCAGTAGTCAGCTGACCTCATTCTTTGGGCACATGCAGTACCTATCAAATAGGATAGTTACTGCATGCTTAGTTTAGTTAGTTGCTTAGTTAATTCCAGGTGGCGACTTTTTTTGGCCAGGCAGTGTATATCACTCTGTGTGTAACACAATTAAGTAAAATATATGAGTTCCACTTTTTGAATTGAATTACTGAAATAAATAAATTTTTTGAAGATATTCAAATTTTTTGAGATTGACCCCTACATTTTGGTCAGCTTGCCATGATTAACACAACTAGGTGACAGGGTTATTTTGTTTTTTGCTGGTTTGGGGCTTTGTGGCCTTGTTCACATTGGCTTTTATTAGATCAGTATATTTCAGCAAACTTTCAAAAGCTTTGTTGAAGTTTTTAAAGTAACATTCAGCTCCAGCATGGGGCAGTTAAACCCTGAACACTAATCTAAAATGGGAGTGTGTGACTCACTTCACACAAGCTGCTAGAAGGCTTTAGCACTACTTGAAGCTTGTCAAATGTATGCTAGCTACTTGTTTACCCACTTCTGGCTTATTGTAAAATGATGGCCATGCAGAATCAGTG
Organism: Pelophylax lessonae; assembly: GCF_965119305.1. Lineage (NCBI taxonomy): Eukaryota > Metazoa > Chordata > Amphibia > Anura > Ranidae > Pelophylax > Pelophylax lessonae. The sequence goes on along the minus strand of NC_138771.1, from coordinate 565,692,281 downwards.
TTATTGTGGGTGGATGTTGCATGACATTCTCCAGGTGCACACAGAGGCTCAATCTGTCACTCACTGTGTACAGCGGAAGAATGATTGTTGTACCTGGCTGGCCCTGGTACCATGTGATCACTGTGACCAATGGCTTTTATCCATAGTATACTATTACGATCTCTGATTAGTCACATGATACAAGGGCTAATCACAGTGGACCTGTACCATGTGATAGCTATGGCCAAATCACAGAATGGCACATGAATGGATGCCATTCACAAAAATTATGGCTTAAAACAGTGTTTAGATCAGTGTTTCTCAACTCCGGTCCTCAGGGCACACTAACAGGCCAGATTTTTAAGTATTACCTTGGGAAGATGCAGACTAGAATACTGCAATCACTGAGCAGCAAATGATATCACCTCTGATGCATTTCAGTTTTCTTGCAAACCTGGCCTGTTAGTGTGCCCTAAGGACCGGAGCTGAGAAACACTGGTTTAGATCATGGCTGTAATAGCATAATGAAATAGTGATCACCTCCCCAGAGCAGTACAGTGTCACTGTACTGCTCTGGTCACAGTATGGAAAAACAAATTGTGAAACATTTCCTTGGTTTCCAAAAAATTGTTGCAAAAAATGACAGCTTCAAAAACAAAAAACTCACCATGCCTCTTACTAAATACCCTGAACTGCCTACTTTCCAAAAATGGGTCATTTGGGGGGTATTTGCTCTGTCCTGGCATTTTAGGGCCTTCAAGAAAGGAGATAGTATATACTGGTTGGTCAATTTTCAAATATATACCATAGGTTTGTAGACTTTAAAGTAAATATACACTGATCTTGGTCATTTTTAGCAAAGAAATATAGCAGAACACATTTCTGGCCTCAATCTGTAAAGGAAGATATGTAAAATGTTATAAAAAAAAAAAATCTAAATATCAGTAAATTTTGTTTATATAGAAAAAGAAAAAGGCCACAGTGGTGAATAGACAGCACCAAAATAATTTTAATGATAGGTTTATTTTAACAGTGAGAGACAGAATAACAACAAAAATATCCAGAAAAATGAATTATAAAAAAAAAAAAAGTTATGAATTGATTTGCATTTTAATGAGTGAAATAACTAATTTATCCCCTATCAATCAGGAAGATTTCTGGCTCCCAGGTGTCTTCTATACAAGTAATGAGCTGAGATTAGGAGCACTCTCTTAAAAGGAGTGCTCCTAATCTCAGCTTGTTACCTGTATAAAATACACCTGCTCACAGAAGCAATCAGTCAATCAGATTCCAATCTCTCCACCAGAGACAAGACCAAAGAGCTGTCCAAGGATCTCAGGGACAAGACTGATGACCTACACAAGGCTAGTATGGGGTACAAGACCATCGCCAAGCAGATTCCTGAGAGGGTGAAAACAGTTGGTGCGATTATTCGCAAATGGAAGAAACACAAAATAACTGTCAAGCTCCCTCAGTCTTGGGCTCCATGCAAGATCTCACCTTGTGGAGTCTCCAAGAAAACAATTCGTTACACACCATCAACTGATCAACTCAACTCGCTGTGTTTGGAGGAGGAATGCTACCTATGACACCCAAGAACACCATCCCCACCGTCAAATATGGAGATGGAAGCATTATGCTTTGGGGTGTTTTTCTGCTAAGGGGACAAGACAACTTCACTGCATCGTAGGGACGATGGATGGAGCCATGTACCGTCAAATCTTGGGTGAGAACCTCCTTCCCTCAGCCAGGGCACTGAAAATGGGTCGTGGATGGGTATTCCAGCATGACAATGACCCAAAACTTACACCCAAGGCAACAAAGGAGTAGCTCAAGAAGAAGCACATTAAGGTGCTGGAGTGGCCTAGCAAGTCTCCAGACCTTAATCCTCTAGAAAATATGTGAAGGGAGCTGAAGGTTAGAGTTAGCAAACGTCAGCCTCAAAACCTTAATGTCTTGGAGAGGATCTGCAAAGAGGAGTGGGACAAAATCCCTGGAGATGTGTGAAGTGGAGATGAGTGCAAGCCTGGTGGCCAACTACAAAAAATTTCTGACCTCTGTGATTGCCAACAAGGGATTTTCCACCAAGTACTAAATCATATTTTGCAAAGGTGTCAAATACTTTTGTAAATGTATAACTTCTTTTAATGTGTTTTTCTGGATTTAAAATAAACCAACCATTAAAATGATAGACTGATCATTTCGGTGGGCAAACATACAAAAATCAGCAGGGGATCAAATACTTTTTTCCCTCACTGTATATATACAGAGAGGGAGATACAGTATATAGAGAGAGGGAAATACAGTATATATACTGTATGTGTATATATATATATATATATATATATATATATACACACACACACACACACACACACACACACATACACAGAGAGAGAGAGAGAGAGATGGTATATATATATATATATATATATATATATATATATATATATATATATATATATATATACACAGAGAGAGAGAGAGAAACAGTATATAGATATATGCATTGAAAATGTTTCTCTAATCTTATCTTCCTAGCATTTGGTAGTCATATCCCAAGAAATTCTAAAAAGTTTCATTTTTTTCTATCTCATGGACGAAATGTGAGAAATAACATATATCATACAATCATTCCATAAACCCATACCACATACACTGCATATATCATTTGAGGAAAATATGCTTATAAAATAGTTTACCATTTGCCAGAAAATAAAAATAAATATATGTCCCTGGATTTAATTTTAAAAAATCTCGTAAACTTACTTTAGCACCCATAATTTGTGAAATACTTCAGCAGCATACAGTGGGGAAAATAATTATTTGATCTCCTGCAGATTTTGTAAGTTTGCCCACTTACAAAGAAATAAAGGTAGATATTATTTTTATCAAAGACAAAATATAATATTTAATCAATATGTATATAAAAAATACATGATACAAATGTTATAAATTGAGTTTGCCCCAAAGCACCATGTTTCCACCTCCGTGTTTGACTGTAGGGATGGTGTGCTTAGGGTCATAGTCAGCATTTTAATATCTTTAAACACGGCGAGTCCCCCTCCTCAAGAAGGCACATGTACAGTCATGCCAATGAACATCTAAAATATTCAAAAAAGGATTGGGAGAAAGTGCTGGGGTCAGATGAGACCAAAATTGAGCCTTGACATTAACTTGACTCACTGTGTTTGGAAGAAGAAAAATGCTCCACCTCCTGGCACAAGGCAGTCAGGCAAGTACCGTCCTCCTGGCAGCCACCAAATCCAGACATGTCCATCGGATTGCCAGACAGAGAAGCGTGATTCGTCACTCCAGAGAACATGTGTCCACTGCTCTAGAGTCCAGTGGTGGCACCACTGCATCCGATGCTTCGCATTGCACTTGGTGATGTAAGGCTTGGATGCTGCTCAGCCATGGAAACCCATTCCATGAATCTCTAAGTTGTGCTAAGTTGCAGGCCACATGAAGTTTGGAGGTCTGTAGCGAATGACTCTGCAGACAGTTGGCGACTTCTGGGCACACACTTCTGTGTGCTTCAGCATGTGCTGACTCCGCTCTATAATTTTACGTGGTCTACCACTTCGTGGCCGAGTTGCTGTTGTTCCCAGTTTCTTCCACTTTGTTATAATACCACTAACAGTTGACCGTGGAATATTTAGTAGCAAGGAAATTTCACGGATGGACTTACTGCACAGGTGGCAACGTATTACGGTACCCAGGTTGAATTCACTGAGCTTCTGAGAGCGACCCATTCTTTCACAAATGTTTGTAGAAGCAGTCTGCATGCCTAGGTGCTTGATTTTATACACCTGTGGCCATGGAGGTGATTGGAACACCTGAATCCAATGATTTGGTGGGGTGTTCCAATACTTTTGGCAATATAGTGTATAAGGAAGTGCAGAAACTGATAGGCTGCTTAGATAAAATAATCTCAAATGCTTTAAAATGTTAACCAAAACCAGAAAGACATGGAAGAAAACGGCAAACTGCCATTCGAATGGATGGAAGAATAGCCAAAATGGCAAAGACTCAGCCAATGATGAGCTCCAGGATGATCAAAGAAGGTGTAAAGTTACCTGTGAGTACTGTAACAATTACAGACGCCTATGTGAAGCCAAGCTATTGGCAAGAAGCCCCCACAAAGTCCTATTGTTGAAAAAAACAACATGTGCTGAAGAGGTTACAATTTGCCATAGAACACAAAGAGAAATGGCGCAACATTGTGTGGACTAATGAAAGCATGATTGTTCTTTTTGGGTCTAGGTGTCGCGGACAGTTTGTTAGATGACCCCGAAGCACTCAATTCAAGCCATAGTACACTGTGAAGCAGGAATATGAATATGTATGTATGAGAATGAACATATCATGATATGGGGATGTTTCTCATACTATGGTTTTGGCCTTAACCACTTGCCGACCGCTCACATGGAGCGTACTGCGGCAAAGTGGCTCGTTATCGTCCAGCGACGTAGGTCTACGTCGCTGGACTCCTCCCCTTGTGGGGAGGCTCGCTCTCGCTGTATTCAGACACAGCGGGAGTCGGGCCAGGGGAGGAGAGGCGGCGATCACCGCCGCTCTTCCCCGATCGTCGGGGATCGAGTGAGGAAATCCGCCCACTTGTGTAAACAAAGCTGGCGGATCTCCTATGTGACAGACAGGGACAGATTACAGGATTCAGCATAGCTGAACCTGCGATCTGTGCCTGTGTCACACAGTCCCCTTCCCCCACACACATCAGTAAGCACCAGGCATACATTAACCCCTTGATCACCAATAAAAGTTAACCCCTTCCCTGCCAGTGTAATTTTTACAGTAACAGTGCATATTTATAGCACTGATTACTGTAGTAATGTCACTGGTCCCCCCAAAAGTGTAAAAAATGTCAGTTAGGGTTCCGATCTGTCCGCCGCAATGTCGCAGTCCCGCAAAAAAAAAAAAAAAAAAATTGCAGATCGCCGCCATTACTAGTTAAAAAAAAAAAAAAACAATAAAAATGACATAATTTTCCAGTAGTTAGTAGCTGTGATAACTTTTACCAAACATATGTAGCAGAAAACAAATTGGCCTAAAATGTTAAAAAATTTAGATTTTTACATTTTTTGGGGGGGAATTTCATATAAAAAATGTGAAAAATATTGTTATTTTTTCAAAATTGTCGCTCTTTTTTTTGTTTATAGCGCAAAAAGTAAAAATCGCACAGGTGATCAAATACCACCAAAAGAAAGCTCTATTTGTGGGGAAAAAAAGGACATAAATTTAATTTGGGTACAGTGTTGCACGCCTGCGCAATTGTCCATTAAAGTAACGCAGTGCCGAATCACAAAATATGGCCTGGTCAGGAATGGGGTAAAATCTTCTGGTCTTAAAGCGGTTAAAAATACGCTCATTGAGAATTTTTTTGTCAAAAACATGTAGCTAAATACATTTTGGCCTAAATATATGACAAAAATTGAATATATTGGATATTTTTAACTGTCAAAGTAGAAAAATATTGTTATTTTTTCAAAATTGTCGCATTTCTTTATTAATATCGCAAAAAATGAAAAGCGCAGAGGTGATCAAATACCACCAAAAGAAAGCTCTGTTTGTGGGAAAAAAAGGACGTAAGTTTCGTTTGGGTACGGCATTGCATGACCGCGCAATTGTCAGTTAAATTTGCACAGTGCAGAATCGCAAAAAGTGGCCTGGACGTAAAGCAGTAAAAACCTCCGGTCCTAAAGTGGTTAATAATCGCATACCAAGGATCAATTTAAATATATCAAAATACTTAATAAGGTTTTGTTGCCTTATGCTGAAGAGAAAATGCCCTTGAAATGGGTGTTTCAACAAGACAACGACCCCAAACACACCAATAAGCGAGCAGCATCTTGGTTCCAGACCAACAAGATTAACATTATGGGGTGGCCAGCCCAATCTCCGGACCTTAATCTAAAAGAATACTTGTGGTGTGACATCAAAAATGCTATTTCTGAGGTAAAACCAAGAAATGCAGAGAAATTGAGGAATGTAGTGCAATCGTCCTGCGCTTAAATACCTGTTTACAGGTGCCAGAATTTGGTTGACTCCATGCAGCATAGATGAGAAGCAGTTCTCAGAAACACACGTTATATAACTAAATATTAGTTCAGTGATTCCCTTGAAAGGTAAATCGTCAAGAATTTTTCAGTTTCTACAGTAAATGTTTGAATATCAATGACAACCATCCGAAAACAGAGCCATCTAGTGGGCAAATATAAAACAGCTCATTTTACTATTATATAGCAATTAAATACCACATATGTCACCAATTACTACATGACAACATTATAGGGATTTAATTATCTCAATTTTGTGACTGCATAAATGGATTTTTGTAAGAACTTACCGTAAAATCCTTTTCTCTTAAGCTCATTGACAGACGTAGTCTTCTTGATTCTCAAGAGCTGGGTTATGTTGTCTCCGCAGGAGTAGGACTAGGCAGAATGACAAAACGTTCTGGCTCCACCTTAGGGGCAGTCCCTGAGGGTATATCCTCCCTCTCTCTGCTACAGGGAATCAGTTCTGTTTAAAGCAGTACAGAGAATTTAACCCAACCCAACTCAATGATAGAGGGGCGGGTACTACGTCTGTCAATGAGCTTAAGAGAAAAGGATTTTACGGTAAGTTCTTACAAAAATCCATTTTTCTCTATCGCTCATTGACAGACGTAGTCTTCTTGATTCTCAAGAGCTGGGACATCCAGAAGCAGTGCCACAAATGAGGGGTGGGATTGACAAAATCAAATCCAATCTAGAAGGCCCAACCGGTGCCAAACTAGAAGTTTTAAAGGCTCATTATAAACAAAGAATGAGACTAAAGAAAAATTTTCCAACGGAAAAAACCCTCGAGGTAGACCACTGGTCTCCTCAAATTGCGGCCTGCAAAACCTTGCGGCCAAACGAGGCATCAGATGATGCCATTACATCAACTTTATAATGTTTAGTAAAGGTATGCACCGACGACCAGGTAGCCGCCTTGCACACCTGGCCCACTGACGCCTGATGGCGAAAGGCCCATGACGCACTAAGTGCCCGAGTGGAGTGCGCCTTAATAGGGAACGGGGGCTCCCGACCCTTAATAGAATAAGCCTGTACTACCGTCTGTCTGATCCATCTGGAAATGGTCGCGGCAGATGCAGGCAACCCCTTTTTGGGTCCATCTGGGATCACAAAAAGTGAATCCGTCTTGCGAAACGAGTCTGTCGTTTTCAAGTATACCCTGATCGCCCGGACCACATCCAAGGAGTGTAACGCAAACTCCCGAGGATGACTGGGCTTAGGACACAGGGAAGGTAATACAATTTCTTCATTCAGATGAAATTCTGAAACCACTTTTGGTAGGAAGGATGGATTCGGACGAAGAACCACCTTATCTCTATGAACCACCAGATATGGTGAACGACAAGATAATGCGGCCAGTTCTGACACCCTGCGTGCAGAAGTGATAGCCACCAAGAAGGCCACCTTCTGGGACAACGTGGGTAGAGGAATCTCCCTAATATCTTCAAAGGGAGGTTTCTGAAGAACCGACAACACTAAATTAAGATCCCAGGGGGGTAACGGCGCGTGCACTGGCGGAGCCAGATGTCGCACCCCCTGGATGAAATTTCGCACCAAGGAATGAGTAGCCAAAGGCTTCTGAAAGAAGATGGCTAATGCTGAGACCTGACCCTTGATAGTACTCAAGGCCAGTTTCTGCTCAACCCCTTGTTGCAGAAAAGCCAATATTCGACTAATCGAATAAGACCGAGGACGGAACCCCAAAGGTTCACACCATGCAATGTAGGACTTCCATGTGCGATGATAAATCTTTCTGGAAGTCGCTTTCCTTGCTTCAACTAGAGTAGGAATAACTGAAGCTGACAAACCTTTGTCCTTCAGCACCTGGGTCTCAATAGCCAGGCCGTTAAAGCCAGCGATCGTAAAGCAGGATGGAAGATCGCTCCCTGAGACAGTAGATCCTCCCTGAGAGGAAGTCTCCACGGGACGTCCGCCACCAGTCTGACCATGTCGGCGTACCAAGCTCGACGAGGCCAGTCCGGAGCTACCAGGATTACTGGGATTCCTTCCTCCTCTATTCTGCGAAGAAGTCTTGGCAGTAACGCGAGAGGAGGGAAGGCATATATTAGCTGGTATTGCCCCCACGGGGCGATCAGTGCGTCTGCGGTTTCTGCTAGAGGATCGCGGGAGCGAGCCACGAATCTCTGAACTTTCCTGTTGAATCGTGATGCCAACAGATCCACATCCGGGGTGCCCCACCGCAGGCACAACTGGTGGAAAACGTCTGGATGGAGGGACCATTCCCCCTGATCCAGGGTCTGACGGCTGAGACAATCTGCCTGCCAATTCTCCACCCCCGGAATGAACACCGCAGAGATTGCTGGAACAAATCGTTCCGCCCATCGAAGAATGCAAGCCACTTCTTTGGCCGCTCGGGCACTCTTGGTGCCCCCCTGGTGATTGACATAAGCCACGGCCGTGGCATTGTCCGACTGGATCCGAACCGAGCTGCCCTGGAGCTGCTCGGTCCAGTGAATCAGACAAAGTCTGATCGCTCTCAGTTCCAATACATTTATCGGTAACCTGGATTCTTCCGGGGACCAAAGTCCCTGGACAGATAACTGACCGAGAATTCCTCCCCATCCGGATAGACTGGCATCCGTGGTCACTGTCGTCCAATATATTGGCAGAAATGACTTTCCCTGGCTGAGCATCGGAGACCGAAGCCACCATACCAGAGACTCTCTGGTCTGTTTGCTCAATCGGATCTGATTGTCCAGGGATTCCGGATTCCGATTCCATCTGAGAAGAATCTCTTGCTGAAGAATTCGGGTATGGGACTGGGCAAATGGGACTGCTTCGAACGAAGCCACCATCAACCCCAGAACCCTCATGCAAGTCCGAAGGGAAGACCAGCTGTTGGACAGTAACAACTGGACTGCAGATTGAATCTTTCGGAGTTTCCCTACCGGAAGAAAAACTCTTGTCCTGACTGTGTCTAGAATTAGACCCAGATATTCGAGCCTCTGGGTGGGAACCAGAAATGACTTTTGCTGGTTCACCAGCCACCCGAATTCCTGTAAAGAAATCATAGTAATTTCTATGTTTTGTAGCAAGGTCTGAGGAGACTCTGCATGAAGCAGAAGATCGTCTAGGTAACCTAGAATCGATATACCTCTTTGGCGCAGAAGTGCCAACATTGGGGCCAACACCTTTGTGAAGACCCGCGGAGCCGTGGCGAGACCGAAAGGTAACGCCACAAACTGATAGTGGTTCTCCTCTACGGAAAAGCGTAGAAAACGCTGATGTCCTGCGAAAATGGGAATGTGAAGATAGGCGTCCTTGATGTCTATGGACGCTAGGACATCCCCTGGATGCAGGAAGGCTGCTACTGTGCGAATGGACTCCATTCTGAATCTTCTTATGTTGACGAAAGAATTGAGTGCTCTTAAGTCCAGAATTGGACGCACTTTGCCCTCTTTCCTGGGTATTGTAAACAGGTTTGAATAAAACCCTTGAAACCGTTCTGTCCAAGGAACGTGGACTACCACTCCTTGTTGTAGTAAATCTGTGACTGCTCTCCGCAGATCTTCTAAACGATCTGCGGATAGTCGGATATTGGAAGGGAAGAATCGCGCCGGTGGGAGAGATCGAAACTCGATCTTGTACCCTGACCTTATGACTTCGCAAACCCATTTGTCCGGGATTCTGGAAAGCCATAGATCCGGGAACCGGCGAAGACGTCCCCCCACCCCAGTTATGGGTGGGGGCGCACCTTCAGGCTTTGGATGGTTTATCTTCAGGTCTGGAGGGGGCGGGCTTTTGCTTGCCCGACCAACGACCCCTGACGCCTCCTGCAGGAGCTTTGGAGGACTTAGTTTTTTCACCCGCTGGACGAAAAAACCTCTTGTGAGCAGAAAAAGAAGGCCCTCGTCTTTGACGAGTTCCTCTACCTTTAAAATTTTGCGGTAAAAAGGTGCTTTTTCCACCGGTGAGATCCTTAATGATCTCATCTAAGTTGGCTCCAAATAGACGCTCTCCTGAAAAGGGGATATTAGCCAATGCTTTTTTGGAACCTTGGTCGGCTAACCAACCTTTTAGCCACAGTGTACGCCTGAGAACCACTGCTGAGACTGATGCTCGCGCCATTAATGGAGTGGCGTCTAACGCCGCATCA